>NC_084794.1:54438288-54749960 GCF_963169125.1 Humulus lupulus | reverse complement strand
GTGTTTTATGTGTGTTGTGACTAGGTTTTTGGAGAGGCTCGTGATAGAAGACCGTGCTTGTGACCTTGGTGCATCGGAAAGCTCGGGATACAGGTAAGAAAATTGTAACACCCGTAGAGCAGGGCATGGGCCCATAGTGTTGTTGCAGGGCACGGCCCTAGATTGTATTATTGCTATGATATAGCTTTAAATGAATTATTATATGTTTGATTATTGTTTGAGAATGCTATATGTGGTTATAGCAAAATGAACGGCAAAGGAGCCGGGAATGGCGAAGGGCCGAGAACGGCAGTGGGGCCGGGAATACCACTTAACACATGGAGTGCTTGTGGTTAGGGTGAGACCCCAATGGATACATGGGATATCCTTACGGTGTATACCGAGATCCCAGGCTTTAGTAACGCTTCTAGGACGGCATGTGTTTAAATCTTATGGACTGTTTGACTAGATATGAGTTATCTGCTATAGTGATTGTATGATATGCATATGTTGTGTGCTGTGTGAGTTTTCTTGCTGGGCTTCGGCTCACGGGTGCTCTGTGTTGCAGGTAAGGGCAAAGAGAAAGTCAACCAGCCATGAGTACGGAGAGCGTGGAGGCGGCGCGTACATGTTTGGTCTGCCCGACTGCTTTGGTTGGGGGCATTTTGAGAAATGGCTGTACTAAACTATGTTTTTGATAATTAGTCATCTGTAAATCTATTTTGAATTTGTAAATATTTTACAAACCTCGTTTTGGGATCCCAAATGTTAAACTCTTGGAACTTTTAGTGAAATGGAGTACTTTTAAAGATTACAGCCTTGTTTTTTTTGTTTAATCACACTTTTGTTCTAAAAACCTCGCTGAGCGTGTTAATTGCACATTTTAAACTCACTTAGCAATGACTCTAAGGTAGGAGGGCGTTACAATTACCCTGCAGTCTACTCTCCTAGAAAGGATAAAGGAGAGTCAGTTACAAGAGTCACAACTGGTGAAGTTTAGAGAGGATGTTCTAGCTGGAGTAGCTAGGGACTATTCTATATCAGACATGGGCCTGTTAAGATATAAGGGTCGGATTTGCATTCCAATGGATGCTGTTATCAGACGAGAGATTCTGGATGAATCTCATACCACTCCGTATTCCTTGCATCCCGGCACCACGAAGATGTACCAGGACTTAAGAACTTTGTATTGGTGGCCGAGGATGAAGGGTGATGTAACTGAGTATGTAGCCAAGTGTCTGACGTGTCAGAAAATCAAAGCTGAACATCAAAGACCTGCACGATTATTACAACCCTTAGACATTCCAGAGTGGAAATGGGAAGACATCACAATGGACTTTGTGGTGGGATTGCCTAAGACAGTGGGTCAGCATGATTCAGTATGGGTGGTTGTAGATAGATATACTAAATCAACTCACTTTCTACCTGTGAGGATGACTTATACCATTGATCAGTATGCAAATCTCTATATGAAAGAGATAGTACATCTTCATGGAGCTCCGAGGTCGATTGTGTCAGATCGAAACCCTACTTTTACTTCCAAGTTCTGGGGAAGTTTGAAGAAGGCAATGGGCACACAACTGAATTTTAGTACAACATATCATCCTCAGACCGATGGTCACTCTGAGAGGACTATCCAGATACTGGAGGACATATTGAGAGCATGTGTACTGGATTTTGAGGGGTCTTGGAGTAAATATTTACCCCTGATAGAGTTTTCCTACAACAACAACTATCAGGCAACCATAGGAGTGACTCCTTATGAGATGTTGTATGGTAGGAAGTGCAGATCACCTATTCACTGGGATGAATTGGGTGAGCGTAAATACTTGGGTCCTGAGGCAGTTCAGAGGACCAATGAAGCTATTGAAAAGATCAAAGCTCAGATGCTCGCATCGCAGAGTAGACAGAGAAGTTATGCGAATCTGAAGCGTAGGAACGTGGAGTTCCAGGTGGGAGACTATGTCTTCCTTAGAGTCTCGCCACTCAAGGGGGTGAGAAGATTTGGCAAGAAGGGCAAGTTGAGCCCTAAGTTCGTAGGACCATTTGAGATTCTAGAAAGGATCGGCTAGGTGGCCTATAGGTTGGCATTACCTCCGGCGTTGTCGGCCGTGCACAGCGTGTTTCATATTTCGATGCTGCGGAAGTATGTTTCTGATGAGACTCATGTGCTGAGTTATGAAGATCTGGAGCTGCAGACGGATTTGTCCTTTGAGGAGCAGCCAATCCAGATGTTAGACAAGAAGGACAAGGTCCTGAGGAATAAAGTTATACCTTTAGTGAAGGTATTATGGAGGAACAGCAAGGTCGAGGAGACGACCTGGGAGTTGGAATCAACCATGCGGGACCAGTATCCCGAGCTGTTCAGGTAAAATTTCAAGGAGGAAATTCCTATAAGGAGGGGATAGTTGTAACATCCCAAATTTCTTATGTGGCTTAGTGCCTAGATTAGGGGGCCGAGAGGCAATAACTGTGTTATTATGTGAATTATATTATAATATAATTATGATTGCGTGTTAGCAATATCAAATATGTGTATGTGGCCCATTTCTTATAAGAATGGTATTTTAGTAATTTGACCCGTTCGGGTATAAATACAAATATGTGTTTGTGTGATTGAGACCACATTATTATGTGGATATATTTGGGTTACTCGACGTGAGGCGATCCTGATGAACAAGTTAGCGGAAAAGTCACAACGAGGTTCTATACGTAGCTCGAGGTGAGCTTGGGGGTATTTTAGTAATTTAGTGCATTAACCGGAGTTAGTGGGTAATGGGAAATTATTTGGTGACCATGTGAGAATATTGGAAGTAATGGGAATTATAGGACATAAGTTGTGAATAGCGGGATATGAGACAAAGGACAAAATTGCCCTTGAGAGCATATGAAGAATAGGCTAAGGGTATGGGGCAAATAAGTCATTTTTGTCTAAGTATAGAGTTTGGTGGGCTGGGAATCTCTGAGATGGTTAAGGAAACTAAAGGAAAGAAGTCTCAGCAGCTTACTCTTTCTCTCTCCCTCGTTTTCTCTGTTTTCATGAAGCTTGAGGATTTTTGGGGAAAAAATTGGTGATCAAGCCTAGGAATTAAGGTACTAAGCTTGGGGAACTAGAGGATTAGCTCAAGAGGATCAACATAGTAGAGGTAAGGTCCTTAATTCAGAATTCATTTATCAAATTTCTGTGGTTTTGATTGAAGTTTAAAGTTTTGCATGTTTGATAGTTGGGGAAAGAATTTGGGTTATTGATGGGTTTTTAATCTAGTATTTAGTTAGGTTTGGTTGTTGGAAGGAAGTATATTGATTTTGGGGATGTAATTGGAAGATTGGGGTGTAATTGGGTGGTTTCTAGTTGGGTTTGGCTAAGGGAAAAACCCAGAAATTATGGGTTCGAAGGGCTGGGCCGTGGCCTTGTTCTTGGTATGCTATGGCCCTATGGAGCAAGAAGGAGCTAGGAGGGCTCAGAGGCAGAGGCGGACCGCGATGCCTCAGGGGAGCGCCGCGGCGCGTGTTGGTTTTCCAGGGGGCTGAGCCTCTGACTTAGAGGCGGGCTGCGACATGGGTCCTTAGGGCCGCGACCCTTAAGCAGAAATTTGGCCCTAATGAGGTTTTTAGGTCAGGAACTTAACCTTTTGGGCTCAGGGTCGATTCTACTTCCTTGTTGAGTGGAATTCGACATCTCGGAGGCTAGGATTTGGTCTGGAAGCTTTTATTCTCCTGTTGTTGATGGAATTCCTTATTATGGTTGTGACTAGGTCTACGCTAAGGGCTCGAATCAGGGGTCGTACTCAAAGGGCGTCGCTAGTAACTTGCATTCAGATTGAAGGTAAGAAAACTGCACCCAGTGTGTGATTAGGGCTTAGTTCAATGGTCAAATATGAACATGATTATAATTATGTTTGTGAATATCTGATTAAGTACACTGGAATGCGCATAATTATGATTATGCCTATGACTGCTGTTTGAATGTATTATAATGCATTGTAATTGCTAGTATGTATGTTATATGAGATATGTGATTGTCTGTTGTGACTGGGAAGCTCGGTTTATAAACCAGAGGGTATTAGGATGTTAATTGGGGGTCGACTTATTAGTCGAGGACATATTGGACTTCGAAAGACTTGTCTTATAAGTTGAGGGTCCTAAAGCTTCGACTTACAAGTCAGGGGCATGTGAGGCTTGACTTATAAGTCAAGGACTTAAAGGACTCAGTTTATAAGCTGAGATTGGCATTGTGCAAGTGGAGTGCAGGCCACCATGGCTGGGCCACCCTGGGAGTGCAACATGCACTTGACTGGCTCGGATGCCAACAAATTGAAAGGAGGTGCGACACGCACTTGCGTGACCCTATGGTTGTTGATTTGTATATTAACTACACCAGATTCAGTTATTACTGTTTAACTGGATAACCAAGTTCTTTTCTTTTGTAGTTTCAAATTTGAAAGAATTATGGGAAGCTCTAGATAATGAGGATAACTTACCAGTAGCCATTAGATATTATTTTCTTATACGTAGGTTTACCGACAAGTTTGATATTCAATTCACCAATGAACAAAAGAATAATATCCTAATGAATATTCCACGTAGTAGATTCGAGGCTTATGATATTGATGCTTATGAGGAAATAATTGATGATATTCTAGATGAAGGATCAGATGTAGAAGATCCTGATTTTTAGAAAATTTACCCTAGTTATTATTAGTATTGTTTCTTTATTTAGTTCGAATTATTATTGTAATAAGTGAAAATTTTCCAAATGAATAAAGTTATTATTATTTTTGAATTGTATGTATGAAATTTGAATTATATTTTTCATAATTCAATAAATAATGGCTGAGTTCGGTGAGGGTGGATACAAATCAATGGACCAGGTTTTGTATTGAGAGTTTAGGGGGCCATAGTAGTGGGAACGATTTTACTGATCCCAGCTCTCCCTCAACGTGGTTAACTTCAGAACAACGACAAGTTTTGAGCCTGAGAATTAAGTCATATAGGGTGGTTAGAAACAAATCTAGAAAATAATAAAGATGGCCCAATAGTCTAAGTATAGAAACACACCTTAATTTATAAAGATGACTTACATAAATTTTCATAAGAAATCATAACTAGTAGGTCCGAGTTATGTTTGCTTAGACTAATTTTTTTGCCTTGGAAACTACTAGGATAAGTTTTAACGTGTTTCTCTTGACCATTAGAACTCTACTGAAGATGTCACTCTGAAGGTCTGCACGCAGTAAGGACAATGCTCCCAGCACCACCAATGAGACACACGAGGCCCCTCCAAACTGATGAAGGGGAAGACCTGCTTCCACTGCTGCTCCTAATAGGAATGCACCACCTCCGGTTGACAACGATGCTGAAATTATCTTGTTACGATGACAAGTAGAAGAACTACTACAACAATAACGACAACCTCAGCCAGCAGCTCAAGCACCCCAGCCAGAGCAGAATGGAGGATATCCGTACGGGGGATGTCCGATGGAAAATTACGCACCCTATCCAGCTACGTACATGGAGCCAGTCTATGAGCGTTTTCAAAAGTAGCACACTCTGAATTTTGAAGGGACAATCGACCCCTTTGAGGCTGAGGAGTGGCTCATGAATGTAGAGCAAATTTTGACACACATGAACCTTGACAACGTAGATCGCATATCCTGCATTTCTTCTCTACTGAAAAAGGATGTCAGAATCTAGTGGGATCTAGTGCAGTAGTCTCACGATATCACCAACATGACTTGGGCTAGATTTGTGGAGCTGTTTGACAAGAAGTACTACAACTCGGCAGTCATCGGTACAAGGGTGGAGGAATTTGTCAGGCTGAAACAGGGAATTTTTTCGGTAGTTGAGTACTCTCGACAGAATGATCGGCCAGCAAAGTTCGCACTGGAGTTAGTCCCGAACGACTACTTGCGGGTAACCAAGTTTTCTAGAGGACTCAGACCAAAGATCAAATTAAGGGTCAAGCTGGCAAACACCGGAACCACTTCTTACGCCGATGTCCTGGAAATGGCTATAGAGGTGGAAAGGCTCCAAGGAAATGTTAGCAAGGAGGAGGAAAGCAAGTCATACCCCAAACAACAAAATCATACTCAGAATGGTCGAAACCAAATCAATCGACATAACAATAATGGGCAGAAAAGAAAGCATCCCGATAATAACAAGTCGACGCTGATAAAAGAGCACAGACCAATAATGGTAATAACAAGTCAGGTTTTGTGGAATACCCTCAGTGCCCCAAGTGCCAGAAAAGGCATGTTGGGGAGTATCATGCAAACAACAAAGGTTGCTATAAGTGTGTCCAGGAAGGTCATTTGAAAAGAGAATGTCTGCAACTCAAAGCAAAAGAGAAGAAAGATAACAAGATGGTTCTAGCAAGAGTCTTCACTTTGACCCAGGGAGAAGCCGAAACCAGTAACAAGGTGGTCGCAGGTCAGCTTCCTATCCTCGATAATATATTTTCAGTATTGTTTGATTCAGGAGCAACACACTCGTATATCTCGTCAGGAATGATAGAAAAACTAGACAAACCTTGTGAAAGATTCAGAAATAGGTTTGATACGGAACTGCCTTTGGGCGAAATTGTTCTATCATCACGGATAGTATGAGGAGTACTGATCAAAGTCGAGGGCACGGATCTAGAAGGAGACCTGATAGAACTACAGATCAAGGATTTTGACGTAATATTGGGCATGGATTGGCTAGCAAGACATGGTGCAACCATCGACTATCGATGCAAGCAAGTGACATTTGAAACCCCTGAGGGTCAAAAACTGTGTTTTATGGGCAAGGTTTCAGATATACGGACACCGCTTATATCATCTCTCAAGGCCCAGAGGATGATAGAGAAAGGATGTCACACACTCTTAGCAAGTGTGATAGATATTGCACAGGAAACACCATTAAAGGTTGGAGATGTCCGCATTATAAAGGAATTTTCTGATATATTTCCTGATGACTTACCAGGGTTACCCCTTAACTGGGAAATTGACTTCATAATCGAACTAGTACCAGGAATCGAGCCTATCTCAAAGGAACCATACCGGATGGCACCTACCGAACTCAAGGAGTTGAAAGCACAGTTACAAGAGCTCCAAGACTTGGGATTTATCAGACCAAGCCATTCGCCATGGGGGGCACCGGTTCTATTTGTGAAGAAGAAGGATTGAAGCATGCGGATGTGTATCGATTACTGCGAGTTGAACAAGGTGACGATGAAGAAAAAGTACTCGGTACCCCAGATCGATGACTTATTTGATCAACTTCGAGGAGCGAAAGTATTTTCAAAAATCGATCTATGGTCTGGTTAAAACCAACTCAAGGTAAAGGAAGAAGATATACCAAAGACGACTTTTAGGACTCGATACGAACATTATGAGTTCCTAGTTATGTCTTTTGGTCATACCAACGTTCCAACCACATTTATGGACTTAATGAACCGAGTCTTCAAGGATTAGTTAGACAAATTTGGCGTGGTATTCATTGAAGATATATTGGTGTACTCCAAGAACGAAGTCGAGCACGGGGAACACTTAAGACTGACCATGTTGCGACTGAAGGAGCACCAAATTTATGCCAAGTTCAAGAAATGTGAATTTTGGCTATCACAAGTGGCGTTCCTCGAGCACATAGTATCCATGGATGGAGTCGCAGTAGACCTAACTAAGGTAGAGGTTGTGAAGGATTGACCAAGACATAAGAATGCGTCAGGGGTTAGAAGTTTTCTCGAGCTGGCAGGCTATTAACGAAGGTTTATGGAAGGCTTTTCTAAGACAGCCACTCCACTTACCAACCTGACCTGGAAACACCAGAAGTTCAACTAGACGGATAAATGTCAAGAAATCTTCCAGTTACTCAAAGACAAATTGTGTTCAGCACCAGTGCTTTGTGTACCAACACCCAACGACAAGTTTTTTGTATTCTGTGATGCATCCAAGCAAGGGTTGGGTTGCGTGCTAATGCAAAATGGCAAGGTGATAGTCTGCGCCTCATGTAACGACCCAAAATTGCTAATAGGGCTTAGTGCCTTGATTAGCGTGTCGGGAGGGCATAATTGGGTACATGTGTGTTTAATTGGTTAAATGCATAACTATGTGACATGCATGATTAATATGACTGTGTGAGTATGTTATGTGCATGTTTATGAGTATTAAATATGCATGTGGGCCCTTTAGTGTTCATAAGGGCATATTTGTAATTTTGGCCCGTTAAGGGCATAAATGTGATTTTATGTGATATATTATATGGTTGAGACCACATTATTATGTGTATATATTAGCAGTATATGGCTCGAGACTGTTCTAGTGAGCGGATTAGCGAAATAGTCACAGCGGGGTTTAAATACCCGGCTCGGGGGAGCCTGGGGGTATTTTTGGGAATTTAGAGAATATTTTGGGATTTATTGAGTAACGAATAAGTATTTGATAATTATTTGCACACGACGGGATTACTTGGTAAATTTTAGGAACACTTGAGGAATTAGCGGGAATTGGGGGAAAAGACTAGTTTACCCTTAGAGCAAATTAAATGGCTAAGTAATTCAAGGGGGGCATTTTAGTCATTGTTTTGATCAAGGATAAGATTAGCTAAGGCTCTGAAAGTAAGCAGAACCCACTAGACACAAGAGGAAGCCTAAACATTCTCTCTCCCTTTTCTCTTACACGATTTTTCCCTTCCCCTCTCTTGTGCTTGAAGAGTTCTCGATGAACTGAAGGATAAAACCAAGGAATTTATTTGGGAAGCATGGGAACTTAAGCTCAAGGATTGAGAGGGTTTAGCTGCCATTGAGGTAAGGATTTTTGTCTGGTTTCTTTAAGAATTCAGGGTGTAATGATCAATTGATTTAGGTTTTTAAGTGATGAATTATTGATAGTTGGATTGGAAGTTTCAGTAGAGTTTTGTGTTATACTATGCTTAAAATATATGGTTAGGAGTCCTAGACTAGCTCCTGGAATTTGGTTGGAAGTTGGGAGCATAATTAGTTGAATTTTGAGGTTTTTGGCTAGGAATGATGATGATAAAACCTAGAAAATTTTGGGTTCGTGGGGGCGTGCCGCGACCCAGCTCGTGGGCGCCGCGGCCCACATGCCCAGAATGCCCTGGGTGGGCTCTCTATTTTGAGGGCGCACCGCGGCCCTAGGGGGCAAGTCACGGCCCGCCTCCCCTAGATGCATAGGGTCGTCCCTTTGACTTGAGACGCGTCGCGACCTGCCTAGGGAATTATGGCCTAAATAAGGTTTAAGGCTCGGGGATTCAAACCTAGGCGCTCGAGAAGAATTCTACTACTCGGTTTAGTAGGATTCGAGGCCCCGGAGACTAATATTTATTCCCTAAGTATTTATTTGGATTAGAAATTGATGGTTACCCATTGACACTGTGACTAGGTTTATCACTAAGGCTCGGGACTGAGGATCATGCTCGAGATCATTCTTAATTCTTCGCTTGGGATTCGAGGTAAGAAAACTATTCCCATGTGGTTGTGTTTGGGACTAAGGTTCCCTGTACCTGGATATATATGTTGTGTAACTGTATTATTAGTACGTGAAATGTGAAAGTACGACCTAAGGGAGCCGGGGCTGACGATTAGTGCATTGTACGCGGCTCAACCACTATGAGTTGGGGTTAGCTAAATAAACAATGGACTCGACCTAAGCGAGCTAAGGTCAACTTAGTAAATAGAGGGCTCGGCCTAAGGACACCGACAATGGGAATTTTTATTATTGGTTAAAATATATTCTTGAAAATACATGTTTACTGTTATTAGCTTGATGCTTATATTTTGTGTAATTTCTGAATGACTGTATTAAGATTGATTAGATGCTACTACTGTATATGCGTTTGTTGTTTATGGTTTTCTTGCTAGGCCTTGGCTCACGGGTGCTATGTGGTGCATGTAAAGGCAAAGGAAAGCTGGACCAACCATGAGCTGGAGAGCTCTGGGGGCGGAGTGTACTTAGTCAGCTTCTCGACCACCACGGCCAAGGGGAAAGTACAGGGACAAAGCCCTAAAACTTGTAATTTTCCATTAAAGTGGCTTTCGGTTGTATTAAAATTTTGAGGGTTGTAAATCATCACTTATACCCTGTTTTTGGGATCCCATGTACCAAACATCTGTTTTAATAAAAATTAACCATTTATAATCAAAATCTTTTAACCCTAACCTGATAGTTGACTTTAGGTACACATTATTGTTCAAACAACTTGATTAGAAAGTCTTGCACTATTTTAAAATACACAGTGTAACGGTCTTAGTTATCCAGGGTGTTACACCTCAAGATAGCTGAAGGAATATGAGCAACATTATCCAACACATGATATGGAATTGGCAGCGGTGGTTTTCACACTGAAAATTTGGCGCCATTATCTATATGGAGAATGGTGTAAGATTTATACGAACCACAAAAGCTTAAAATATTTCTTCACACAAAAGGAGTTCAACATGAGGCAGCGCAGGTGGTTGGAACTAGTAAATGACTATGACTGCGAAATCCTATACCACCCAGGAAAGGAAAATGTCGTTGCAGATGCTTTAAGTCGAAAGAATTATGGAAGTCTGACAGCATTATCCAGACTTGAGAAGCCGCTATAGCAAGAGTTGATTAATGCCGAGATAAAAATAGTCACGGGTCAACTGGCTAACTTGTCCATCCAGTCAAGTTTACTAGAAGATATACGGATCGGGCAAGGGCATGAAGACATGCTATTACTGCATATAGTTGCAGTCAAAGAAGGAAAGACTACGAAGTTCTCTATATCAGAAATGGGTTCTTGAAATATAAGGGCTAGGTATGCGTGCCGAAAGACCATGGGATTAAAATGAAGATATCGGAGGAGGCACACACTACCCTATACTTAGTTCACCCGGGGTCCACCAAGATGACTCATGTCCTTAAGACACTATATTGGTGGCCGAGAATGAAGAAGGATGTAGCAGAGTATGTGTCTAAATGCTTAACATGCCAGCAAGTAAAGGCAGAACATCAACGACCCCCAGGCTTATTACAAACGCTTAGTATTCCGGAATGGAAATGGGAAGACATAGCCATGGACTTCGTGACAGGACTACCACGGACAAGCAAGCAGCACAACTCAGCTTGGTTTGTGGTGGATAGACTCACAAAGTCAGCTCACTTCCTGTCTGTCAAGACTACATACACTCTAGACCAGTACAAAGAAATCTATGTTCGAGAAATTGTACGACTACATGGAATCCCTAAGACCATAGTATCTGACAGAGGTTAGGTGTTCACATCGAGATTTTGGGGAAGCTTGCAGCAAGCCATGGGTACCAAGCTAAGTCTCAGTACAACATTTCATCCTCAGATTGATGGACAGTCCAAGCGTACCATACAAATTTTAGAAGATATGTTGCGTGCTTGTGTACTAGACTTTAGAGGATCACGGAGTAAGTATTTGCAACTTATAGAATTCTCATACAATAATAGCTACCATGCAACAATCAGTACGGCGCCCTATGAGATACTTTATGAAAGGAAATGTCGTCACCGTTACATTGGGACGAGGTAGGAGAAAGACAACTACTTGGACCCGAGACTGTTATAGAGGCTCAAGACGCAGTGAAACTAATTAGAAATTGTATGCTCGCTGCTCAGAGTCGACAATAGAGTTATGAGGATGCCAAGCGACGAGATGTGGAATTCAAGGTCAGAGATCAAGTCTTCTTAAGGATATCTCCAATGAAAGGAGTGAAGCGGTTTGGGAAGTAAGGCAAACTTAGTCCCCGATATATAGGTCCTTTTGAGATATTGGACAAGGTGGGACCAGTAGCGTATAGATTAGCCCTACCACTAGCTCTAGAAGACAACCACAATGTGTTTCACATCTCGATGTTGTGTAGGTATGTGTCAGACCCATCCCACGTGCTCAGATACGATACGTTAGCACTCCAGAAAAACTTAAGTTATGTGGAATGACTGGTTCGCATCCTGGATAGGGGTGAAGGAATTGCGGTCGAAGAGTATTCTGATAGTAAAAGTCTTATGAAGTAATAGCAAAGAATGGGAGGCAACGTGGGAATTGAAGGAAGACATCCTAGCATGGTATCCGAAATTGTATGGTAAGTAAATTTTGAGGAAGAAATTCTTTTTAAGTTGGGGAGGATTGTAGTGCCTTAGAATTTTACATAGTTAGATAATATTATCTTATGTTGTAGTATTTTAATATTATTGGATGTTGGTTCAAGCCGAGAATTATTTGGAAACTCGTAGAGATAGTTATGTATTTTATGAGTTTAGCCTATAGTTTAGAAATATTAATTTTATCATAAGGTTTAATTATTGAATCTAGTCCTAGAAATATTATTTATTATAACCTAAGATTTAAATAGAATAACTAAGAATGTGACATTTGTCACATGTATGTTTATTAGGGATTTAAGGATTTTAGATTAATAAAAATAATCAAGGATAAGCCTAGGAAGTCTAGAACCTTCCGTCAGATGCTAGGATCTCTTATTACTCAGTCAAAGTGGTTTAAACAGCTTTAAGTGTGCTTACAACGTGCAATAATGTGGTTTAGTATGTAAGCGTAAGCCGATATATCGCATATGTAGGGGGAGATATATCATCTATGCTAATACGGAAAAACACGTCGACTTTGCAAGAACGAAACCACGGACCCTCGGGAAAACAAGGCAGGCGATATATCGGCTCCATGAGCCATTTTTTGAAAATCTTTGGTATCTAAAGCTAAAAATAGTCCTCAACAACTTGTACTTGTTCTTAAACAATTTTGACCGAGTTCTGGGCATTTTTTGAGCGGAAAATGTCATTATTTATTTATTTATTCATTTTAATGGGATTTAGTTTCACTCCTTGAACTCTATAAATAGGACCCTTCACTCAATCAATTGCATCATCTTTCAAATACTTTCCAGAGCCTCCAAGATTCTATTTTTGTTCTAGAGAGAAACACTAGGGTTTTGGGGTTAAAGCTTTCAAATCTAAGCTTTTCTAAACACTTGAGAAGTAAGCTATAGTGTGATTTCGGTGTTTGAGGTATAGATCAAAGCTCTAGCTATCTAAGGTACTCTTAATCCTCAAATACAATCTATTTCTATTCTTCTTATTCTTTTCTTTTGCTTCAAATCCTAACTCGTTATAATGGCTTTTGGTTAGGAACTCGATTTCTTTGAACTTAAGGTTTTCATTAAGTCTTTATTCCAATGGTTTGGATCTTATTTTCATCCTTTTTCTCTAGGAAACTTATGGTTTTAATGTTTGGTTTTAGGAGTTTACGATCCCTCACTTGTCTCCAATTTCTCAAATTTGGTAAGCAAAATAAGTTAGATTTTATGTGCTACGTGTTTGTATGTTTCTTTTTATGTCTTTAGTCACTCAGGAAATATGGTTGCTTGGATAGCAAATCCTAAGATTTTTATTTTTATCGTAGACTATAGTTGTGTCTAAACCTACCTCTTAAATAATAGTTAAAACAAGAGGACTATAGCGGTTTTTATCACATACTACGATAATGAGTTAATGACCATTAATATTGTAGTCCATTTTGTGTTTTATATTTTAGTAGTTTTTCCTTACTAGGCATTAGGCTCATTCATTTTTATTTAGATTGTGCAGGTAAATGAACATGGAAGGCGGGACGGATTCGAGGTGGCTTTGGCATGTGTATTGGGAGAGGAACTAAAGGAATGAACCGATGGGTTCGATCGAGGATGACGTTGATATTTTGAATCTTTTTATTATGTCTTTATGATTTCCGCATTAGTATTTTGGAATATCTTAAAGATTTTGTTATTTTTGTTATTTTTATGTATGAACAATGGGATCCCGTACTTTTGGATTTTCTATGTATTAATAATAAAGTTTGATTATTTTATGTATATATCCAAAAGATAGTAATTATGTCTTAGTAGTTTTTAAAGGTCCGAGATCTTTAAGTTAGTCGGGTTTTTACAAAATTCAAAGCCTTGACAATATCAACATTCATCTCAATATCGATAGGCAAAACTGGCCTAGCTTCCAACTGAAACAACGGTAGAAAAACAAGTTAGTAATAAATTGAAACTAGTACCAAATTTAGTGTATATAAAAAAAAAGGCAATAAGAGACAATATAAAACCAGTTACAATATAAACAGATAAAACATTAAGGAAAAATTGTAACCAGTTACCACCTTATGTGAGAATATTTCTTTAGTAAGGGAACTAACTATAAGCAATATGATCTTTGCTCTTCCAGTTCAGAATTCTTGGATATCCATCACCAACTATTTCATCAATCTCATCTGACAATAGGGATGGTCTCATAAATCCAAACATGAAAACAAAGTGGATAGCCCAACAACTTGTAAGACTGAAAATCCATTTCCCATATTCTTTTCTCAAACCATCAATAATTTGATTCCCATCCTTCAAACCAAATTTCAAGTAAAAACTAGTCAAATCTGGTAGCAACCTCCCAAAAGGAAAACCATTCGTATCATTAAAACTACAATCCACTCGGTCAACAAAAATATTGTCAACCAGCTTAATATCTATTGGTTTTGAAAACAAATAGTAAGCAAACCCAGCCCAACAACATCTTCATCATCATCATCCACATTTCACACATAGTAAGCAAACCTATTTCACACATCATACTTATTCAACTTACCAGTTACATAAGGAAATATCCTATTTCTAAACTGATTTTCTTTATGATGAAACAATAACTCATTCACATTACCATGTAACTTTAAACTACTAATCAAGCAAAAGTCATCAGCAGAAAATCTAGCAACTTGACGCTAATCTTGAACAATAACCCATCATCATTATTTTGATGAGCAAGTTAAGTTTGCCAACGTATATCATCCAGATTTTAAAAATGACCCAAAACAGTAGATCTAAAAATAAAATTTTGAGATTAAGAAAACCTAGTCTTAAGGTCACCCAAAATTATTAATTTATAAAAAAAATTGCACTGTAGATCAAAAGTGTTTAGTTTGGCTAGCCTATGAACAACATGCAAAAAATCATAACAAAAATAATGCAACATATTTTAAAGAATATTACTTAAAAATGTCTTAGTTTTCTTTTTTAAAACAAAAGCTCCATAAATATATTTTGACAAGCCTATATGAGATTTGGCTGGCAATGGGCACGACATGTAAGCACAAACAAATTAGTTTGAAAACATGACATGGTAAATAGTTTGGATTAAACTCGATAATATGACATTAATAATAATAAATATTTATTTGTGAATTATATTTAAATTAATATCATAATAAAAATATAATATAATTTTGAGAATTTGTAGTCATAAAAAAGTATTTTTAAATTTTAATTAAAAACTACATTGATTTGTTTTTTTTTATAAGATATTGATTTGTTTTAAGATTTGAGAGTTATAATTTTGAATATTTATTAATAGGTATTCAAATTCTAATAATTAAACATCTTCAATATAAATGTGTATAAATTATTGTTAAAAAAGTATAAAAATAACTAAAACTATTATCTAAACAAAAAAAAAAGACATTTAGCATAGTGATTAGTCTCCTAAATATTATAAAAGAAGTTGCAGGTTTAAATCTCATCTTTTGTTTTTGGTAATAACTAAATGGGCCGAATTTGAGCACAAATTCGAAAAAACAGGTCGACTTGAATAAGGCATGAAGCATTGCCAGGCCATCCTCCTCAAATGTATGTCGAGCTAGGTCCATTCTAAATTTTCAAATGCATAAAAATGGGTTGTGAGGGGCCGGGCCGACTCACATTTAAAGCTCTACTCATAAATGTGGTAGTATGGTAGAAAAAGATACCCTCAATAATTAATGAAGTTGTGCAAACTATTAGTGTGAGGGTGTGTTTACTTATAAAGTTTAAGAATAAAAATGAGAATCAATAATGGGTATGATTACTCCTATTTATTTACCTAAAATTTTACTAAGGAATGTGAATGGAATATGTAGATCCTGCATAGATTTGAGATTAAGAAATAGGATTACCATTCTCATTGCTCATTTAATTATATATGAACAAATTTACCATTTTTTATAAGCTAAAGTTGAACAAAATTGTGAGAGTAATGGTACATGCACCCAAAACATGCACAAAAAACATTACAAACAATGACTAGGTAATTTTTTAACAACTAATCGCATTTAGTCAAGATGGGACCCACTATTTGTAAAAGTAGCGTTACGTCAGTAAATGTAATATTTATATGCATATTTTGTGTACGCATATCATTACTCAAATTGCAAACATAAAATCTATATTAAAAATATCTCTTCATATAAAAAAAAAGTTTGTAGATAACGGAAATTCTTAATTTTAACGGGTTTTTTTTGTTAACTTTAACAGAATATTCTAAATATTTAACAGAATATACATTTAAAACTATTTAAAAATAGATTTTTATTAATTATATTAATATAAATTCAAATATTATAAAATATCATTATTATAATAATATTTAATATAAGACTACATATTTAATAATTATATTAATATATAATACAAGCCTAGATATTTAATAATTATATTAATATAAATTCAAATGTTATAAAATATTATTATCATAATGTAAAGACCCGGCTAATTTAAAGAACTCGGACCTTTAAAACTACTAAGACATAACTACTTATCTTTTGGATATATACATAAAATAATCAAACTTTAATATTAATATATAGAAAATAAAAAAATACGGGATCCCATTGTTCATACATATAATAATAAAGAGAACAAAATCTTTAATTAAAATTTAAATATTCAAAGTACTAAGTGCGGAAACTTTAAAGTCATCATTCAAAAGACTCAAAAATAACAACGTCATCATCGATCGATCCCATCGGTTCATTATTTTAGTTCCTCGCCTGATACACAAGTCAAAGCTGCCTCGGATCCGTCCCGCCTTCCAAGTTCATTTTCCTGCACAATTTAAAATTAAAAGGGATGAGTCTAATGCCCAGTAAGGAAAAACTACTAAAACATAAAACATAAAATATAAAATAAACTTCAATATTAATGGCTATTAACTCATTTTCGTAGTATGTGATAAAAACGCTATAGTCCTCTTATTTTAGCTATTATTTTAGAGGTAGGTTTAGACAAAACTATAGTCTACGATAACAATAAAAATCTCGGGATTTGCGCTCTAAGCAATCATATTTCTCGAGTGACTAAAGACAAAAAAAAACATACAAACACATAGCACATAAAATCTAACTTATTTTCCATACCAAAACCGAGGTATTAGAGACAAGTGCGGGATTGGAAACTCCTAAAACCAAACATGAAAAACCATAAGTTTTCTTGAGAAAATAAGATGAAGAGAAGATCTAAACCATCGGAATAAAGACTTTCCAAAAATCTTAAGTTTCAAGGAAAACGAGTACCTAACCAAAATCCATTATGACGAGTTAGGATTTGAATTAAAAGAAATGAATAAGAATAATATAAATAAACTAGATCTCAGGATTAAGAGTACCTTAGATAGCTAAAGCTTTGATCTATATCGCAAACCCCAAAAGCATACTATAACTTACTTCCCAAGTGTTTAGAAAAACTTAGATTTGAAAGCTTTAACCCCAAAACCCTAGTGTTTCTCTCTAGAACGAAAATGGCAGCTTGGAGGCTCTGAGAAATGTTTGAAAAATGATGCAAATGACTGAATGAAGGGTCATATTTATAGGATTCAAGGAGTGAAACTAACTCCCATTAAAATGAATAAATAATTGAATAAAATGGAACTTTCCGCTCAACAAATGCCCAGAACTCGGTCAAAATCATTTAAGAACAAGTCCAAGCTGTTGATGATTGATTCTAGCTTCGGATTCCACAGAAATTCAAAAGTGACACATGCAATCCATATATCGCCCACTATAGGCGATACATCGCCTGCTCTGATTTTTTGAGGCCCTGTTGTTTCGATCATGCAAAGTCAACGTGTTTTTCCATATTAGCATAGGCGATATATCGCCCCTATAGCTGCGATATATCGGCTTACGCTTATATACTAAACCATGTTTTTGCACATTTTAAGCACACTTAAAGTTGTTTAAACCACTTTAATTAATGCAAGATCCTAGCATCTGAGGGATGGTTCTAGACTTCCTAGGCTTATCCTTGATTATTTTTATTCATATAAAATCCTTAATAAATATACATGTGACAAATGTCACATTCTTAATTATTCTATTTAAATCTTAAGCTATAACAAATAATATTTCTAGGAACAACTACAATAATCAAACCTTATGATAAAATTAATATTTCTAAACTATAGGCTAAACTTATAAAATTCATAACTAGCTCTACGAGTTTCCAAATAATTCCCGGCTTGAACCAATATCACGAAAATTAAAATACTATAGCATAGAATAACATTATCTAACTAAGTAAAATTTCGAGGCATTACAGATAATAATATATAATCCTAATTGGTGCTCCTTCAGTCGCAGCATGGTCAGTCTTAAGTGTTCCTCATGCTCGACTTCGTCCTTGGAGTACACTAATATATCGTCAATGAATACTACGACGAATTTGCCTAAGAAGTCCTTGAAGACCCACTTCATTAAGTCCATAATTATGGCTGGAGCATTGGTAAGACCAAAAGACATAACTAGGAACTCGTAATGTCCGTATCGAGTCCTACAAGTCATTTTTGGTATATCTTCTTCCTTTACCTTGAGCTGGTGATAACCGGACCGTAGATCTATTTTTGAAAATACTGCCGCTCCTCGGAGTTGATCAAATAAGTCATCGATCCGGGGTAGCGGGTACTTGTTCTTAATTGTCACTTTGTTCAGCTTGCGGTAATCGATACACATCTGCATGCTTCCATCCTTCTTCTTAACAAATAGAATCGATGTCCTCCATGGCGAATGGATTGATCTGATAAATCCTAACTCTAAGAGCTCTTGTAAGTGTGTTTTTAACTCCTTGAGTTTGGTGGGTGCCATCCGGTATGGTGCCTTTGAGATAGGCTCGGTTCCCGGTACTAGTTCGATTGTGAAGTCAATTTCCTGGTTAGGGGGTAACTGTAACGTACCAAATTACCTAATAAGGCTTAGGGCCTTGATTAGGGGACCAAGATGGAAAATTATGGAAATTATGTGTGTATGTGATATATATATATGTATATCATTATATGATTATGTGAGTTATATTATAATATGACTTGATATGCATGTTTAGGTGTATTAAATATACATGTGGGCCTGTTTCTGATTAAAAAGGCAATTTTCATAATTTGGCCCGTTATGAGTATATTTGACATATATGTGTGGGACGATATCATTATGTGGATATATTTGGGTTACTCGACACGAAGTGATCCTAGGGAGCAAGCTAGTGGGAAAGTCACAACGGGACCAATACTTGACTCGGGGAGAGTTAGGAGTATTTTGGGTATTTAGTACATTACCTGGATATTAGGTAATGTGAATAAATATTTGATGATATATTTGGAGTTAGTGAGATCATGAGGGAATTCTGAGGATTTTGACAATTTTTTCCTCAGGGACATTTTTGGGACCCCGAGTCTTGTGATTTGCTTAAGGTTACTTAAGCTCAAAGTAACCTCTCAGAACTATAAAACTCAGAAAACAATCTTGTTCTCTCTCCCATTCTCTCCCTTGACTCCCGTTAGCGTTTTGGAAGGAAACTTGAGTTTTAGGGCTCAGATTCAAGCAAGGATAGAGTCATAACGATTATAGGGAAGATTAGAAGCTTGATAGCCGAAGGATTTAGCTGGGAAACTACTTAAACATAGGTAATCCAAGATTTAAGTTCTGAGTTTTGAGTTTCTTAAGTTTGATTGGATTTTTGTATTTTGATGAGTTTTTGATTCGTTTGTAATTCGGGTTTTGTTGCCTGGGATGTACTGATGATGTTCTGGGATTGAAATACAAGCTTGGGTACTGTTTTGATAGGTTTTTGGAGGGATTTAGCTTGCGGATAACAGAGAAAAATCAAAGTTTTCATGTTGAGTCATGGCCCTGTTCTTGGGGTGTCGCAACTCAAATTGGTCGGAGGAGAAGCAGGTGCCTCTAGGCTTTTGGCACCGCAGCGCCTGTTAGGGCGCGCCGAGGCGCAGCTGCAGGCAGGGATGAGGCTTTGGCCACTGACTTGAGCGGGTTGAGGTTCAAATGCTTGGGGGATGCATCACTTAAGGGATTTTGGGCCTTAGAGGTTTTTGAGTGCGAGAACTCAAACCTAAGGGCTCGGGATCGATCCTACTACCCAATTTAGTAGGATTCAATGTCTTGGAAGCTAGGACTCGGTCCAAAAGCCTTTATTTACTCATTTTTTATGGGATTCTATACTTGGTTGTGACTATTTCCTTACCAAAATCAAGGTATTGGAAACAAGTGCGGGATTAGAAACTCCTAAAACCAAACATTAAAAACCATAAGTTTCCTAGAGAAAAGAAGATGAAAAGAAGATCTAAACCATCGGAATAAAAACTTACCGAACATCTTAAGTTTCAAGGAAAATGAGTACCTAACCAAAAGCCATTATTACGAATTAGGATTTGAATTAAAAGAAATGAATAAGAAGAATATAAATAAACTAGATTTGAGGATTAATAGTACCTTAGATAGCTAGAGCTTCTATCTATACCACAAACACCAAAATCACACTATAACTTACTTCCCAAGTGTTTAGAAAATCTTAGATTTGAAAGTTTTAACCCCAAAACCCTAGTATTTCTCTCTAGAATGAAAATGACAGCTTGGAGGCTTTGAGAAATGTTTGAAAAATAATGAAAATGACTGAGTGAAGGGTCCTATTTATAGGATTCAAGGAGTGAAACTAACTCCCATTAAAATGAATAAATAATTGAATAAAATGGCACTTTCAACTCAACAAATTCCCAAAACTCGGTCAAAATTGTTTAAGAACAAGTCCAAGCTAGTGAGGATTGATTATAGCTTCTGATTCCACAAAAATTCAAAAGTGACTCATGCAGTCGATATATCGCCTGCTCTGATTTGTCGAGGCCCCATGTTTTCAATCATGCAAAGTCGACGTGTTTTTCCGTATTAGCATGGGCAATATATCGCCCCTTATTGCTGCGATATATCTGTTAGGAACAATTTTCCTAATACGTAGCGGAATTGTGCGATGGGTTGGCCGAGTGTACAACAAAAATTTTGTACCTTTTCAAGGAGAGATAGAAAGTATCGTTCTTTTCTTAAAGCGAAAAATTGAGTATTTAGTATATTTGTTATTTTCTGATAAGTCTAACTTATATAGAAATATTTAAATTTAAAAAATAAATATGTAACCAATTACAAATTATCTTTTAATTAATTAATTATCTTATTAATGAAAATATCAAAACTATCTTTTTGAAATTTTCATTAATTAATTAATTAAACAAATAAAAGTGAAAAATTTACTCCCTGATTTCTATTGCACGCACTCTGTGTGTCGTGCAGCATCCTAAAATAGGGGAATGTGATTTTTCCACAATTATTTAATTATTTATTCAAACTAACTTATCAGATAAAATCCAACAACTTTATAATTAATTCAAATTTGAATCTATTATCTTTTTAACTAATTATCACATATAATTAATTATTTGAATAAATATTAATATTTTTAAATTCAAATCCAATTTGAACTTGTCAGATTATTATCTCCCACTCAAATAAAGATATTTAATTAATTCTACTAATTAAGTAAAACCAATTTTAATTAAATATTAATTTGAAAATTTTAATATTTGTTTTATTATAATTTTGAAAATGATAATAAATTAATTATTTATATAATTTCGAAAATTATACAATAATTAGTTATTAACTAATTTTGATCATTACAACTAATTTGTAATTAATTAATTAATCACTATTATCACATAATTGCATATTTTTCGTGAAGAACAAAATTCTTCTTAAATATGTCTTTTTACCATTTTACCTTTTACATCAACTATTGCCTTGAATAGTGTTGATAGAGCCGCTGTGGGGACCTATGGACCTATAATTCCAAGCTCCAATAAATTTGTGATTATTAATTATACTCTTTAATTAAATAATCTTAATTTATTAATCTTATGATTACTCCACTATAAATATGAGACTGCACTCTTGTAATTATAGACATTTCATTTACTGAGTACTTTATAACAATAAAGTGTCCATTGATATAATCATTACATACAAATTAACCCTCTAATAATGGTTCATAATTAACCGGGAATAAAATTACTGTTTTACCATTTTAATTGTATCTTGTTTCCTTAAGTACCATTGACTTTACTAGTGAAGGTTAATTCATAACCAAATTATGAATTTGAGCTCAATAACCTTCCAGTCCCAAAAGTCAACCCTTAAGAGAACCATTATTCAATCTCTTACGAGAATGTATAGATTCCTTATCTGTATACTATGCCCCCAGCTATTTACATTAATGAGTTCCAAAAACAAAAGTTTCTAGACTGATCATTCTGATAAACCCTAATGACTGAATCAAAGAACTCATATAGCATAAACAGGAGTTCATAGTAACTTCAGGATTAAGATCTATTTGTATATGATCATCAGTTAATATATTTAATTAATACTTTGAAACGGTATTTAACTAAGTATTAATAAACATATCTGGTCGAGTTCTATATATTCTATAATATATAAAGCACATCCACTAAAGTGTCCTGCTACACTAGTAATCTGGATCTAGATCACATGTATTCATAGTACTAGTGGACTGTACTTGCAGTAATTAATCTAAAGATTCCATAACTTTATTTTACTACGAACTATTCAAGTTGATTTATCTCAATCACAATCCTCTCGTACCAATACGTCGTTGAGATTACATATATGAACTTAGGAATTTTTATAATATTTACTTAATAGTATCATAGAATAATATAGTCCATAAAATATATGCATACAAAATTCAATTTATTTATTTATTTCTTAAAAAAAATGTCTACTACATATGCTTTCAGGGCACAATTCCCAACAATCTCTCACTTGCCCTAAAGCAAATGAGACATCTCTCTCATTCCCATGTTTCTTACATGTTCCTTAAAAGATTTCATAGATACAGTCTTTGTGAAAGGATATGCAAGATTATGCTCTGAAGCTATCTTCATAACTGTAACGTCTCCTCGGTGAACTATCTCTTTGATCAAGTGATAATTCCTTTCGATGTGCTTTCCCCTCTTGTGACTCCGTGGTTCCTTAGAGTTAGCTATTGCCCCACTGTTGTCACAGTATAGGACTAGTGGCTTATCCACATATGGCACTACTTCCAGATCGGAATAGAACTTCTTGAGCCACACATCCTCTTTACCTGCTTCACAAGCTGCTATATACTCAGCTTCCATGGTGAAGTCTGCACTGTTGGTTTGTTTAATACTTCGCTAGACTACTGTTCCTCCTCCAAGAGTAAGCACTGATCTAGAAGTCAATTTCCGACTATCTCTGTCTGATTGAAAATCAGAATCAGCGTAACCAGTGTGGTTCAGGTCTCCACCTGAATATACAAGCATATAATCTCTAGTATTTTGAAGATACTTGAGAATATTCTTCACTGCAATCCAATGACTCAAACCAAGATTGGATTGATAACGGCTGACTATCCCTACTGCATAACAAATGTGAGGTCTTGTACATAGCATAGTGTACATAAGACTACCTACCGCTAAGGCATAAGGATACTGTCTCATATCTTCCTCTTCCTGAGGTGTTTTGGGACACTGCTCCTTGGAAAGGACTACTCTAGAATGGGTTGGTATATCACCTTTTTTGGAGTTTTGCATATTAAAGCGTTCTAGCACCTTATCAATATAAGTTGCTTGAGACAGTGCTAAAGTCTTGTTCTGTCTATCTCTAAGAATTTGAATGCCCAGAACATACTTGGCTTCTCCCAAATCTTTTCATTTGGAATTGTTCAGCTAACCAGTTTTTTACCTTTGATAATGATGTTAAGTCATTGCCAATCAGTAATATATCATCAACGTAAAGAACGAGGAATACTACTACATCATCTTTGATTTATTTATAGACACATGGTTCATCAACGTTTTGTTCAAAACCAAACGTTTTAATTGTGTCATCAAATCTAAGATTCCAAGATCTAGAAGCTTGTTTGAGTCCATAGATGGACCTAAGAAGCTTGCAAACTTTTTTCTCTTGACAGTCTTAGCTACATCACAGTAATACTTCTCATTGAACAGCTGCCTAAACTCTTTCCAATCCATCACAGCTGTATCTCGTGTCTGGGATACTACCTCCCACCACGTCCGGGCATCATCCCGCAATACACATGTAGCACAGGCCACCCTATCGTGACCCACCAATCCCATACTATCAAGAATGGAGCTGATCATGCCCATCCATTGCTCAGCTCTGAATGGATCTAGGCCTCCCTCGAAGACTGGAGGATAAAACTTCAGGAATCTTCCACAGAGGAATTCCCATCTGTTCTCAACCCTAGCCTGAGCTAAAGCTGATGCCACCCCTAGCATAACAAAGGAAGAGGTACTCCCCAACAGACTTCGCTGTTGCTTCAAATACCTGATCTCTTCCTCCTGCCTCTGCAATCTTAATTGCAAATCTGTAAGTGTCCGCTAAAGATCCATAAGTGCAGACGAAGAACTGATACCCTGGCTGTAACTCCCAGCCCCTGTATAACTACCACCAGGCCTTATAACCTACCTTGGATATAAACCTGCTGATTGAATCTGCAGTCAATAACTTGTCCCATTAATCACAATAAACATATCAAGGGCTTTTCCCCACGGGATAAATCTTACCACACCACAATCTTAAACCACTTGCAGTGCTACAAATCATACACTACTCATAATCCCTGCTCTTCCAATACTCAAACCATGCCTCCAACCCCAGCATGCAAACATCACAATTATATATTCATGGAGCAGGCAATCATATGATCACAGTCATATATATATATATTCACGGAGCATATAATCATATAATCAAGAGCCAAGCTCTATCAGAATCTCATGCTCCCTAATACAATGTGCAGGTAAAGCATTTACATTCCATTTAAACAGCTATGCACACAACTACAGAAATAGTTACCATTCCTTGAGTGAAGCTATCTTCAGTGATGAGTGTACATGCCCAGCTTGTCTTCAGGAACCATAAACCTTGGCTCGCTTTGATACCAAATTGTAACGCCCTAACTCCAGGGACCGTTACGGTGTGCCTTGTAAACAGTGCTAAACTCGCTAATCGAGTCATTTGGGCAAAATCGTGTAACTAAGTATGATTAGCAGTTTAGGGACTAAAAATTATGGTTAAGATGTAACGTTTCACTAGAACGTTTAATATATACATTGGGATCCCAAAAACATAATTTCAGAGTCCATTACAGAAAACTATTTACAACAGGCCGTTCTAAGCGGCAAAACAGGGTTCAACCCTAGTTCCTCTTTAAACCTCGGTCGTGGCGGACGAGCAGCTGCATATGTACACGTCATCACCTAAGCTCTCCAACTCAAGGATGGTCCAACTTCCTCTTGCCTTTACCTGCACCACATAGCACCCGTGAGCCGAAGCCCAGCAAGAAAACACAATAAGGCATGACATAATATCAACAATGATCATAATAATCATTCAGGACTATCAGTCCAAAAAAAGTAGGTGACAGTAGCCAAAGTCACAAAAATGGGTCCAGTTCCCTTTAGCCATGTGACGATAGGGTCACCAGGGCTTAACTGATAAGTTATCCTTTCATAAGTTCAATCAGGATAGGTGTATGGTGAATGGTCACCAACATAACCTTCCTCATGACCATAGAGTCATAACCTGAGAACAGCACCCTTTAGCCATGTGACGGTAGGATCACCGGGGCTTAATAAATAAGTGAACATCTCACTAGCTTTAGCAGGATAGGTGCATGGTGATTGGTCACCAACATAACCTTCCTCCCGACTCTAGAGTCGTAACTATGGAACAACGTTCCCTAGCCGTGTGACAAACAGTCACCGGGGCCATACGCCCTGGCTCTGAACATCTGGTCTTAGACCAGGCAAGCGCTTATAAGTTCATCGACTTTAGGGTCGGTCCAGCATTAATGCCATAGAGCCATTCAATGCAAGTTCATCGACTTTAGGGTCGGTCCAGCATTAATGCCATAGAGCCATTCAATGCTGATATCGATTAGATCTAAGCTTCATTCGGCCTTGCGTCCTCGACGCTCATGCCGTTTCTGACCCTCAGGTCAGTGAAACACGACCAGTGCTCAACCCGTTGTGAGCTTAACTAATAAGTCACAGCCTCACAGACGGATCTGACACCATTGCCGATTCTGACTAATAAGTCAGTGCCATACACAAGTAAGCCATGCCACTAAACACATATATCACATGTCCAATATCCATAAACAAGGTATTCAACATGCTTACTTAACAGGTACTAGCACAATTAGGACCATGCACAAACCCAGAGGCACAAGCTCTGAACAATATCATACTTAGTACTCAAAGCATGTCCTAATCACATGTTTCTCATGCATCATATGCATTATATTCAACAATCCAACATGCACCAATAATAGCCATGCATGTCACGTTCAATAATCAACCAACATGCATCAAGAATAGCCATGCATGTCACATATACACAGGGTGCAGTTTTCTTACCTCAGAGTCGAGCTAGAATGATTAAAAGAACGACCCTTGAGAACGATCAACTTTTAGTCCTTTAGCGGTCACCTAGTCATAACCAAATATATGATACCATCAATAAAAATGATCAACATAGGTTCCCAAACCAATATCTAGCCTCCGGGACATCAATCCACACTTAACCGGGTAGTAGGATCGACCCCGAGGCCTAAGGCCAACATCCCCAAGTCAAAAACCTATTTCTGGCCAAAACTGCCCTGATGGGCCGCGGCTCACCATAGCCATGCCACGGCTCACCCTCAGACAGAAGCATAATTCTTCCCAAAAACACACTCAGGCCGCGGCACACCATAGCCAGGCCGCGGCACATTACGCAAACCAGCAAGCCACCAGCTTGCTTCCCCTGCGTTTCTCCTCGAAACCAAACCTTCAAACCAGTCCAAAACACCAACCTAACACCCAATTCAACCACTAAACATTATCAACAACTCACCCACATCAAAACCCAAGTTAAACATCAACTAAACTTCCATTAATTCCAACTATTTACCAAGAAATCACAAGCTGAAAGTTTAAAGCCAAAACAGAGTATACCATGAAACTAATGGCTGGAACTTACCTCAAACTTGATTTCGAATCCCCTTTAATGGCTGAACCAAGGTCCTAAGCTCCCACCTTTGATCTCCTAGCTTAACTCCTCAATTTGGGCTCTCAAAATTCAAAGAAAAGCAAAGGGGAAAACATGTACGGGAGAGAAGAAGAAGATGAGGATGGGGCTCTATTTTTTGGTTCTGTTTTCCACAGCCTACTAAACCTCATATATATCCAAGCCAAATGACCTAAATGCCCCTAGGTCATTTAAGGTTTCTAAAGCCTTCCCGAGGGTAAAACCATCCTTTCCCGCCTATCTCGTTAATTATAATTAACGCTCTCCAATTCCCGCTATTCTCAATATTCTCAAATACCAATAAATCATATCCCATTACCCTTTAATTCCCGGTAATGTTCTAATCATTAAAATGACCTCGAGACTCACCCCGAGCCCCGAACTTAAACCTGTTATGACTAGACCAAACACTTACATCTCATGATCGTCTCATGCCGAATAGCTCGAACCAATCCACCTTATAAGGTGGCCATATAAATCAATCACAACCATGCTCCCAAGATACACAATTACACCCACAGCGGCCAAATTACCAAAATACCCTTATAATAATAAATACTCCCATATGCATGCATTTACCATCATATAATAATATAATTCACATGAACATGCATATGATCATTGAATAGTATCATAATTCAATTATGGCCCTCTCGGCCTCCTAATAAAGGTCCTAACCCTTATTAGGAAATTCAGGGCATTACAAAAAGTCTCTACTTTCCCATCAGCTCCTCTTTTCTTCTTGAATAACCACTTGCAACCAATGGGATTGATATTCTCAGGTGGATCTTCAAGAACCCAGACCGAATTGGAATACATCGATTCCATTTCTTGGATCATGGCGTCTTGCCATTTTTCCTTGTCATAATCATTCAATGCATCTTTAAATGTCAATGTATCGTCTTTGTTTGTGTCAAACACAAGCATTTGAAATTTGTGTTTATAGCATATGGGTTGCTTACTAACCCTCCCACTACGACGAGGCTCTCTACTATTCTGACTAGAACTAGCAGTTTCCTCTTGCCATTTTTCATTGGTTGTTGCTGGTGACTTTGCAACTTCATTTGAGACCATCTCCTCCAGTACAACCTTACTGCGAGGTTTGTGGTTATTAACATAGTCATGTTCAAGAAAAGTTGCATTTGTCGATACAAATGTTTTATTTTATTTGGGAGTATAGAAAATTCCACCTCTAGTCTCTTTGGAATAGCCCACAAACATGCACACTTCAGAGCGTGATTCCAACTTCCCGGTCTTTCCTTTTAGCATATGTGCAGGACACCCCCAAATGTGAAAATGGTGTAAACTAGGTTTACAACCATTCCATAATTCCATGGGTGTCTTTTGGATAGACTTAGATGGAACAACATTCAGTATGGATATAGCACATTGAATCGCATAGCCCCAGAATGACAGTGGTAATGATGAGAAGCTCATCATTGATCTAACCATATCTAGTAACGTTCTGTTCCGTCTTTCTGAAACACCATTTTGTTGTGGCGTTGCAAGTGTTGTGAGTTGGGATTGAATACCATGCTCACACAGATGGTCCTCAAATTCAAAAACCAAACACTCTCCTCCTCAAACAGATCTAAGAACTTTCAATGATTTACCTAATTGCTTTTCAACCTCAGCTCGAAATTCTTTGAACTTTCCAAGAGTTTTAGATTTTCTTTGCATTAAGTATAGGTAACCATATCTTGAATAATCATCAACGAAAGTGACAAAGTATTCATAACCTCCCCATTGCTTGTACATTAAGTGGACCACAAACATCCGTATGTACCAGCTGAAGTGGTTCTGTAGCTCTTGAACCTTTAGTAGAGAAAGGTCTCTTGGTCATCTTGCCTTCTAGACAGGACTCACAAACAGGGAGATATTAAATAGATAGTTCTCTTAAAGGACCATCCTTTACAAGCCTATTAATTCTATCTAGACCAATACGACTCAATCTCAAGTCCCACAGATATGTTTCACTATCGGAATCAATCTTTTTTAAATAGATCTAGGATTAGCTGTTTTAAATAATTCAGAATTAAATGATTTTTCATTCATTATAAGTATATAAATTTGTTTATCCCAAAGCATTTGCATAACAAGTAAATTGATAATTTCTTTAAATAATAACTACTATATTAATAAAAGAAACAAATGTCGTGAAAAAATATAAATAAGTTTCCAAACATTAATAATCAAAATTACTAATAATAAACTAAATTTCAAGACTATAGTTTTCTTTGTTCAAAGAAATCTAGAATTTCTAAAACAAAATAAAGAAATTTATATTGTTCAACTATCAATAAAATTTCTAAATAAAACTACTCTACAACTCCTCTAGCTTTGTTGGCTATCAAAATCCTCATCAGTCTCTTCCTCCTTTTTAGGAGTCTGATTCTGCAAAAGGAAAAACAAAGAAAAATAGATTAGTGGCATATATTTTTTAATCTACTATCCAAAAATTGAATCTGCTATTCACAGTATTTGAATCTACTATTTAAAGTTGAAAAAATATATGTAAATCTCATTTACCTTTTTCGTTTGTTACAAACGATGACACTCAGCAAAGACTTCCTTTGTCATTGCTTGCCACATCTCATGTGCTGATCCATAGTGTGTATATTTTTCCTTTGTTTCGTCAGGCATGGTTGAAAGTATGAAATAACGTGCCAACCGATCGAATTTCATCCAATTCGCATATTTTTCTTCTGCTTCATAGCTAGCAGTCAAAGGTGGTTCTGTTGGAGGTTTGTTATAGACGGCTGACATTAATTTCTTATAAGAAAAAATGGTCAAAATGCCTCAAAACCAGTGTTGCATGTTTTCAGGTTCAAAAACCAAAGATCTAAGAAAAGTATCGATGTGTAATTCACCAATAGACATCTTTGCTGTGAATAAATAAATAAACAAAAATGAATTTATGCATATAATAAATATCAGTAATTTTCGGAATAGTAAACGTGATGCATGAATGCATCAATTAAAGAACACATAAAAAAATTACTAATTCCACGATTAATTAATTTGACCATTAATGGACCAGCCTTAGGGTAGGTCAGACTAATTCCAAATTAATTTTGAGGCAATTTCTCAAATTTATAAGTGAAAACTCAAATCAACATTTCTCTTTTGACTTATAAACAATCGCTTGTTTGGTCAAAGATACACTAGTTCACTCGAAAGCCTAATGTACCTTGTGAGTGTAACCCATTATTTTAGATCAATGACTTAACTCAAGAGTGTGCCTTGGGGTTAGCCAAACTTGAAATACATCATTAAATCCTATTCTTAAATAAGTTTTCCTTGAGAATAACACAGCCGGAAGCCTTCCTTAGGGGGACACAAGCAATGGTTCCGCGAGGCCCTTTCCATGTTACCTCAGTGCCAACTAATAATAGATACCATGAGACTTATTGTCACAACTCCCTCTCCCACTCACTATTTTAAAATATGTGTTTTCTCAAAACATCCTATGCTTTTTAATTAATTTGTAAAAATAAAGTGATCTATTTTTACAAAATGATATTCTAATAATACTAAACCAATTAAGTAAAATTAAAATTATAGAACTATGCCCTAATTAATTCAATTTTAATTTGCTATAATTACTAGGAGTATCATTTATTATTTAATAAAATAATTTTATTAAATACTAGAAACTAAACTACTTTTAAAATCTATTTCCGCTCTTGAACTACTTAAAACTAGATTTATTATTATATGGTCCATCACATAAAGCATATAATCACAAAGGACAATCCTAAGGCATGTTTCTACTCATATGAGATGCATGTTAATTTTAAATATTGTGTGGGTAATATGTATGGCATGTCAAAATATGCATGATAAAGTATTAAATAATTTAATCACATTCAGACATTTAAATAAATAAATTCGGGATGGGTGTCTCGGGTATTTCTAGAAGAATTACAACACTTGCAAAATTATACACAAAAGTATAAGAAACTAAATAAAACCTAAAGAGATCTCAATCTCCATCTTTGGGCATTCACAAGTAGTCTTGATCCATTAAGCCATTTATCCATTTAATTTTGAATTAAAATAACTTTTAATTATCTTTAAAAAAATTAAGAATAATTAACTTGGGCTTTAATGCCCAACAAGTTATTAGGCCCACTTTTGAATTTGGGCTAAAAAAATTAATTCAAAACAAAACAATTTTAATTATGGGCTTAAATTAATTAGACCCATAATTTAAATAGATAACATTGTGTAAACCTTAGGGTTAAAAACCCTAGGGTCGGCGGCACAAGGTGGCTCGGCATTGGGCAGGAGGCATGGCGAGAGGCCATGGTAGTGACTGGCAGCGGCTTGACGAGGTACGCAGGGGGCACGGGCCAGCAGTTGGGGCCATGACTGGAAGGCGTGCAGGCTGCGGCAGGGAGCCAACAGGGTGCGCGTGGATGCAGGCGCAGGGTCGCACGACTGGGGAGCCATAGGCCACGGGGCCATACGACAGCGTGCGATAGCCTTGGGCTCGAGCTTAGGGGCACGTAACCCAGGGCTCGGGCCTTACAGAATTTTTTCCAATAATTTAATGTAGAAAATTAAATTACAAAAATTCCTATGCCCCAAAATGGCTTACATTTTTCATCTTGAAATTTAAGAACAATTCCTGAACTCAAAACACAATATAATTAACGACCCTTAAGAATAAACTTTAAACATACATACATCCATCCATTCTCATATATTACGATAACATAAGAACGCATACTATGCCCACACAGTAATTAATGTATGCAGAGATTAATGACCGTTCTGGTACCAATTTTTAGGAACAAGTTTCCTAATACGCAGCGAAATTGTATGATGGGTTGGCCCAGTGTACAAAAATATTTTTGTATCTTTTCAGGAAGAGATGGAAAGTATCGTTCTTTTCTTAGAGCGAATAATTGAGTATTGAGTATATTTGTTATTTTCTGATAAGTCTAACTTATATAGAAAATATTTAAATTTAAAAAATAAATATGTAACCAATTACAATTTATCTTTTAATTAATTAATTAATTATCTTATTAATGAAAATATCAAAACTATCTTTTTGAATTTTCAATTAATTAATTAAATAAAAGTGAAAAATTCATTCCCTGATTTCTATAGTTGCACGCATTGTGTGTGTCGTTCAGCACCTTATAAAATAGGAGAATGTGATTTTTCCACAATTATTTAATTATTTATTCAAACTACCTTATCAAATAAAATTCAACAACTTGATAATTAACTCAAATTTGAATCTATTATCTTTTTAACTAATTATCACATATAATTAATCATTTGAATAAATATTAATCTTTTTAAATTCAAATCCAATTTGAACTTGTGAGATTATTATCTCCCGCTCAAATAAAGATATTTAATTAATTATACTAACTAATTAAAACCAATTTTAATTAAATATTAATTTCAAAATTTTAATATTCATTTTATTATAATTTTGAAAATTATAATAAATTAATTATTTATATAGTTTCAAAAATTATACAATAATTAATTATTAATTAATTTTGATCATTACAACTAATTTTTAATTAATTAATTAATCACTATTATCACATAATTGCATATTTGGCCCAAAGAACAAAATTCTTCTTAAATATGCCTTTTTACCATTTTGCCCTTTATATCAACTCTTGCCTTGAATAGTGTTGATAGAGTCGCTGTGGGGACCTATGGACTTATAATTCCAAGCTCCTATAAATTTGTGATTATTAATTAAACTCTTTAATTAAATAATCTTAATTTATTAATCTCATGATTACTCCACTATAAATATGAGACTGCTCTATAGAAGGAAATAGGCAAGGAAGTTTCTATGGCTGTTTTGGACTTCTTTGAAATAGGCGGAATTCCCCCCTTGCTCAATGATACTATCATCTCTCTTATTCCAAAAGTGGATCAGCCAACTAATGCTTCTGATTTTAGGCCAATCGCTTGTTGCAATACCATTTACAAATGCATTTCTAAAATGCTCTTGTAACGCCCTGGTTACCCCAGAAGAGTTACGGTGAACCAGAAATTTGACCCGCTACCCGAGTCCTTTGGTTAAAAACGTGTTCTAAGTGTCATTAACAGGTTAAGGTGGAAAAATTAATAAAAAGGAAAGGATATGCTTTATTTAATACATAAAACTGTTCATGGGCCCACAAGAACATTTACAAGTTATTTACAACTCAAAATGGTCATTACAGTTTCAAAATTACAAACCCGCCGACCTAAGCGGCAAAAATAGGGTAAACCCCCTAGTTCCTCTGAGAACTCCTTGGCCGTGGTGGTCAAGCGGCCGCATATTTACACATCACCACCTAAGCTCTCCACTCAAGGTTGGGTGAGCTTTTCTTTCCCTTTACCTGCACCACATAGCACCCATGAGCCAAGGCCCAACAAGAAAACACAATAAAGCATGATATAATATCAACAATGATCATAATAATCATTCAGGACTATCAGTCCAAACAAATAGGTGACAGACACAAAAGTCACTAAATTGGGTCTAGCTCCCTTTAGCCTTGTGACGATAGGGTCACCGGGGCTTAACAGATAAGTGAACTTTTATCAGTTCGGTCAGGATAGGTGCATGGTGACTAGTCACCAACATAACCTTGCTCATGACCATAGGGTCATAACCCTGGAACAGCGTTCCCTAGCCATGTGACAAACAGTCACCTGAGCCTTTGGCCCTGGCTCTAGTAACTAGTCTTAGACTAGACAAGCGCTTATAAGTTCATCGACCTTAGGGTCAGTCCAGTGTTAATGCCTTAGAGCCATTCAACGCTGATATCGATTAGATCTAATCTTCATTTGGCTCGACGTTCATGACGCTATGCCATTTCTGACTCTTAGGTCAGTGTCCCTGACTAGTCAGTACATATACAAGTAAACAACATTTGCTAGCATTTAATAGGTAATCCATGTCCACATTTATCAATCAACATGCCTCAATACAAACACGCATGTCATACATACACAGGGTGCAATTTTCTTACCTCAGGTTCGAGCGAGAAGTATAATAAGAACGACCCCTAAGAACGATCAACCTTTTGGTTCTTTAGCGGTTACCTGGTCATAACCAATTATGGGATTCCATCAATAAAATTAATAACAACGGGTTCCCAAACCAAAACCTAGCCTCTGAGACATCGAGCACTACTAAACCGGGTAGTAGGATCGACCCCGAGGCCTAAGGCTAGAATCCCCAAGCCAAAAACCCATTTCTGGCCAAAATGCCACTAAGGGTCGCGGCCCTCCCTAGCTGCGTCGCGGCTCACCCCTCAGACAGAGGCGGCTCTTCCCCAGCAACCAGCGCGGGCCGCAGCTCACCATAGCCGTGCTGCGGCTCTTTACTGCAAAACAGCAAGAAACTAGTTTTCCTCCCCTGTGTTTTTCCTTGAAACCAACTTTTCAAACCAATCCCAAACATCACCCAAACATCCAATTCAACCCCTAAACCTCATCCATATCACACCCTCATCAAAACCCAAGTTAAACACCAACCAAAACTTCCATTAATTCCAACTATCCTCAACAAAACCACAAGTTGAAAACTTAAACCAAAACGGAGTATAGCTTAAAATTCATGGAAAATTTCTTACCTCAAGCTGGTTTGAATCCTCCTCAATAGATGAACTAAGTCTATAACCCCAAGCTTTGATTTCCTAGCTTGATTCTTCAATTTGGGACCAAAAACTTCCAAGGAGAATGGAGAGAAAATGATGAATGGTTGAAGGAGAAGAGTGCCCTATTTTTGTTCTGTATGTTTCTATAGCCAACCAAAGTCAAATATAACCCAAGCCAAATGACCTTAATGCCCCTAGGTCATTTAAAGTCTCTAAAGTCTCCCCAAGGGTAAAATTGGTATTTCCCACCTATTTCGTTAATCATAATTAACTCTCTCCAATTCTCGTTAATCTCAATATTCCCAAATACCAAATATTCTTATCCCGTTACCCTCTAATTCCCGGTAACGCTTTAATCACCAAAACATCCCAAGACTCACCCCGAGCCCCGAGCTTAAGCCTGTTATGACCAAACCGATCATTTATATTTAATGATCGTCTCATGCCGAATAACTCGAACCAATCCTCATTATAATGTGGCCTCACAATTAAACACAAGCATGCACCCAAAATATACAAATATGCTCTCAATGAGCCAAATTAACAAAATACCCCTGTCATAAAATGTGAACCCACACGCATGCATTTAACATCATATTATAATATAATTCACATAAACATGCATATATTCATTTAATGGCATAATTAAACAGTTATGGCCCTCCCGGCCCACTAATCCAGCCGTTAAACACATCGGAGAATTCGGGGCATTACAGCTCTGTACCCGGCTGGCTGTTGTTCTCCCTTCTCTAATCAACCTTAATCAAGGTGCTTTTATAAAGCATAGATCCTTGGCTTACAATGTCCTCATCTTTCAAGATTTGATTAAGGGTTACAATAGGAAAAATAATTCCCCTCGATGCGCGATGAAACTTCACTTGAGCAAGGCATATGATACTATTGACTGGAATTTTTTGGAGAATTTGCTCAATATGTTTTTCTTTCCTAGTCGGTTCATCAATTGGATTATGGTTTGCTTGAGGGGTTCGTCTTACTCTTTGGTTCTAAATGGTAGAATTCAAGGGCACTTTAAGGGCGGAAAAGGGCTTCGGCAAGGAAATCCTATTTCTCCTTTACTCTTTGTTATTGTGATGGAGTATCTCACCCGCCTATTGATTAAGGCTTCCAAGGATAATCGATTCAGATTTCATCCAATGTGTAAGTCTTTGAATCTAATTAGTCTATGCTTTGCTGACGACCTTATTCTATTTTGTAAAGGTACCTCCTCCTCTGTGCAAATTCTTCTAGAGGCGTTTTCTGAGTTTGGCATCTCTTCGAGTCTAAAAATTAATTACTCTAAATCTCATATTTACTTTGGAGGTGTTCCAGCTGAGTTTAAAGCTAAAATTCTGGAATGTTCGAAGCTTACTGAGGGTAGTTTCCCGCTGAAATATCTTGGGGTTCCTCTTCGGCCTACCAAATGGAAGGCCACTGACTGTGATATCATATTTAAGAAGATTCAGCTGCGTCTCAATGTTTGGTCCAATCGCCATCTTTCATATGCTGGTAGGGTCCAACTTATTCATTTGATATTGCTTCGAATTCGAAATTATTGGATGAGTGTATTCTTGCTTCCTCAACGTGTTGTTAAGGATATTGATAGGATTTGTCGATAGTTCCTTTGGGGAGAGAGTGGATCCCGCAACAGGTTTCATTTCACCTCTTGGGAGTAAGTTTGTCCTAAATTGTTTGGTGGTTTGGGGTTTCGAGAGGGGCGTTCTTGGAACAAGATATTGCTTGCCAAATATATTTGGGCTATTGCTTCTAAACAAGATCAACTTTGGGTTAAGTGGGTGAATTGCATTTATCTGAAAGGGGATATTCGTTGGGATCATGTGCTAAAGCATGACTCCAGTTGGTACTGGCGAAAACTTTTTTTCTTCTGTAATTCTGTTTCTCGATCTGATTTGGAGGCTGTTGTGGTAAAGGGTAAACTTCATTTGGGTACCTTAGATGTTCAATTCCTTTCTTGTGAGCGTATTGAGTATGAGAGGCCTGTTTGGTGTAAGCTTTCTATTCCTAAGCATAGATTTATATTTTGGCAGACTATTAATCAACATCTTATTACTAGAGACTTGTTGGTTCTTCATCATGTTGTTGTTGACTTTGTGCTTTGCCCGGTTTTTGGTCTTGCTGATGAAAGTCATGGCCATTTATTTTTTGAGTGTATTTTTTCCAAGAAGGTTCTGCAGCTTTTTTCCAGCTGGCTTGGAGGGGTTGCTTGGCCTGGAAATTATGAGGATTGGATTGCTTGGCTAGCCAGTTGGAAGTCCGGTTGGCTTCATCATGTTGTTGTTGACTCTGTGCTTTGCCCGGTTTTTGGTCTTGCTGATGAAAGTCATGGCCATTTATATTTTGAGTGTATTTTTTCCAAGAAGGTTCTGCAGCTTTTTTCCAGCTGGCTTGGAGGGGTTGCTTGGCCTGGAAATTATGAGGATTGGATTGCTTGGCTAGCCAGTTGGAAGTGTGGCTGCAACTCTTGCTGCTTCCATTTATTTTCTTTGGTTAAATCGCAATTCTTGCTGTTTTGGAGGTAGTTATTTTACTATCTTTAAAGTTGAGCAATTGATTAGGCACTCTGTTAAAGCTAGAGTTCTTAACATTTCTTCTAGGCATTTATCTACTAGAGAAAAGCAAATGATTGAGTTTGTGAAATCATTGTAAAGTGTTAAGGGTTGATTGTCTTCTCCCTTTTGTAATTTTCAGGTTGTTTGATCAATGACTTTTTTCTTCTTTTGATAAAAAAATATATATGAGACTGCACTCTTGTAATTATAGACATTTCATTTACTGAGTACTTTATAACAATAAAGCGTCCATTGATATAATCATTACATACAGATGAATTCTCTAATAATGGTTCATAATGAACCAGGAATAAAATTACCATTTTACCCTTTTAATTATATCTTGTTTCCTTAAGTACCATCGAATTTACTAGTGAAGGTTAATTCATAACCAAATTATGAATTTGAGCTCAATAACCTTTCAGTCCCAAAAGTCAACCCTTAAGAGAACCATTATTCAATCTCTTACGAGAATGTATAAATTCCTTATCTGTATACTATGTCCCCAGCCATTTACATTAATGAGTTCCCAAAAAAAAAGTTTATAGCCTGATCATTCTGACAAACTCTAATGAGTGAATCAAATAACTCATATAACATAAACATGAGTTCATAGTAACTTCAGGATTAAGATCTATTTGTATATGGTCATCAGTTGATATATTTAATTAAAACTTCGAAACAATATTTAACTAAATATTAATAAACATATCTGGTCCAGTTCTATATATTCTCTAATATATAAAGAACCTCCACTAAAGTGTCCTACTACACTAGTAATCCGGATCTAAATCACATGTATTCATAATACTAGTGGACCGTACTTGTAGTACTTAATCTAAAGATTCCATAACTTTATTTTGCTGCGAACTATTCAAGTTCATTTATCTCAATCACAATCATTCCGTACCAATACGTGGTTGAGATCACATATATGAACTTAGGAATTTTTCTGAAATTTACTTAATATTATCACAGAATAATATAGTCCATAAAATATATGCATACAAAATTCAATTTATTTATTTATGTCTTAAAAACAATGTCTACTACATATGCTTTCAGGGCACATTTCCCAACAATATCGGCCTACGCTTATACACTAAACCATGTTTTTGCACGTTTTAAGCACACTTAAAGCTGTTTAAACCACTTTGACTAATTAATACGAGATCCTAGCATCTGAGGGAAGGTTCTAGACTTCCTAGGCATATCCTTGATTATTTTTATTCATCTAAAATCCCTAAATCCTTAATAAATATACATGTGCAAAATATCACATTCTTAATTATTCTATTTAAATCTTAGGCTCTAACTAATAATATTTCTAGGAACAACTACAATAATTAAACCTTATGATAAAATTAATATTTCTAAACTATAGGCTAAACTTATAAAATTCATAACTAGCTCTACGAGTTTCCAAATAATTCCCAGCTTTGAACCAATATCACGGAAATTAAAATACTATAGCATAGGATAATATTATCTAACTAAGTAAAATTCTGAGGCACTACAGATAATAATATATAATCTTAATTTTTTAGTAATTATATTAATATAAATTCAAATATTATAAAATATTATTATAATAATATTTAATACAAGACTAAATATTTAATACTTATATTAATATAAATATAAATATTATTAAATATCATTACAATAATAATATATAATACATAATCTTATTTTTTATTAAAAAATTATCATTTATATTAAAGAGGTTATCGTATTGTATATATTAAAAAAACCATAAATAATGTTTTGATTTAATTTTTCTTTTAATATGTTTATGTCATTCTTTTATATATAATTAGGTACAAGCATCGTGCAATGCATGTTTGCTTAGTTTTATTTTTAAAAAAAATATTAATTATTTTTATTAAGTTTTTATGATTGTCATATAAATTTTAAATTAATAAAAATATTATATATAAAAGAATGACACAAACATATTGAAAAAAATTAAACCAAAACATTGTTTATAGTTTTTTTTTTTAATATGATAACATTTTTTATCACAAACTACCATATTTAAGGTATAAAATATTCATGATATTATTCAAATCACACTTCAATGAATGGAGAAGAAGCTTGTTTATTCTTGATAAAAAGATAAATGTTATTCTAATTTCTTATTTAGTAACACAGTCATACTATTTATACACACGACACTTATATATAATGTATGTAACAACCCTCAAAACATACAAGACCAAATCATGAGGAAATTTAAAACTTTTTACTTTTAACTCATTGTACCAAAAATCCATATAAAAAACTTTTAAAAGATCGTGTGCGCACACTTTTAGTTTAGCAAATAGAATTGCAACTACTCTTTTATAGAGTTAAAGCAAAACAAATGTCATAAAAGAAATAACAAGCTCCCAGCGTTTCTTTTCAAAATGGTGTTCCATCAAAAATCTCCCTAGGTCGGGCCACATGTACATATCCACAAGCAGACTCCGACACTCACTGCTCCACTTTGCTTTTGCACTTACCTACAACATGAAATAACTAGGTAAGCGAAAACGCTTAGTAAGAATAGCCTTGCACACGAATATACTAAACCCAGTAACGGGTTGCCCTAAGGCAGTTACCGCTGCCGGTCATTAGGGTATTGGATAAATTCCAACCCTATCATACAATTCTCAATAATAGTCCTAACAGAAAATCAAGCACATTGGTTGTGCCCAACAACCAATGTTCATACATATCAAAACCACCTGCATTCAGAAAATCCCAGACATTCAAGATATATAACCATATCCGAAATAAATACACTGGTTATTTCTAACAACCAATTTCACACATAGCACAATAACCTGCACTTAGAAAACTCCCACAACATACAATATATCACTCAAATCGTAATATCCTACACTCAGAAGATTCTCATAATATTCAAATATATTTAACACACATCATGACTAAGCAATTAAATTATCAGCAATGGATCTGGGCCATAACCTGGTTCCAGCATTTATGTCCTGGCTCTAACCTAGACTATATTACCATTGTTCTGGATTCAACCCGGACTATATACTTACCATGTCTTGGCTCCAACTTGGACTATATACTTACCATGTCCTGGCTCCAACCTGGACTATATTACCATTGTCCTGGCTCCAACCTGAACTATATTTTTACCATGTCCTGGCTCAAACCCGGACCATATTACCATTGTCCTGGGCCCAACCTGGACTATATTATGCTATGGTTCTGGCTTCAACCCGAACCAACTTACAATTTGGCCGCAGAAGGCCAAAGCATTGTTAGAGTAGGCATTAAGTATGCCCTAGTCTTAATGACCCAAACAAAACTAGTGTAATCTACTACTACAAGCACACACTAGTATGCTCATGTTGTAGCCAAGAAAGAGAAAGGCTAACTTACTTGGAGTCCTTGGTTCCCAACTGGATCTTTTAACTCTGCTATCTGCTTTTCCCTACGCGGTTACTGTTATTAATATAGTGTACTCGGATTAAACTATGACATACTCGTATAACTAATATTTTATGATTGCTACAAGCAATAAATTTCTCTTAGAGACTCTATAATATAGCCTCCTATACACCTTAAAGTGTATACGGATAGATTTTGTTTCAGTCTTTACAGTAACATGAGAAAAATCAGCCTCCCCGACACACGCTCTCTGTGTTGTGCATCTCAATATTCTTTAACTAAAGAACTCTCTCAATCGTATTACGCGTATTTTGGTTACTTATAAAATGATTTTAAAACAACTCTTAATCTTAGAAAACTACCCACTTTTTACTTAAGTACAGAGTTTACCATTTGTAACGCCCTAATTTCTCATAGATTATCGAGAACACAGCGTTGGGTCATAATCGTAAATATTGCTATTTAATTGAATATAAACTTGAAAATAAATACATGGATCCATGGTTTTACAAAAATAAAATAATTGTCTTTAACATAAAAATGAGCAACATCTAAGTAAAACTTTAAAATAACATGTTTTAATAAAAATAGGCCTGTTTGATCTTCCTCGATTATATGGTCCCCACGAGTACATCACAAATCTTCTAGGTTCCACTCGCCGCCGGTCTTTCTATCCTTAATTTTCTGCACAACAACATCATAAGGAGTGAGCTTGTAAGCCCAGTAAGGAAAATACATACAAAAGTTAATCATATAATCATATAATCAAACATATCCTAAATTACAGAAGAGTCCTAACAAAACTTAAATATACTAATCATATCACATCATAAAACCATAGGTCATATCATAACCTAAGTCATAATCATAAATCATTATCTAAGTCATAAATCATAATCGTAACTATGGGTCATAATAACAAGTCAAATATAATAAAAAGATAAGTATTTATACAGGGGTGGCAATTAAGCCCCGGAAAAAAGTCCGTCATACACCGAACATTACTTAGGTCCGTCATAAAGTTTTGGCAACCGAGCCTACCAGACATAGTCCGCCATACATCATTGGACACCTTAGGTCCAGACACACTTACCCCTTTATTGTACTTGAAATGTTAGATCATAAACTATATCATAAATTACATAAACTAAGTCATAATACTAAACTACCTAATTTTCCTTACCAAAAACCAGAATATTGGAGACAAGAGCGGGATTGGAACTCTTAAAACCAAACATAAAGAAACCATAAGTTTCTAAAGAAATGAAGTTGAAGATAAGATCTAAACTGTTGGGATAAGAACTTACCGAAAACCTTATGTTTCAAAGGATTTGAACACCTAACAAAAAGTCACTATCACAAGTTAGGATTTGAAGAAAATGAAAGAATAATAGAAACTATAGTGAACTAAACCTGAATATAATGAATACCTTGGATAGCTCAGAACCTCGATCTATACCTCGGACACCGAAATCACACAAAAACTTACTTCCCAAGTGTTTATAAAAAGCTTTAGATTTGAAAGCTTTTCCCCCAAAACCCTAGTGTTTCACTCTAGAATAATCTTAGCAACTTGGAGGCTCTGAACAGTGCTTGAATGATAATTAAAATGGCTGAGTACTAGGTCATATTTATAGAGTTTAAGGAGTGAAACTAACTCCCATTTAAATGAATAAATAAATTATTAAAAATGAATAAATTTGAATTATCTATTCAACAGATGCCCACAACTCAGTCAAAAATGTTTAGGAATAAGTCAAGGTTGTTGAGGGCTGTTTCTAGTTTAGAATTTTACAAAAGTCAAAAATTGGCCACTGGAGTCGATATATTGCCTAGGGTAGGCGATATATAGCCCCTACCATAATACCGAGGGTCTGTGGTTTCGTTCGTGCGAATTTGACGTGTTTTTTGTATCAATCATAGGCGATATATCGGCTCCTATAGCTACGATATATCAGCATACACTGATGTTTTAAACACGTTTTTGCACATTTCAGGATAATTTGAAATTGATTAAAAACTACTTTCACTGAGTAAAACGTGATCCTAACAGATAATGGAAGGTTCTAGAGCTTCTAGATCTTTCTTTTAATTAAACTATTCATTAAAAATACTTAAATCCTTAATAAACATGCTTGTGACAAGTGTCACGCTCTTAATTATTCTATCTAAACCTTAGGTTATAATAAATAATATTCTTAGGACTATATTGATTAATCAAACCTTATGATAAAATTAATATTTCTAAACCATAGATTAAACTTATAAAATCCATAACTATTTCTACGAGTTTCTAACTAAATCCTGACTTTGACCAATATCCACGAAAACTAAAATTCTACAGCTACTACTACTACTACTGCTATCTAGCTAAGTAAAATTTTGGGACGCTACAATTCTCCCCTACTTAAAAGAATTTTGTCCTCAAAATTTACTTACCAAACATCTCGGGATACCGCTCCCTTATATATTCCTCCAATACCCATGTGGCCTCTCTTTCTGTGCTATTGCTCCACAAGATTTTAACCATAGGGACACTTTTGGACCTTAACTCCTTAGTTCCCCTTTCTAGAACACGTACTGGTCGTTCTTCATAACTGAAATCTTGTTTTAATTCTAGAGCCTTGTAATCGAGCACATGGGATGGATCTGATATATATTTTCTCAAAAAATGGTATGCGTTTCAGCTAATGATGGCGGTAAAGCCAACCGATATGCAACATGCCCTACTTTATCCAATATCTCAAAAGGACCAATAAACCTCAAGCTTAACTTTCCTTTCTTTCTGAAACGCATAATCCCCTTCATCGGAGAAACTTTGAGAAAGACTTGATCACCTACTGAAAATTTAACATTTCGCCTCTTAGCGTCGGCATAGCTCTTCTGGTGACTTTGAGCGGCAATCATTCGTTGTCTTATCTTTTCTACTGCCTCAGTTGCTTCTCTTACAGCCTCAGGTCCTAAATATCGTCTTTCACCAACCTCGTCCCAATGAAGTGGTGATCGGCATTTCCGTCCATATATCATCTCATAAGGTGCCATGCCTATCGTCGCTTGATAACTATTGTTGTAAGAGAATTCTATCAATGGAAGATACTTACTCCATTATCCTGAGAAATCTAAAGCACATGCCCTCAGCATTTCTTCTAATATTTGTATGGTACGTTCTGACTAACCATCGGTTTGAGGGTGAAAAACCGTACTTAGTTTTAACTTAGTGCCCATTGCATGCTGTAGACCTTCCCAGAACTTTGATGTGAAAATCGATCCTCTATCGGAGACTATCGTCTTTGGAAGTCCATGTAATCTCATTATCTCTGCCACATAAAGCTCTGTGTACTGCTCAGCGTTATAAACTGTTCTTACTAGCAAGAATTGAGCCAATTTTGTGAGTCTATCTACTATCACCCAAACAGATTCATGCTGCTTGGTGGTCCTTGGAAATCCCGTCATGAAGTCCATCGCTATATCTTCCCATTTCCATTCGGGAATCTCTAATGGTTGCAAAGTTCCAGCGGGTCTTTGATGTTCAACTTTAACTTGTTGACATGTAATGCATTTTGCTACAAATTCTGCTATGTCTTTCTTCATCCCCGGCCACTAGTACATTGTCTTGACATCGTTGTACATCTTGGTCGATCCCGGGTGAAGTGAATACGGAGTAGTGTGCGCTTCCTTCATAATACTTTCTCTTAATTCACCACATTCGGGCACACATACTCAGTTTCAATATCGTAACATGCCTTCTTTTGTCAAGGAGAAATCAGCATTCTCTGAGCTTTGTATTGCTGCCTTCATTTTAAGAAGAAACTCATCCTCTTGTTGATTCTCCTTTATTTCCTCCATTAGAGTTGACTTGATTGTGAGGTCAGCTAGTTGTCCAGTTATCAGCTCAATTCCAGACCCTTTAATATCATATTGTAAGTGTTAAGCTATCCTTTTAAGTGTTGACAAGCTTCCGTAACTCCGCCTACTAAGTGCGTCTGCCACGACATTAGCCTTTCCCGGATGATACATGTAACGACCCAAATTTACTAATAAGGCTCAAGGGCCTTGATTAGTGTGCTGGGAGGGCATAATTGGAATATATGTGATTTAATGATTAAAAGTATGCTATATGACTATTTGAATATCTGAGATGCATGATTATGTGTATTAGTATGCATGTAGGCCCTGATTAGGTTAGAAAGGGCATAATGGTAATTTTGGCCCGTTGAGGGCATAACTGTATATATATGTGATAATTGTTGAGACCACATTATTATGTGGATATATTTGTAATCTGTGATTCGAGACGATCCTAGCGAGCAGGTTAGAGAAAAGTCACGGCGGGGATTTATACCCGGCTCGAGGCGAGCCTAGGGGTATAAATGGGAATTTAGAGAATATATTGGGGTTAATTTTGATATTGAGGAATATAATTGGTGATTAATTAGCTATCGGGAAGTAAGCGGAAAATATTAGAGACACTCGAGGAATTAGCGGGAATTTGGATAAATGACAAAAATACCCCTAGGTGGATTAAAGGAGTTAGAATTAAAGGGGAGGGTATTGTGGTCATTTGGGCTTATAAAGGATAGGCATAACTGAGGCTTTATGTTTAGTGGAACTTTTAGAAAGAAATAGAACTGTGAAGGAAAGAAAAGAAAAGAAAGGAAAAGAAGGGAAAGAAGAGCAGGGTATTTTCCAAGGTCGGTTTAGGCATATCTCCATCAATTCTTGAGGTATTTTGGAGCAGAAACTCAGGGGAAGCCAGAGTAAAGCTTGAGGCTAGAGTCCTTGGTCTGGCTTGAAGAATTGGTAAGGTTTTAGCAAGAACAAACCATTCAGTTGAGGTAAGACTTTGAAGTTCTTCAGTTTCTGGTTTTGGTATTGAACTAAGGTGTCTAAGCTGAATTTGATGGGAACTCTAGGGAATTCAAGCCAAGGGTTTGAGGAGGAGTAAGCCAAGGAGGTGTAGAGGCTAACTTAAGGTCAAATCCCCATAGGAGGTATGCAATTCTAAGCTCTAAATTCTAAGGTTGTGATTGTTTTACTGAGTTTAGGTTCAACTATGGTGAATTCTATGTTTAGGGATGCATGTGATTGGGTTTTGTGTATTTAGGATGCTTGGGATGAGTGGAGCATGTTGATAAGCTTGTTTTTAGGTTTGGTTGAAGATTGGAGAAGTTTTGGTAAGGTTTGGCTCGGGGGAAGTCAAAGGAGGGAAAAACAGCATTTGTTGTTCTATGACTAGCGCTACAGCGCTAGCCTTTGGGCGCTGTAGCACTAAGCCAAGTGTTCTGGGCAATTTTGGGCTCTATTTGTAGCGTTGTAGCGCCCTCCTTAGAGCGTTGTAGCGCTACCCTGTTTCCAAAAAGGGGTTTTTGAGTTATTTTTAAGGGTTTTTGCCCGGGGGTTTGGGGTTTGATTCCACCACCCTGTTTGGTGGAATTTGAGCTTCCCGAGGGCTCGGGATTGGTCCCGAGGTTAGGTTTTGGACTTGAGGGTTGGTGATGATTCTGACCTATGGTTGTGACTAGGTGTGCGCTAGGGCTCAAGAGGGATCGTGCTTGAGGATCAAGTGAACGAAGCTAGTGAATCTAAAGGTAAGAAAACTGCACCCGGTTATATGTTTGCGATGGGACTAAGTGCTCCCGATATATGTATAATGTCAATGATGGTATTATGCCATGTGTTGACTGTGTTTTTAGCCAACGACATGAGAACGTCAATAATGACAAGTCTTCAAGAGAATGTAAACGACATAGACAGTTTAATCAAGAAAAGTAAATAACACAAGAGATTTTATAGTGGTTCAGCCCCGATCAGTCGGTAATAGCCTAATCCACTTAGAGATTTTATTATTTTATCCACACTCAAGATCAGATGAACTAGTGTCAACTGAGTTTCTTCAGTGTAAATAGGAATACATAAAGGGTTCTCTCTCAAGAAAAACGCACTTTCTCTCTCTAGAACTCAGACCAATTCTCAAAAAGTCTCCCAAGAAGAAGAAGCAGCCCCCTCTAATCCCATCAGCCCTCTATTTATAGGCTTAGGGTCATACATATGGTATCCCCTAGAATCAGGATATTTTATTATATTTATTACATTTAAATTACAAAAAAACATTCAAAATGTAACAAAACCCCCATTTGTGGGAAGAATGAGAGATTCCCGCGTATCTTGTTGAAGCCATTTCTGGGAATCTTGACTTAGTCCTCCTCTAGCTAGTTGATCCACCTCACCTCCACTCTGGTCGATCATACACATGCTGGTCGGACATACACTTGCTGGTAGGACACGCAAGTGCTGGACATGCACTTCTCTCCTCTAGCATGCCATTTCTTTATTTGGACAACCATGCACTGGTTGGACATATGCATAAAGATCAAATTATTGGGCTCTCCTCGGACCACACCCTTGGGGTCTCCTCAGACCACACCCTTGGGATCTCCTAGGATGCACTCTCCTTAGCTCTCCTAGGATGCACTCTCCTTAGCTTTCCTCGGACCACACCCTTGGGATCTCCTAGGATGCACTCTCCTTAGCTCTCCTAGGATGCACTCTCCTTAGCTCTCCTAGGATGCACTCTCCTTAGCTCTCCTCGGACTAAGGTCCGAACACACCCTCCTTGGGTTCTCCTCGGACCAAAGTGGTCCGACCGGACCTCTTGGGGCTCTCCTCCTCGGACCAAGGTCCGAACACATGCTCCTTGGCTTCTCCTCGGACCAAGGTCCGACCCCATCTCTTAGACCCCTCGGACTAAGGTCCGACCGAACCTCTTGGGGCCTCTCAAGCAGTCCAAATTCTTCGTCAGTCTACCGGGTCACTTTATCACAACTCTGAAGAGTCAATGTATTTATTGACTATTAATATGTCTTTTACTGACCATGCACTGCCACTTGTCACATTTATTGCCACATCATTGATCTCCAATTTTTGGGGATAACACCATGGGAAATGTGATAAATGACCTAAGGGTGTCGTATACAATATTTGCGCACAGGGTGCGGCTTGGCCACTGGTAGCCGATGACAGCTTAATATTCACTGAGCTCGGTTTAAGCGGGCCGGAGTCAGTGGGATAAACAGGGGGTGCAGCCTAAGGGCGCTAACCCTAGTTATTATATGTGGATTGATTATTGATATGAATTGATATACTTGGTGTAATGAATACTTGATTGTCATGAAAGCTTAAACTAATTAAGTACATGCTTATGCAATATGAGATATTTGACTATCTGTTGATTGATTATGCTCTGTTATTGTGTTTTCTTGCTGGGCCTTGGCTCACGGGTGCTACGTGCTGCAGGTAAAGGAAAATGCAAGTTGGACCAACCTTGAGACAGAGAGCTGTGGGGCTGAACGTACATAGCCAGCTGTTCGGCCGCCATGGCCGAGGAGTGGATCAGGATAAGGAATGCCTATTAGTATGTTTTGCCTTAGAGTGGCTAATTACTGTATTTAAATCTTGAATCTTTGTAAATGGTTTTAATCTTATTATTTTTGGGATCCCGTGTAAAAAGAAAATGTTATTTATAAGAAATGCGGCTTTTGAGACCAAAATATTTTAACCCTAATTCCATTATAGTTTCAGTAACACGTTTTTAATTAAATGACTTGATTAGCAAGTCTAGCACTTTTATAAACACACAGTGTAACGTTCTTGGCTATTCAGGGCATTACAACTTGGTATCAGAGTGTCCTAGGTTTATGGGTTCCTGAAGACTGGCTGGACATGTACATTCACCGCGAAAGACAAGCTCGACTCAGGGTTTGGTAATTGTGTACACATGATTATGTGCTTGAATGATTTGAATGAGATATGACTGTTGATATATGTTTGATTAATAGGGAGCATGAGATACTGATAGGGCCTGGCCCTTGACTATTGCATGATGTTATTGAGGCGTGCTTATCAGCACTGCTATGCATGTGAATGAATATTTGGATAAATTGCTATGAAATTGATTGCTTGTGAATGATTGGAGTTCCAGTGATGGATCACGAAAGGATTATTACCCTGTCATCATAGTCTGATTGTCGAGTCTTTGATTACAGATTGACTTGGATAATTATGCATCCCAGAAAATCTACGCGACTAGCCGGCAGGTTTGGGACTAGAGATGATGACCAGGGCCAGACCCCTTCGCCAGTCCCTGAGAACTGTCAGCAGCTAATGGTAGACATGCAGGCTCAGCTTCAGAGCCAAGATGAACAGATCCGAATTCTGCGGCAGCAGGCTCCATCAGGGAGTGTTGCCCCTATTGTGCCACCTGCAGTGGTACCTGTTGTGCAGCTAGTTAAGGTTGGGAACAAGTGGGAACTGTTGTATGAGCAGTTCAGGAAGCAACAACCCTCGATCTTTGAGGGAGGACATGATCCACTGAAGGTTGAGCAGTGGATGACCATGATTATTACCATTATTTATTTTATGAGGGTAGAGGGACATGACAGAGTGGCATGTGCCATATATATGCTGAGAGAGGATGCCCGAATCTAGTAGGGGGTGGCATCACAGACCAGAGATGTTACTGCTTTGACTTGGGAAGGATTCAAGGACCTATTCAGTCAGAAGTATTATAATGTTGCCATCAGGGCAGTGAAAGTAAATGAGTTCGTGGGGCTGGTTCAGGGCGGTATGACAGTTACAGAATACGCCCTGAAGTTTGATAAACTTGCGAAATTCGCACCAGATCTTGTGCCTACTGATGCAGCTAGGCAAGAAAAATTCATTAGAGGGCTTAATGCTATGATTGCTCGAGATGTGAGGATTACGACAGTTCCTGGAGGGACAACTTATGCCCAGACTGTAGAGAAGGCTCTTACCGCTGAGGAAGCGGAGAGTAAGATATGGAGAGAAAGTGCAGTGAGGCGCGAGGGCCGCAGGGCGGTGCCTCCTAATGCTGGTTCTGGTAGGGGTGGAGGCCCTAGTGATTTAAAGAGGAAGACCCCTGATGCTTCGATCGCTACTGCTCCTGATAGGAGAGGTCGGGGTACTCAGGGTGGCCGTCAGGGAGGCGGTGATTCATGGAGGACTTATCCTGAGTGTACAAGGTGCAGAAGACGCCATCCAGGCGAATGTCGAGCTAAGGCCTGTTATGTGTGTGGGGTGGTGGGACACATCAAGAAAGATTGCCCGACAGTGAAGAAGGGAGATGCGGGGAAGGTGGACAGCATGACTCCAGCTCGAGTGTTCACCCTGACGCAGGCGGAGGCCGAGGCTAGTCCCTCGGTAGTGACAGGTCAGCTTTCTAGTGCTGGCACTCCTTTTACTGTATTGATTGACTCTGGTGCTACACACTCGTTTGTTTCTAGTAAGGTGATTGATAGACTGTGTAGACCTAGTGAGTATTGTGTTTCAGGGTTTGGGACTATTTTGCCTACAGGGGAACTAGTAGTGTCTAGGAGGTGGATTAGAGCACTGCCAGTGATAGTTGATGGTAGGGAATTATCAGTAGACTTGATTGAGTTGAGTATGGAGGACTTTGATATGATTTTAGGCATGGATTGGTTGGTTAGATATGGAGCTACCATTGACTGCAGGAAGAAGATGGTGAATTTTGAGCCAGAGGGTGAGGATCCCTTTGTTTTTGTGGGAGCGGTGCATGGACCCCGCGTACCCAGGATATCAGTGTTGAGAGCCAGAGACTTGTTACTGGGTGGATGCATAGGCTTCCTGGCTAATGTGGTGGATACCACCAGAGTTTCACCAGTAGGACCGGAGGAGACCAGACTGGTTTGCGAGTCTTTGGATGTGTTTCCTGAGGATTTTCCTGGGTTGCCGCCGCGTAGAGAGATTCAGTTTGTCATTGAGTTGGTGCCAGGGACAGAGCCAGTGTCAAGGGCACCATATAGGATGGGACCGGTAGAACTGAAAGAATTGAAGATACAGTTGCAGGAGCTTCTAGATTTGGGGTTTATCAGGCCTAGTTACTCGCCATGGGGTGCTCCAATTTTATTCGTGAAGAAGAAGGATGGAACCTTGAGAATGTGTATAGACTACCGGGAATTGAACAAGTTGACTATCAAGAATAAGTATCCCCTACCAAGGATGGATGACTTGTTTGATCAGCTGCAGGGTAAGACGGTGTTCTCAAAGATTGATCTTTGATCTGGTTATCACCAGCTGAGGATCAAGGATGAGGATATACCGAAGACGGCCTTTTGAATGAGGTACGCGTACTATGAGTTTCTGGTCATGTCGTTTGGTTTGACCAATGCCCCAGCATCCTTTATGGATCTAATGAACAAGGTGTTCAAGGATTTTCTGGATCAGTTCGTTATTGTCTTCATCGATGACATCTTGGTGTATTCCATTTCAGAGGCAGAGCACGAGCTTCATCTTCGACAGGTTCTTCAGAGGTTGAGGGAGCATCAATTGTACACTAAGTTTAAGAAATGTGAATTTTGGCTACCAGAAGTGACATTCCTTGGACATATAGTGGGTGCAGATGGGATTAAGGTAGATCCATCTAAGGTAGAGGCGGTTAGGGATTGGCCGAGGCCAAGGAACGCCTCAAAGGTGCAGATTTTTCTTGGTTTGGTAGGTTACTACAGACGGTTTTTAGAGGGCTTCTCAAAGATAGCGGCACCGATGACAGAATTGACACGAAAGAATTTGAAGTTTATCTGGTCAGACAAGTGCGAAGATAGTTTTCAAGAGTTGAAGCGACGACTTATTACATCACCTGTGTTGAGTCTTCCTTTGGAGGAAGGGAAATTTTTTGTTTACTGCGATGCATCAAGGTTGGGTTTAGGCTGTGTGTTGATGGAGAATGAGAAGGTTATAGCTTATGCATCACGACAGCTGAAGGAGTATGAACAGCGGTATCCTACCCATGATTTGGAGTTAGCAGCAGTGGTATTCGTGTTGAATATTTGGCGACATTATCTGTATGGGGAGAAGTGTGAGGTATACACTAACCATAAGAGTCTGAAGTATTTCTTTACACAAAAGGACCTGAACATGAGACAGAGGCGTTGGCTTGAGTTGGTAAAGGACTATGATTGTGATATTCTTTACCATCGGGGGAAAGCCAATGTGGTGGCAGATGCATTGAGCTAGAGAGTCCTAGGACAGTTATATAGTTCCATTCAGATCTCAAGAGAGTTAGCTAATGAGATGGTCAGAGCGGGGATAGAGTTGGTGGTAGGCCAGTTGGCCAATATTACTCTGCAGTCGACCCTGCTAAAGCGGATCAGAGAAGGACAGTTGGCAGACGCTCAGTTATAGGGGATTAGAGAGAATGTCTTAATGGCAGTAGTTAAGGACTATTCTATATATGAGGTTGGTTTACTTCAGTATCAGGGATGGATATATGTTCCAACTGATGAGGGGATCAGACGAGAGATACTAGATGAGTCTCATACGATGTCGTACTCGCTTCATCCGGGTACCACGAAGATGTACCAGGATTTGCGAACGTTATATTGGTGGCCTAGGATGAAAAAGGATGTGGTGGAGTACGTAGCCAGATGCTTAACCTGTCAGCAGGTGAAAGCTGAGCATCAGCAACCAGCAGGGTTGCTTCAGCCATTAGGTATTCCCGAGTGGAAATGGGAGGACATTACTATGAATTTTGTGGGAGTTTTACCCAGAACAGTGGGGTTCCATGACTCGGTGTGGGTGATAGTGGACAGATACACCAAGTCAACTCATTTTCTTCCAGTGAGGTCGACATATACTATGGATCAGTATGCTGAGTTGTATGTGAGAGAGATCGTACATCTTCATGGGGTTTTTAAGTCTATTGTGTCGGACCGGGATCCTATCTTCACTTCCAAGTTTTGGAGTGGTTTGCAGAAAGCTCTGGGGACTCAACTGAAGTTCAGTACAACCTTTCTTCCTCAGACTGACGGACAGTCTGAGAGGACAATTCAGGTGTTAGAGGATATGCTCAGAGCGTGTGTGATTGACTTTGAGGGTTCATGGAGTAAGTATCTTCTGTTGATTGAATTTTCGTATAGCAATAGTTACCAATCAACAATTGGAGTGGCTCCCTATGAGATGTTGTATGGGAGGAAGTGTAGATCACCCATTCATTGGGATGAGATGGGTGAGAGGAAGTATTTGGGACCAGACATGGTTCAAAGAACAAGTGAAGCTATAGAAAAGATCCGAGCTAGGATGCTCGCCTCTTAGAGCAGACAGAAAAGCTACGCTGATCCTAAGCGTAGGGACGTGGAGTTCTAGGTTGGGGACCGCGTGTTTCTTCGAGTTTCACCATTGCGGGGAGTAAGGAGGTTTTGAAGGAAGGGCAAGCTAAGCCCTAGATTCATTGGACCATTTGAGATCCTGGAAAGGATTGGTCAGGTGGCTTACAGGTTAGCCTTGCCACCATCGTTGTTAGGAGTCCATGACGTATTCCATGTTTCTATGCTTCAAAAGTACGTCTCAGATGTAACTCATGTATTAAGGAATGAAGATTTGGAGTTACAGACATATTTGGCTTATGAAGAGCAACTGGTTCAGATCTTGGATCGGAAAGATAAAGTATTGTGGAATAAGATGATTCCTCTTATTAAAGTGTTGTGGAGGAATAGTAAGGTCGAGGAGTCCACTTGGGAGCTTGAAACAGCGATGCAGGATTAGTATCCCGAGTTATTCAGGTAAATTTCGAGGAAGAAATTCTCATTAGGAGGGGATAGTTGTAACGACCCAAATTTACTAATAAGGCTTAAGGGCCTTGATTAGTGTGTCAGGAGGGAATTACGAGTTCTTCAGCTCAAACTAAGTGATGAGCTCAAGGCAACAAAGGCAAAGGTGGAGGTCGAAGCTAAGGAGCTAAAGGCCAAGTCTTTCGAGCTTGAAAAGCTGAATGCTCGGCTCGCAGAGCTTGAAAAGGAAAATGCTTGGGTCAAGGAGACCAATGCCAAGCTTGAAGAAGAGAAGGCCGTCACCTTCGAGATCATGGAGGGTGAAAAGACTCATCTTCTTAAAGAGTTTAAAGAGAAAAAGGATAGGGTGGTCGACCTGGCCATGTACAGAATCTGGGCAAACAATGTCGACCTCAATACCAGCTTCTTGGGCCATCTTGAAGCGAAGCTCGTGGCCAAATGGCAAGCTCGACTTGATGAGGAGGAGGCTTCTCAAGATGTCGCAGAGGGAGCTGGGGAGGATGCTGATGCTGAGAAGGCCAAGGAAGATGCTCCTCCTTCTTAATACTTGCCTCGAGGCTGCGTCCCTCAGAATCTTTTGTAATAGCCTTTTATGTTTGATTTATTATTTATGCCCATAGGGCCAAGACAATTTTACAGCTCGTGAAAGAGTTGTCCTTTATGATATTACTTTTTTTAATTTACTTTAATACACTTTGCTTTACATTTCTTGGGTCGAAATATTTTTCATAATTTAAATTAAAGTGTCATAGATGCCTGTTTATTCATACAAACATAATTTGGATTTAAGCTCGAGATTCAATGCATTCATGCACAGTTTGCTCGAATTATCCGCTTTCGATCTCGTTATTTGTCAAGGTCGGATATTACTTTCACCATGCACCTGCAAGTACTTATATGGTGTGTAATGAAAATGGTTTAGTTGTATCTTACTTTTTTAGTTACTTTTTCTCATCCTCAGTTAGCTCCCCAAGTTTATGAGGTCGAAACTATTGTCTTGCAAGATACTCCAGCCTCGATCTCGACTTAACACGAAGTGGGTTATGTTCCAACTTACTGTTGATTAGTTTTAGCTGGTTTGTTCCAAACCTATTAAGGTCGTGTTAGGTTTGTAATCCATTCACTTATATTTTTAATCTAGTTTGCATATTTGGTTATTTCCAAATACTTTTATGTTTTGATAGTTTGGTTATATCCAAACTTATCTCATTTCGCGCATTTGGTTATATCCAAACACTTATATGTTTTTGATAGTTTGGTTATATCCAAACTTATCTCATTTCGCGCATTTGGTTATATCCAAACACTTATATGTGTTATATCCAAACACTAATATGTTTTTGATAGTTTGGTTATATCCAAACTTATCTCATTTCGCGCATTTGGTTATATCCAAACACTTATATGCGTTTCGTATATGCTATTTTATTTTTTCAAGCTGATGGTATATGTACCACTAATGCCCCCTTAATATCCTATGAGTGTAACCATAGGTTATTAAATTAAGAGAGATTGCAAAAAATACAACATATTAAACGAAATCAAACTTTATTTGAAAAAATCAAGAAATAGAAAAACAGTACAGACAAAAAGCATGGTTATAGGCAACATCCTTCCTACACTATTGATAGTAAGGCCGTAGGTGTTTGCCATTCCATGCTCGTGGTACCAGACTTCCATCCAATCTTGCCAACTTGTATATGTCGGGTCGGACAACTGATTCTATCTGATAAGGTCCTTCCTAATTTAGCCCGAGCACACCAGCTGCTGGATCCCGTGTCGCCAAGAATACCCGCCTTAGCACCAAATCTCCTGCGCTGAATTTTTGATCTCGAACTCTTTTGTTGAAGTACCGGGTAGCTCGCTGTTGGTATGCAACATCTTTTAATTGAGCTTCATTCCTTCTTTCTTTGATCAGGTCTAAAGTTTCTTCGAGCTGAGAGTGGTTCGAGGTTTGATCATAAGCGAGGGCTCGAATCGTGGGAATTTCAACCTCGATTGGCAACATAGCCTCGTAACCGTACGCCAGAGAGAATGGGGTATGTCCTGTTGATGTATGGGTCGTCATCTTATATGCCCACAGAACCTGGGGCAATTCTTCGAGCCATCTTCCTTTAGCTTCTTCCAACTTTTTCTTCAGCGTAGTTTTTAGGGTTTTGTTTACAGCTTCGACCTGGCCATTTTCCTAGGGATGGGCCACTGACAAGAAGCTCTTTATTATCCCATTTTTTTTGCAAAAGTTGGTAAACAGATCGTTGTTGAACTGGGTACCATTATCGGACACAATCTTCCTCAGCATCCCATATCGACATATGATGTTTTTCACCACAAAGTCAAGGACTTTCTTCGAGGTTATTGTCGCAAAAGGTTCAGCTTCAGTCCACTTCGTGAAGTAATCTACGACGACTACTGCGTATTTTACTCCGCCTTTGCCAGTCGGAAGGGAGCCTATGAGGTCGATCCCCCATATCGCAAATGGCCACGAGGAGGTCATCATAGTTAGCTTAGATGGTGGAGCTCGAGGAATTGTGGTGAATTGTTGGCACTTATCACACCTTTTTACGTAGTCGAACGAGTCTGATTTGATGGTAGGCCAGAAGTATCCCTGGCGTATGATTTTCTTGGACAAGCTATGCCCCCCAGTATGGTCTCCACAGAACCCTTCATGAATTTCTTCTATGATTTTCTGAGCTTCTGGTGGAGTCACACACCAGAGTAGTGGCATGGAATATCCTCTTCTATACAGCCTTCCATCTACAATGGTATAACAAGGGGTTTGATACATCAACTTTTGAGCCTTGGTCCGTTCTTTCGGGAGAACACCGATCTCAAGGTATTCAATTATCGGAGTCATCTAGGTTGGCTCAGAGTTGATCATACACACATCCTCCTCTCCTGGCTCGTCAATACTGGCCATCGCGAGATGTTCGATAGGCACGATATTCAGTTCATCACTCTCGGTAGAAGTAGCAAACCTAGCTAAGGTGTCCGTGTTCAAGTTCTGTTCTCGGGGGACTTGTTCCATCGCATAGAACTCGAACTGCTCCAGTGTCGACTTCGCTTTTTCTAAGTATGTCGCCATCCTCGTACCACGAGCCTGGTACTCTCCTAAAATTTGATTAACCACCAGCTGAGAGTCATTGTAGCAATGTATTGCTCTGGCTTTGAGCTCCTTGGCTATGGGAAGTCCTGCCAGTAGAGCTTCATACTCGGCCTCGTTATTCGACGCATCGAAGTCAAATCTTAAGGCTGAGTGAAATCGGCTTCCTGCTGGGGTGATCAAAATTGCTCCTGCCCCCGATCCATTCTCATTAGAAGACCCGTCAACATAAAGTTTCCACAACTCGCGGGCCGGGGTTATAACTTCATCGTTGGCCACGCCCGTTCATTCCACTATGAAGTCGGCCAAGGTTTGTCCCCTTATGGTCGTCCTTGGGTGATAAGTGATCTCGAATTGTCCAAGTTCAATGACCCATTTAAGCAGTCGACCTGAAGCTTCTGGCTTGGACAAGACTTGTCTTAGTGGTTGATCAATTAGTACATGGATGGGGTGCGCTTGAAAATAGGGTCGAAGCTTTTGAGATGAGTGAATTAGGCTGAGAGCTAACTTCTCCATCAAGGGATATCTTGATTCTTCCCCCAATAATCTTTTACTGGCGTAATACACGGGCCTTTGCACTTTTCCTTCTTCTCTCACAAGTAATGCGCTTATGGCGTGCTTGGTCGTAGCAAGGTACAAGTACAGAACTTCTCCCATAATGGGTTTTGACAAGATGGGAGGTTCTGCGAGGTGTTTCTTTAGTTCCTGAAAAGCCAATTCGCATTCCTCTGTCCATTCAAATTTCTTGCCTCCCCTTAACAGGTTGAAAAACAGAAGACAACGGTCTATAGATTTTGAAATAAACCTACTTAGTGCCACCATTCTGCCAGTCAAACTCTGGACATCTTTGTGTTTTCGAGGTGAAGGCATATCGATCAGAGCCTGGATCTTTTCTGGATTAGCTTCTATCCCCCGAGCATTTACAATGAAACCCATGAATTCTCCTGAAGATACTCCAAAAGAGCATTTCTGAGGGTTAAGTTTCATGTTATATTTCCGTAACACGGCAAAGCATTCTTCGAGGTCATCAACATGGTTATTGTTAAGTTGAGATTTGACTAACATATCGTCAACATAAACTTCCATGTTATTCCCTATTTGTTCGGAGAACAACATGTTTACGAGCCGCTGGTAAGTGGCTCTAGCATTTTTGAGCCCGAATGGTATGACGTTATAACAATATACCCCTTTGTCTGTTATGAAGCTCGTATGTTCTTGGTCAGGGGCATGCATGGAAATCTGGTTATATCCAGAATAGGCATCCATGAATGACATGAGTCCATGCCTTGCTGTGGCGTCCACGAGCTGGTCGATCCGTGGTAAAGGAAAACATTCCTTAGGACAGGCCATTTTGAGGTCCGAGTAGTCAATGCAGGTTCACCATGTCCCGTTAGGCTTTGGGACTAGCACCGGGTTGGCTACCCAATCGGGGTAAAAGGCATCCCTGAAAAATCAGTTTGCTTTTAACCTGTCGACCTCATCTTTAAGGGCCTTCTTCCTATCATCATCCAGTAGTCTTCACTTTTGCTGTTTCGGCGGGAAGCTTTTGTCAATATTTAGCGCGTGGCTCAATACATTTGAACTTAATCCTACCATGTCCGAATGTGACCATGCGAAGACATCCTGGTTCTTTTTCAAAAAGCAAATTAATTGCTATTTGGTTTCTTCGTGGAGGTTTTTCCCGACCTTTACCGTTTTCAGGGGGTCTGATTCTTCGAGCCTGATTTCTTCGAGCTCTTCCAATGGTTCGAGATCAGCTCTTTCCTCCACTCTTGGATCGATCTCTTCATCTATCTCCAAGACTGTTCCGTCCTTGGTTTGAACAAAGACGAGCGTTTGTGCGCTCGCCTGCTTCTTTCCTCTTATAGAAATGCTATAGCATTCCCTTCCAGCTAACTGGTCTCCCTTCAACGTCTCGATGCCACTAGAAGTCGGGAACTTGATGGCCAAATGCCTTACATACGAGACTGCCCCCAGCCCTACTAGGGCGGGTCTCCCGAGCAGCACGTTGTAGGCCGATTGCAGGTCCACTACTACAAACTCCATCATCTTTGTTGTTGATACTGGGTAGTCTCCCAAGGTCACAGGGAGTTCAATGGATCCCATACAGGCAATCCCCTCTCCTGAAAAACCGTACAGCGTCGTTGCACAAGCTTTTAGGTCACGAAGCGTGAGTCCCATCTTTTCTAAGGTGGCCTTATAGAGAATGTTCATTGAACTCCCATTATCAATGAGAACTCGGTGAACCCTCTTGTTCACGAGCTGGAGAGTGATGACCAGTGGGTCGTTGTGGGGAAACTGAACATGGGACGCATCGTCCTCAGTAAAGGTTATTGGCTGAGATTCAACCTTTTGGTATTTTGGAGCTCTGGGTTTAGGTTCATAAGGGGACCCATCCCCAATTTTCAACTCATTCATGTATCGCTTCTGGGCGTTCTTGCCCGGTCCTGCGAGGCGAGGCCCGCCCGAGATGGTTACCACATCTTCTCCATCAATCGGAGGGGGTCTCTCTTCTTCCCTAGCCCGGGAATTATTGTTTTGAGCAGGTGGCAGTGCAGCTATCCTCTGGCTGGTAGAAGCCTGATTATTGTTTTGGTTCCTGACATACTGCCTGAAGTATCCTCTCGAGATCAGTCCTTCAATCTCGTCCTTCAGTTGCCTGCATTCATCAGTAGTTTGCCCAGTGTCTCTGTGAAATCGACAGTATTTACTGGAGTCTCTCTTGGACTTTTGATTTCTCATGGGGTCTGGACGCTTGAAAGGGACCTGGTTTTCAATAGCCAGGTAAATATTCTCCCGAGACTCGATGAGCTCGGTGTACACCTTGTACACGGAGAAATACTGTAACGACCCAAATCTGCTAATAAGGCTTAAGGGCCTTGATTAGTGTGCCGGGAGGGCATAAATGGGATTAGAATGAATATTATTGACTTAAATGTGTGAATATGTGATTAATGATGATTATATGATAATTAATGATACCATGTGTTAATATGAAGTATTTACATGATATATGTGAGAACCACATTATTATGTGGGCAGGTTCGTAGAGCGCAACTCGAGACGATCCTAGGGTCAGATAGCAGGAAAAGTCACAACGGGACTTAAAATATGACTTTGGACAAGTCAGGGGTATTTTAGGTATCGGGTAGCGATTTAGACTATCGGGTCATGAAAGTAAATATATGGAGATATATTTGAGGTTAGGATGTCTATGCGGGAATATTGGGGGATTTTACTGTTTTGGCCTCGGGGACGGTTCCGGCACCCCGAGCTTTGGAAGTTAACTCAGTGGATAAGACAAACTTAAGGAAACCCTTAGAAGAAATATAAACCGACATTATTTTCTTTCCTCAGTTTAGTCTTCTCTCTCAAGGAACACTCAAGAAACACTCAAAGGGAAAACAGAGGAAAATTCTTGAGAAATTGGAGCTGTAGATTGTTGGAAACTCAGAGGAATTCAGGGGTAATTTAGAGGCTTAGCTCAGTGAACAATTCAGGACTAAATCAACACTAAGGTAAGGGTTAATCCATGTGTTTTTCTAAAGTTTAACTTTGTGTATCAATTGGTTATTGAGGTGCTGTCCAATTGTTGTTTAAGGTGGAATTGAGCAGGGAAATCATTGGGAATAAGCTGAACTTTGGATAGAGGGAAGGTTCTGTTATAAAGGTAAGCTTTACTCCATGAATTAGAGGTTTGAATTTGGGTTCTTGACTGGTTAGCTCTGGGTGTTTATGTTCATGGGTTTCAGAGATTAAAAGAGGATTCTAGTGTGTGTTGGGCTGGATTTTCTGTTGAATTGTGTGGCTTAAGTTGGTTTGTAAGTTTTGGTGACATTGGGTGTTGAAGTAGGGAGCTTAGGTGTGGTTTTGGCTGAGATTTTGAGCCTTGAAATGGTGGGTTTTTTTGGTTCGGAAGGAAGGGCCGCGACTCTGTTCTAGAGCGCTGCAGCCCTAGGTTGAAAGTGAGCCAAGGAGGCTCGGCCATGGGTGAGCGCCGCGGCGCCCATGCAAGGGTCGTGGCGCGTATCTTTGCTTGGGTGACCTTGGTTCTGTTTTGAGGCTAGGGTCGCAGCCCTTGGTTGCCCACTTGGTCTTTTAAGGTTTTTAAGGACTTAGATCGAGCATAGGAAGCTCGGGAACCATTCCACCACCGTGCTTGGTGGGATTTGTTTTCCCGGAAGTTAGTTTTGTGACCGGAAACCCTAACTTGAGTTTTAATGAGACCCTATACTTTGGTTGTGACTAGGTGATAAAGGCTTAGGCTTGGGATCGGATCGTGCTTGAGGGGTGTTGCTCTTAATCCAAAACCGTGAAGATTAAAGGTAAGAAAACTACACCCGCGGTTGAATATTTGAACGGGACTAAGGGCTCCCTAATATATATGATTGAAAGAATAGTATTATGCCATGTAAATCGTAAACCAATGGCCTAAGCGTGCCACGATTAACTTGTGCAATTGGCACGGCTCAGACACTGGTATCCGTGGACAGCTTATTATGCACTGAGCTCGGTTTAAGCGGGCCGGAGTCAGTGGGTTAAACAAAGGGTGTGGCCTAAGGTGTCAGCCCTAATATTTGTATAAATTGAATATTGTATTTGGCTATAGATGAGTTTGTTGAATAATCTAAGTATGGATGAGACTGTTTGCACCTTGGAGTATACTTGTATGTTATGGACTGGATAACTGAACATGCTTACTAGAATACATGTTTGAGAATTGTTGTATATGTTGTGTATGTTGTTTTCTTGCTGGGCTTCGGCTCACGGGTGCTGCGTGGTGCAGGTAAAGGCAAAGGCAGGATCGATCAACCCTGATTGGAGAGCTCTGCAGGGTGAATGTACATGGTAGGCCGCTCAACCGCCACGGTTGAGGAGGTTACAAGGACAAGAGGACTGGAACCTTGTATTTTGCCTTAGTATGGCTAATGTTTACTTTTAACTAATGAGTTTTGCAAATCAGTTTTTAAACACTGATCTTTTGGGGATCCCTTCTATAAACTGTTTATTAATTTATGAAATGTATCTTTTGAGACCAAAATGTCTTTTAACCCTAGAACACTTAAACTAATGACACGTTTTCAAATTAATGACTTGATTAGCAAGTCTTGCACTTTACAAGTACACAGTGTAGCGGTCTTGGCTTCCAGGGCGTTATAACTTGGTATCAGAGCATCCTAGGTTTAAGGGTTCCTGAAGACAGGCTGGACATGTACATTTGCTGCTAGACACAAGCTCAAATCAGGGTTCGGTAATGTGTATATGTTCTTATGTGCTTGTGATGAGCTGTGAATGTGTTATTTATTGGATTATTAGGAAGCATGAGATACTGATAGGGCCTGGCCCTTGACTGTTGTGTGAGAATATTGGGGCATGTTTATTAGCATTGTCGTGCATGTAAATGAGTATATGGGTGATTAATTGTATATTGTGCATGGGTGAATGCCTGCTTTGTAGCTATTGTGTGATGAGTATGAGTTTGGAGGCGTGCTTATTAGCAGCCAGCGCATGTGGATGGATGTTTATATGTTAAATGTTTGTGATTGGTTGTGCTCTATTGGTGGATCTTGGAGAAGCTCTTACCCTGTCATCATGGTCTAACTGACGAGTCGTTATTTGCAGATTGACTTGGATAGTTATGCGTCCAAGAAAGCCTACATGACTAGCCGGCACTAGGTTTGGGGCCGGAAATGATGACCGGGGCCAGAACCCTCCACCAGTCCCTGAGAACTAGCAGCAGTTAATGGCAGATATGCAGGCTCAATTACAGAGTCAGGACGAGCAGATCCGTATTCTGCGATAGCAGGCTCCATCAGGGAGTGCTGCCCTTATTGTACCACCTGCAGTGGTACCAGTTGTGCTTCCTGGGGAGGTTGTTAATAGGTGGGAACCGTTATATGAGCGGTTCAGGAAGTAGCAACCCCCAATCTTTGAGGGTGGAACGGATCTGTTAAAAGTCGAGCAGTGGCTAACCATGATCACTACAATTCTGGATTTTATGAGGATTGAGGGGCATGATAGAGTGGCCTGCGCCACTTATATGTTGAGAGAGGATGCCCGCATTTGGTGGGAAGTGGCGTCGCAGACCAGGGATGTTACCACTCTGAGTTGGGAAGGTTTCAAAGATTTTTTTAGCCAGAAGTACTACAATGTTGCTGTCAGAGCAGCAAAGGTCAATGAGTTTGTGAGTCAGGTGCAGGGCAATATGACTGTTACTGAGTATGCCCTGAAATTCGATAGGCTTGCGAAGTGTGCACCAGATCTTGTGCCTACTGATGCTGCTAGGCAAGATCGTTTTATTAGGGGGCTTAATGCTATGATAGCCCGGGATTTCAGGATCACAACGGTACCTGGAGGAACAACATATGCCCAGGCCGTTGAGAAGGCTCTTACCGCTAAGGAAGCGGAGAACAAGATATGGAGGGAGAGCGCAGTGAGGCATGAGGGCTACAGGGCGGTGCCTCCTTATTCAGGGACAAGTAGGGGCGGAGGCCCCAGTGACTTCAAGAGGAAGGCTCCTGACACTTCGATCACTGCTGGTCCTAATAGGAGGGGTCGGGGTGGCCGTCAGGGTGGCAGCGAGGCATGGCAGACCTATCCAGAGTGTCTGAGATGTAGAAGACGCCATCTGGGCGAGTGTCGGGCCAAGGCTTACTTTGTGTGTGGAGTAGTAGGGCATCTCAGGAAAGACTGCCCAACGGTGAAGAAAGGTGAAGCGGGAAAGGTGGATAGCTTGACTCCAGCTCGAGTATTCACCTTGACTCAGGCAGAGGCTGAGGCTAGCCCCTCGGTAGTGATAGGTCAGCTTTCTAGCGCTGGCTTTCCTTTTTCAGTGTTGATTGATTCTGGTGCTACACATTCTTTTGTTTCTAGTAGAGTGATTGATTCAGCCAATGTTGATTCAGGGGATCGGAGGACTCACTTCTCTCTTTAGGTTCTGGATTCGTCATTGGCTGCTTCCCAGGGCGTCGTGGATATGTATTATAATCCCGAACGGTACGTCCCCAATTGTGGAACTTGAAAACCGATAGTTAAGAAAACAGCTGGCTGAGGTCCTCGAGAATTGGAGGACTCACTTCTCTCTTCAGGTTCTGGATTCGTCATTGGCTACTTCCCAGGGCGTCGTGGATAGTTTTCTTCAGGAATATTCTGATCATTCGCGGCCATAGCTAATCAGGGATTGTATTGCTTAAGGCTCTCAATGAAAGCACCAAACTGTTGACGCCATTTTTCGTCAACTTAAAATGTAGAGCAATTAAACAATAGGAACTATGGTGCATATGAATAATACAGTAGAACAACAAGAATTTTACGTGGTTCAGTAGTTAACTCTGCCTAGTCCACGAGTCTATTTTATTGAGACTTTGGAGTTTCCTGGAAATCCTTCAGGGATAAATTCTCCAGAATTTCTCTCAAGATATCAAAAGATCCGTCCTTTACAAATGTTCATGACCTCTCTATTTATAGAGGGTTCTCAGAGTTCATTCCCACATATTTCGGGAAGATACTCCTATTTATTAATAAAAATAATGATATTAAATTCTGTAACTCCTATATACAAGGAAACGTCCCCTGAAGACCAGGGGCGTATAACAGACTTGTTAATATCCCTTTAATGTTGGGATGTTACAACAATAAATATCTTTAAATGCATGGAACGCGTCTCATCAGATGACCCATTACGTCGTTCGAGGTCGGTAATCGGTATCATGTCAGACCAGGTCTTTAGGTAAGTTATGAGCTAGCCACCTTACCCCAAGACCAGCTCGGAGCGGGTAAATACCACCGAGGTCGTTACACTCCGAGCTTATACCCATGCCAAGCTCGGTCTACTTGATCCGAAGACACCCGACAACGGATATACTCCGATGCTATGTCTTTCGAGCTAAGAAAGAACTTCGAGGTTTCATATCTTCGAGGTTGCCACCTTACTTCGAGGGTTTGGCACCTGGACCACGAACATGCACTTTAGATATTATGAGCTCACACCTGACGAATCCAGCTTTCGAGGTCACAATCTCAGGTCTCGAAATTTGGGTGTAACAACGGTAAAGCACTTTGCGAGATCATGACATGGTTATCGTTATGTTTCGATTTAACTAACATGTCATCAACATAAACTTCCATATTATTTCCTATCTGCTCGACAAACATCCTGTTCACTAGCCTTTGGTACGTGGCCCCAACTTTTTTGAGCTCGAAAGGCAGGACATTGTAACAGTATAACCCTTTGTCATTCATGAAGCTCGTGTGTTCCTGATCTGGCGCATGCATGGCGATCTGGTTATATCCACAATAAGCGTCCATGAATGACATGATACCATGACTTGCGGTGGCATCTACAAGCTGATCTATCCGAGGCAAGGGGAAATAGTCTTTTGGGCATTCCTTCTTACAATCTGAGTAGTCGATACAGGTTCGCCATTTTTCGTGGGTTTCGAACTCCTCCTTGAGAGCCTTCTTTCTATCATCATCCAAGAGTCTTCGATTTTGCTACTTTGAGGGGAAGCTTTTGTCAATATTGAGCGCATGGCTCATGACATTCGGATTGATTCCTACCATGTCTGAGTGCGACCATGCAAACACATCATGGTTTTCTCTCAAGAAGCAAATTAATTGATATTTTGCCTTTTCAGAAAGGTTCTTGCCTACCTTCACCACCTTTATGACATCTACTGCATCGAGCATAACCTCCTCGAGCTCTCCCAAAGGTTCTAGATTTTAAAGAACGCCCTAGATTAGTGCTTAATAAAACGTTCACATATTCATTGGTTCATAAAAGAAAAACCACTTATTATAAAAGTCTCAGTGGGGACTTGCTTAAAACAATGCAAGTTTGGCCCAATAGTTTTAAAAGAAAATATGAGTTTTTATGAAAATTTCAAAAGAAAACAAATCCAATAATTAAGTCCCACTGATAATTTAGAGAGTCTCTTAAAACATAACACAATTAAAATGGCGTCTTAAAGTGATCGTTTTTCCGTCCATAGGATGCCCCACGCCATACACCCCACGACGATAGAACTCCTCACGTCACCACGCGTGCTACAGAGAAACCTATTTGCTATCTGGAAGGGAAAGTAAGAGGGTGAGCTAAAAGCCCAGTAAGGAAGTACAAACAATAAGCAAGTAAGGTACAACAAATTCACACACTATCGTTCATCTTTATACATCATGGCATCGTCGTAACAAACATCATATCATCATCATAACGTAGCATCATAACATCATCATATCATAACATCATCATAACATAAACATCATATCATCATCATATCATAACATCATCATAACATAAACACCATAGCATCATCATATCATAACATAAACATCATAGCACTTTCATACAAAATTCCTTGTGAACATGGCCCGCTAACTTGTCCATGCCACCCTTTTGAGGTAAATAAGAATCTCTGGTTCTTGAATAACCTCGGCGCGTTCGCCCATGGAGTTACGTCTTCATATCCTTAGTAACTCGGGTTACGTCTTCTTTATCCTTAGCAACCCATTTTGATGTGTCGCATTCATCACGCTAACATCCATTCAAAATAATAACATATTCACACAAGCCAACATATCATCACACTAGGGCATTCATATTTCATAACATTTCATTCATACAACAGTCTTACCATTCATAGCATAAATAAACATAAATTCTATCTAACTTCCTTACCTCAGGTCCGAGCTAAGTAAATTCACATCCTCTCAAGGAGCCTATACCATAATCAAAACGACATTTCTTAGCTTCATAAAATTACTATTTTGTCCTTTCATACAACGCATGTGTGCATGGGTCATGCACACATAATAAGAGTTACACACAACATGCAAATATAATTAATTACACATATGGCCATAAAAGAATAATGTTCATTTTACCTATTTTGCATGCATGATCTTTCTATAAAAACCACATGGTTGAATAATAGACATAATTTTGGACGTAAAAGTGGATTTGCATGTAACATGCATACATGGGAACATTGCGTAATTGTGACGTTTAAAAACGATAATTCTACACGTCTTACTTCTATCGTTTTAAAATTAATAGACTTGTAACATCCTTTATTTTCTTAAAATTTCTAGGTTGATTAAATATCTCAAAACATTATTTTATTTTATAAATAATTTTATTTAGCTTAAAAAAAATGTGATAATTTCATTTATTATTCTCAAATTACAAAGAATTAACAAAAGCTTAGAATTTATTTAAAATACCTATGATTACTATGTTTCCTTAGAAAAATCAATTTTAATATTGGTTAATTGTGTTACATAAATAATGTGAGAAAAATATATTTTAAGTGTGGAAAAATATATTTTATTTGAATTATTTAAGACTTAGTTTTTATGTAACATAAATTCATAAATGGAAATTAAATAATCATTTTAAACTTTTTAAACCAAACTTTCAGCCACTATTTAATTTTTTTTAAAATCACAAATCAATTGAATTCAATATTTTTCTCAATCAAAATTAAGAAAAATCATAACTATCAAAATTACATTCATACCTCATCCTATGTGCAAGAATCTCAAACTCATAAGTTTATGTTTTGCTGATGACTTATTGATATTTTGTAAAGGGACTCTATCATCAGTCAAAATCGTTAAGAGTGTGGTTGGGGAGTTTAGTTCTGTGACAGGGCCTCAAATTAATGAGAGAAAATCTCAGGTTTTCTATGGGGGAGTTTTAGCTGCTGACAGATTGCAATTGTCTGCTGAACTGAAGCTGTCAGAGGGAGTTTTTCCACTGAAATACCTTGGTGTCCCTATGAGACCTACCAAATGGAAGCATGAAGATTGTGATATCATTATTCAAAAAATCAAAATGAGATTACACACTTGGGCTAGTAGACACCTGTCATTTGCTGGCAGAATGCAACTGATACATTCAGTTCTTTTTGGACTGAGGAACTATTGGATGAGCATTTTTGCTCTTCCTCAAAGCATAATAAAGGAAATTGAGAGGCTCTGTAGTGGTTTTCTATGGGGTCTTAATGGAACTAGATGCAAGATTCATATGGCTTCTTGGGAAAAAGTTTGTCTGCCTAAAGCTTATGGGGGGCTCGGCTTCAGAAATGGACAGAGTTGGAATCATGCTATATTGGCTAAGTATATTTGGGCGATCTCTGAGAAGCATGATGTGTTGTGGATGAAATGGATAAATTCTATTTATCTGAAAGGCTCTGACTTCTGGTCCTATAGGCTGCCTCCGGATACCAGCTGGTACTGGAGGAAATTATGCAAACTAAGAAGCAAATTCAGTAAGGAGGATATTAATGTTGCTGGTTTAACTGGGAAATTCTGCTCATCCAATCTATATAATAGTTCCCTGAGTCATCAACATGTTGGATACTACAAAGCAGTTTGGTTTAGATTATCTTTGCCTAAGCATAGATTTCTGTTATGGCAGGTAGTCAATACTCAGCTGCTCACTTATGATAACATGCTTCGGTTCAAAGTGCCTCTTGACTCTTTACTGTGCCCAGTTTGTGGTGATTATGAAGAGAGTCATTCCCATTTGTTCTTTGATTGTACTCTGTCAAAACAGGTGCTGGGGCAAATCTTTGAGTGGATGGGCATCAGTACTTGGCCTAATGAGTTTGATAGATGGAGGACCTGGCTTTCTAGCAGAAACAATGGCTTCCTGTTTCATATCTCTATCATGATGTTAGCGGCTGTAGTGTATAACATTTGGAGGAATCGCAATGGTTGTATCTTTTATCATTACTCTAGATCTGCTACTAGTATAGCTTCTGAAGTTAAATCTCTAATGCATCATAGGCTTAACAGTGTTAGTAAAAAGAAGCTTTCTGCCCAGGAAAAAAGAGTGTTATCTCATTTCACTATGTAATTGTTGTCTGAGCTGAACTGTTGTTGTCTTGAAGTGTTTGTACTTAGTTTGTTTTGTTGTTTTGATGAGGCTTGCTGTTCTTAGCCTCCGGTTGCTGATAGTTGGATTGTGTTTGTAATCTTTTGCTTGTTTGATTAATGAAGCTCATCCCTTCTTCTTGATCAAAAAAAAAAATTACATTCATACCATATTAAAATACCATTTTTAATATTACCATAATTTAGGGTATTAATTTTTATTTCAAATTCTCATCAAATTCATTTTATTGAAACACACTTCACATTTTTTACAAAAATTCCAGCAACTATTTAAATCACCATATTGAATTTTAAAACCTCATATTTTTCTAAAAATATAATAAAAATTCTGCAGGTATTTATTTGAGTAAAATATCATTTTATTGTGACTTAAAATACCCTTTTTAATTTCATAAAATCAACATAGCATTATGGACATTACTTATGCATGCAAATCACTTTTTCATCAAACTTTTTACCCAATTATTTACAAAAATCAGCAAGCATAATTACTCATGAAATTCATCTTTTATCTCAAAAATTTCACATAAAATCATACATGTCCAAAATCCTATCATGCTCTTATTGTACAAATAATTCTAAGAATATCACTAACACATATTCATGTGCAATCTTATAAAACTTTTTTCTATTCCAATGAATTAATACATGAATCCAACAAAACAATAACAACAACATACATTAATACATAAACACCATTATTCACATATGCCTTTATATTAAACCTAACATGTTTCTATAATTATTTTCATGCATCTTATAATTTATTCTTCCACAATATCATATGCATCCTATCAAAATTTCATGGATCCAAATATCAAGATTGTCAATTATCATTTTACCCAAATTACATAGGTCCTAAAACATGGATCTAATATATTGAAAATCATAAAACATCAAACAAAATATAAAGATGATCCTTAGGTATGCCTAGGCCGAAATCCCCATATTTGCAGTAATAAATTACCACTAATCATTATACGTAGAAAATCAACATCAAAACCCTTTTATACATCAAACCATAATACCCTTCATGCAAATCAAACAACTCATTATCAACAAGATATCAAGAACACAAAGTACCCATTTTTCCTACCCAAAACATAAATCCCCTTTAACCATAATCCCTCTAATAATCTATTCATCAAAACCAATCATCACAAAATTTAGGGAGGGATTTCAATACCTCTTCTTGATAGAAAATCAAGAATCCAATCCAATCAAGAATCCAATAACCTCCTTGCTCAAACCCTAGGGGTTGTATATTTTGAATAATCAAGATGGAGAAGAAGATGAACAAAGTTAGAGACAACCCAAAATACTAGATTAATCAAAAAGAAAAACAACCAAAAACCTTACCCTAGCTTGAACCCTTTCTTCTTCTTCTTCTTCTTCCTTTCTTTTTCTTCTCCTTCTCTCTAGAAATGGCAGCCACTCCTCTTAGCATGCCACTCCTTCTCTCTCTATTCTCTCTCTATGCCACGGCCAAATGGCCCTTTTTTCTCCATAACCCCTTTTTAATTCCTATTTTCCCCATAAAGCCATTTCCAAAATTAATGGTAATTTCCCTAATTCATTCTTCAATTAAGCCTAAAATCCTTTATAATAAAGGTTGATTTATTTGAATTTAAAATGGTCAAATTTTCCCTTACCCAATATTAGCTAAAATTCCCCAAAAAATCATGTCTAATTGATTGAAAAATATGAAGGAAATAAATCACTTCCTTTTCCTACACTAAACCGTCCACTCTTCTCATTTCCCCTTTCTTTTTTATTTTTTTTCTGTTATTTAATTTAAATTACTCAATTATATAAAATAAATGAAAATTATAAAATGTGTGGAAAATCCACACATGTGCATCTTATTACCATGTACTTGCACACACTAAATCACTAGGGTGCATCACTATCTACCATGCACCTTAGTGCATTCAACCAAATCTCACATAATCACATTTTTAAAATAAAATAAATACAAATTATTTAACAAGTAATTTTCATAAAAATATTCTACAACAATTCTAACAATTAAATAAAATGACAAACAATCAAGTAAAACAAACAACAACTAAATAAAATAAACAACATTTAAATAAAACAATTCATCACACTTAACACTTAAATAAAATAAATCACAAAATTTTAATAATCTAAAAAAAAAAGTTGGTGCACTACATTATACCATCCTTAAAAGGAATTTCGTCCCGAAATTCTTTCTTACCAAATAATTCAGGGTATCTTGCTTTCATGTCTTCCTCCAACTCCTATGTTGCTTCTCGTTCCGTACTATTCTTCCACAGGACCTTAACTAGTGGAATCCTTTTGGATCTCAATTGCTTGATTCCCTTTTCTATAATGCGCTCAGGCTGTTCATCATAACTCAAGTCCTGCTTCAACTGTAACGGCTTGTAACTCAACACATGAGAGGGGTCTGACACATACTTACGCAACATCGAGATGTGAAAGACGTTATGCGTTTCAGCTAATACTGGGGGTGGTGCAAAACGGTACGCAACCTGCCCTACTTTGTCCAATATCTCAAATGGACCAATATATCTAGGGCTTAACTTCCCTTTCTTTCCAAAACGCATCACACCTTTCATCGGCGAGACTTTCAAGAAGAAAACTCACTCACTGAAAACTCGATGTCCCTTCTCTTGAGGTCAGCGTAGCTCTTTTGCCTACTCTGCGCAGTAAGCATCCTTTGGCGAATCTTCTCTATCACCTCACTGGCTTCCCTAACTGCTTCAGGACCTAAAATCTGCTTCTCCCTAACTTCATCCCAGTGCAAAGGAGATCTACACTTATGCCCATAAAGCATCTCATAGGGAGCCATCCCAATGGTAGACTGGTAACTGTTATAGTATGAGAACTCCATTAGAGGTATATATCGGTTCCAAGACTCTAAAAAGTCCAAAGCACAGCACCTCAACATGTCCTCTAAAATCTGAATGGTCCTCTCAGACTGGCCATCGGTCTGAGGATGAAATGCAATGCTAAACTTTAGTCTCGACCCCATAGCTCTCTGTAGCCCTTTCCAAAAGTTCGATGTGAAAACTGACCCTCGATCATAAATTATCGACTTTGGCACCCCATGAAGTCTCACTATCTCACTTACATACAAGTCAGCATATTGATCCACCGAGTATGTGGTCTTAACTGGCAGAAAATGGGCAGACTTAGTGAGTCTATCTACTATTACCCACATTGAGTCGTGTTGCTTGGTAGTTCTAGGCAACCCTACCACAAAATCCATCGCGATCCTCCCATTTCCATTCAGGAATGTAGAGCGGTTGAAGCAACCCTGCTGGCCTCTGGTGTTCCGCTTTGACTTGCTGGCATGTCAAACATCTAGCAACAAACTCAGCAATGTCCCTCTTCATTCCATGCCACCAATATAATGCCTTAAGGTCTTGGTACATTTTTGTGGACCATGGGTGCAAGGAATAAGGCGTTGTGTGCGCTTCTTTCATAATACTTTCCTTAATTTTAGCATTGCCAGGCACGCAAATCCTATCCTTGTATCTTAGCAATCCACCATTAGACATTGTGAAATCGTTGCTGCCACCTTCTTGTACCAAAGCCTCTTGTTTCACTAAGGCTTCATCCAATTTCTGTCCTTCTCGAATTTTTTCTAATAGAGAGGATTGCAATGTGAGGTTCGCCAAACTTCCCATCACAATTTCGATGCCGGCATTTATGATCTCTTTCTGAAGAGGCATCTCTATTGTATGTAATGTTGAGACACTCCCATGTCCCCGCCTGCTCAAAGCATCAGCAACTACGTTGGCCTTGCCTAGGTGGTATAGAATCTCACAGTCGTAGTCCTTTACTAATTCTAACCACCTTCGCTGTCGCATGTTCAGTTCCTTTTGTGTGAAAAAGTATTTCAGACTTTTTTGGTCGGTGTATATCTCACACTTGTCTCCATACAGGTGATGTCTCCATATCTTTAGTGCGAACACTATTGCTGCCAATTCCAGGTCATGAGTGGGATACCGCTGCTCATAATCCTTGAGTTGTCTGGAAGCATAAGCTACCACCTTCCCTTCTTGCATCAACACGCATCCCAAGCCGTTCTTTGATGCATCACAGTACACCACAAATTTTTCGCCCTCAGTGGGAACACAAAGGATAGGCGCGGAAATCAACTTATCCTTCATGATCTGAAAACTCTCTTCACATTTTTCCGTCCATGCGAACTTCTGATGTTTCCGAGTTAAGTTGGTCAACGGGGTGGCGATCTTTGAGAAACCCTCGACAAACTTCCTATAATAACCCGCCAACCCTAAGAAACTCCGTACTTCTGAGGCATTCTTTGGCTGGGGCTAGTCTTTAATGGCCTCGATCTTCGATGGGTCTACTACAATCCCATCCTTAAAGACTATGTGCCCTAAGAAGGTTACCTGTTCCAGCCGAAACTCGCATTTAGAGAACTTGGCGTATAACCGATGTTCCCGTAATCTGTTCAGAGTCAATCTCAAATGCTCTTCGTGCTCCTCCTTGGTATTTGGGTAAATGAGGATATCATCAATGAACACTACTACGAACTTGTCCAAGAAATCCTTAAATACCCTATTCATCGTATCCATAAAGGCTATTGGGGCATTGGTGAGTCCAAAGGACATCACTAAGAATTCATAGTGTGCATAGCGAGTCTTGAAGGCCGTTTTCAGAATGTCTCCCTCTTTCACTTTCAACTGATGGTACCCAGATCGCAGATCAATCTTTGAGAACACTGAAGCCCCTTGTAGCTGATCAAAAAGGTCGTCTATCCTAGGCAAAGGATACTTATTCTTAATGGTGACCTTATTGAGCTCTCGATAATCAATGCACATTCTCATACTCCCGTCCTTCTTCTTCACAAATAGGACTAGTGCTCCCCATGGCGAATGGCTAGGTCTTATGAACCCTTTGTCCAACAACTCCTGTAGTTGGTTCTTAAGTTCCTTTAACTCTACTGGCGCCATTCGATAAGGTGCTTTAGAGATCGGTGCAGTTTCAGGTGCAAGCTCGATTACAAACTCGATTTCTCTGTCCGGGGGTAGTCTTGGTAATTCCTCGGGAAACACCTCCAGGAACTCACAAACAATATGTACATTTTCTGGCTTTAGTTCTGACTCCTTGGACTTATCCACTACACTGGCAAGGAACGCCGAACATCCATGTTGCATCATATTCCGTGCTTCCAGTGCAGATATTATGGGTGTTCGAAAGCTCGCTACTTTGCCTTTAAAGGAAAAGACCTCTCCTTTCTTTGGCCTGAACTCCACGGTCTTCTTTCGACAGTCTATCGTAGCCCCATGTTTGGATAACCAATCCATGCCGAGTATGACATCATAATTCGGTATACTCAGTTCTATGAGATCTGCTGGGCACTCCCTGCCTTCTACTGTTACAGGTGTTGACGGTAACCACTTATTTGACAACATCATATCTCCTGATGGTAACAATGTACTAAAGGTATGTTCAAACATCTTATAAGGCATATTCAGTCTATCAATCACATTCATGGAAACATAAGAATGAGTCGCTCCATAATCAATTAAGACTCTACACATTGTACTAGATATAGGGAGCTGATCTGTAACCACGGTGTTGCTATTGGCCGCTTCGTTCTGGGTTAAGGCGAAGACTCTTGCTGGCACCAGATTGTTATTGTTATTCTGTCCCGCCTTCCATTATGGGCAATTCTTTCTCAAGTGTCCTACCTGGCCGCACTTGAAGCATTTGTTGGTACCGGCCTGGCACTCTCCTGGGTGTCTCTTCGAGCATTTAGGACAGATAGGATGCTCGACTCGGTTTCCTTGTTGGTTCCCACGGTTTCGGTCATTGAAGCGGTTGTTGCGGATGCTATGGTTCTGGGAGTTGTGGTTGTTGCTATTTGTGGCTGGAGGTCTAGGTCTTTTATCAACCCCCTTATTCTGCCCTTCGTTAGCTTTCTCTTGTTGCTCTCATGGAAGCTCTTGTTGCGGTGGTTCTCTCTTCTAGCGGCATTATCCTTCCATATCCGTTCTTCCAAATATTCAGCTTCAAGAGCTCTATCCAGTACCTCTGCATAACTGACCACCTCAGCACTGGTCATCCTAACGTCCCTCGTGATCATCGGTTTGAGTCCCCTTACAAACCTCTGGACTCGCAATGCATCAGTCGGCACCACTTCAGGGGCAAACTTGGCCAATCGATCGAACTTCTGTGCATAGTCAGTGACCGAAAGATTCCCCTGTACCAGAGTTATAAATTCATCAACCTTAGTTGCTAGCATAGCTGGACTGTAATACTTCTTACTGAATGCCTGGACAAACTCCACCAAGTCATGGTATTTGGATCACGGGTTTGTTTAGTCACGTCCCACTAAATATGTGCATCCATCTTAAGTAAATAAACTGCGCAGGAAACCCTTTGGCGATCATATAACTCCATATGATCAAAAATAGCCTCAACAGACCTTAACCAATCTTCTGCCACCATTGGATCAGCTTTCCCTTCAAACGTCGGTGGGGCTTGTTTCCTGAAGCGTTCATATACTGGTTTGAACCCATAGGCTACTGGTAGTGGTGCAGGTGGTGGTACTGGCGACTGGGGTTGCGCCACTGGTACTTGAGGTATCTGGTGTGTTTGGGATGTCTGTGGTGCTTGTCTAGCTTGTGCTAGTTCCTCTTCTCTTAGTCTCAACTGTTCTCTTAATCTTGCTACCTCTACAGCCAGGTCCACAGATGGTGCTGCTGGAGCTGCAAGTTGAACAGATGGCATTTCAACGTCAGGGGTGGCCGTAGTTTCAGACCTGGTGGAGGCACCCTTTCCTCTACCTCTACCTCTTCCCTTTCCTCCTCTTCCTCTGGTTTACATGATGAAGTTCTAAGGCAAATCAAAGGAAATATCATAAGGAAGGAACATTGCATATTGGTTTGATGGATATTTGTAAAATCATACGTTCACATCTCATCATTTAAAGTTTGCAACAAAATATCCATAGCATTCAAAACGTTTAAATTATTCCAAAATTAAGCAATCCCAAAAAGTGTTTAATTAACCAAAACATAGATCCTTTAAGGTCTTAGAAAATTATTATTATTCCATCTTATTCATTGGCACCCCCATGCGACGATTTCGAAATGGACCCTAGTCCTCAACGGTGGACTCATCCCCTGAATCATAGTTAAAGATATCCTCCAGAATGTGGAAATAGTCAGGTGCGTTTTCCATAATCTCCATCCTCGCGGTCAGACGCGGTATAGCTTGCAGTACTTCCTCAACTGTCGATTCTCCTTCCACGTCATGCACCGTCTCTAAACGCTCCTTTATTTTTCTATCATCCGTCTTTACTAATACCAGCTCCTGATGACTAAGGTCGTAACTTACCAAAAAGTCACGAATTGTAAACTCCATGGTGCTAAACTCCATGTCATCTAGCACAACGTCATTCCATGATCGATTCAACTATTCAAGAGCCTCCGGGTACATCGACAAAGCTTCACTCATCACCCAGAATTATTCTATGGGCCAAAGCAAGGCTTCCCTCTAATTCATTATTCCTTGGATATGATCGCAGACCTCCTTTGTCGTCTTTAAGACCGCCATGCGCCAATCATAAGGGTCCTCGTCAAGCTCGACTCTTGGAATCGCGCGGATCTCCTTAAGCAATTGTTTCCTTGTCGTTCTTAACACAGGAGGCATTTTTACTACTGCAGTTACAAACTAAACAAAATTAAATAAAATGAAAAACAAGTAATAAACAAATACTTATGACGCGGTGAGGTGAGATTTTCCCATCTTTAGCGTGTATGGGGAGGGTCCTTGGAAATATGGACGACCGTCTCGGATACCATTTGTAAAGAACGCCCTAGACTAGTGCTTAATTAAACGTTCACATATTCATTGGTTCATAAAAGAAAAACCACTTATTATAAAAGTATCAGTGGGGACTTGCTTAAAACAATGCAAGTTGGGCCCAATAGTTTTAAAAGAAAATATGAGTTTTTATGCAAAGTTCAAAAGAAAACAAATCCAATAATTAAGTCCCACTGATAATTTAGAAAGTCTCTTAAAACATAACATAATTAAAATGGCGTCTTAAAGTGATCGTTTTTCCATCCATAGGATGCCCCACGCCATACACCCCACGACGATAGAACTCCTCACGTCACCACGCATGCTACAGAGAAACCTATTTGCTATCTGGAAGGGAAAGTAAGAGGGTGAGCTAAAAATCTAGTAAGGAAGTACAAACAATAAGCAGGTAAGGTACAATAAATTCACACACTATCGGTCATCTTTATACATCATGGCATCGTCGTAACAAACATCATATCATCATCATAACGTATCATCATAACATCATCATAACATAAACATCATAGCATCATCATATCATAACATCATCATAACATAAACATCATAGCACTTTCATACAAAATTCCTTGTGAACATGGCCCGCTAACTTGTCCATGCCACCCTTTTGAGGTAAACAAGAGTCTCTAGTCCTTGAATAACCTTGGCACGTCCGCCCATGGAGTTACGTCTTCATATCCTTAGTAACTCGGGTTACGTCTTCTTTATCCTTAGCAACCCATTTTGATGTGTCGCGTTCATCGCGCTAACATCAATTCAAAACAATAACATATTCATACAAGCCAACATATCATCACACTAGGGCATTCATATTTCATAACATTTCATACAACAGTCTTACCATTCATATCATAAACAAACATAAATTCTATCTAACTTCCTTACCTCAGGTCCAAGCTAAGTAAATTCACAACCTCTCAAGGAGCCTATACCATAATCAAAACGACATTTCTTAGCTTCATAAAATTACTATTTTGCCCTTTCATACAACTCATGTGTGCATGGGTCATGCACACATAATAAGAGTTATACACAACATGCAAATATACTTAATTACACATAAGGCCATAAAAGAATAATGCTCATTTTACCTATTTTGCATGCATGATCTTTCTATAAAAATCATATGGTTGAATAATAGACATAATTTTGGACGTAAAAGTGGATTTGCATGTAACATGCATACATGGGAACATTGCGTAATTGTGACGTTTAAAAACGATAATTCTACACGTCTTACTTCTATCGTTTTAAAATTAATAGACATGTAACATGCTTTATTTTCTTAAAATTTATAGGTTGATTAAATCTCTCAAAACATTATTTTATTTTATAAAATAATTTTATTTAGCTTAAAAAAAATGTGATAATTTTATTTATTATTCTCAAATTACAAAGAATTAACAAAAGCTTGGAATTTATTTGAAATACCTATGATTACTATATTTCCTTAGAAAAATCAATTTTAATATTGGTTAATTGTGTTACATAAATGATGTGAGAAAAATATATTTTAAGTGTGGAAAAATATATTTTATTTGAATTATTTAAGACTTAGTTTTTATGTAACATAAATTCATAAGTGGAAATTAAATAATCAATAAAAAACTTTTTAAACCAAACTTTCAGCCACTATTTAATTTCTTTAAAAATCACAGATAAATTGAATCAATATTTTTCTCAATCAAAATAAAGAAAAATCATAACTATCAAAATATATATTCATACCATATTAAAATATCATTTTTAATATTACCATAATTTAGGGTATTAATTTTTATTTCAAATACTCATCAAATTCATTTTATTGAAACACACTTCACATTTTTTACAAAAATTCTAGCAACCATTTTTATCATTGAAATCACCATATTGAATTTTAAAACCTCATATTTTTCTAAAAATATAATAAAAATTCTACAGGTATTTATTTGAGTAAAATATCATTTTATTGTGACTTAAAATACCCTTTTTAATTTCATAAAATCAACATAGCATTATGGACATTACTTATGCATGCAAATCACTTTTTCATCAAACTTTTTATCCAATTATTTACAAAAATCAGCAAGCATAATTACTCATGAAATTCATCTTTTATCTCAAAAATTTCACATAAAATCATACATGTCCAAAATCCTATCATGCTCTTATTATACAAATAATTCTAAGAATATCACTAACACATATTCATGTGCAATCTTATAAAACTTTTTTCTATTCCAGTGAATTAATACATGAATCCAACAAAACAATAACAACAACATACATTAATACATAAACACCATTATTCACATATGCCTTTATATTAAACCTAACATGTTTCTATCATTATTTTCATGCATCTTATAATTTATTCTTCCACAATATCATATGCATCCTATCAAAATTTCATGGATCCAAATATCAAGATTGCCAATTATCATTTTACCCAAATTACATAGGTCCTAAAACATGGACCTAATATATTGAAAATCATAAAACATCAAACAAAATATAAAGATGATCCTTAGGTATGCCTAGGCCGAAATCCCCATATTTGCATTAATAAATTACCACTAATCATTATACGTAGAAAATCAACATCAAAACCCTTTTATACATCAAGCCATAATACCCTTCATGCAAATCAAACAACTCATTATCAACAAGATATCAAGAACATAAAGTACCCATTTTTCCTACCCAAAACATAAATCCCCTTTAACCATAATCCCTCTAATAATCTATTCATCAAAACCAATCATCACAAAATTTAGGGGTGATTTCAATACCTCTTCTTGATAGAAAATCAAGAATCCAATAACCTCCTTGCTCAAACCCTAGGGGTTGTATATTTTGAATAATCAAGATGGAGAAGAAGATGAACAAAGTTAGAGACAACCCAAAATACTAGATTAATCAAAAGGAAAAGCAACCAAAAACCTTACCCTAGCATGAACCCTTTCTTCTTCTTCTTCCTTTCTTCTTCTTCTCCTTCTCTCTAGAAATGGCAGCCACTCCTCTTAGCATGCCACTCCCTCTCTCTCTATTTTCTCTCTATGCCATGGCCAAATGACCCTTTTTTCTCCATAACCCCTTTTTAATTCCTATTTTCCCCATAAAGCCATTTCCAAAATTGATAGTAATTTCCCTAATTCATTCTTCAATTAAGCCTAAAATCCTTTATAATAAAGGTTGATTTATTTGAATTAAAAATGGTCAAATTTTCCCTTACCCAATATTAGCTAAAATTCCCCAAAAATCATGTCCAATTGATTGAAAAATATAAAGGAAATAAATCACTTCCTTTTCCTACACCAAACCGTCCACTCTTCTCATTTCCCCTTTCTTTTTTATTTTTTTTCTTTTATTTAATTTAAATTACTCAATTTATATCAAATAAATGGAAATTATAAAATGTGTAGAAAATCCACACATGTGCATCTTATTACCATGTACTTGCACACACTAAATCACTAGGGTGCATCACTATCTACCATGCACCTTAGTGCATTCAACCAAATCTCACATAATCACATTTTTAAAATAAAATTAATACAAATTATTTAACAAGTAATTTTCATAAAAATATTCTACAACAATTCTAACAATCAAATAAAATGACAAACAATCAAGTAAAACAAACAACAACTAAATAAAATAAACAACATTTAAATAAAACAATTCATCACACTTAACACTTAAATAAAATAAATCACAAAATTTTAATAATCTAAAAAAAAAAAATTGGTGCACTACAGAGATCGACCTTCTCATCTACTCTGGGATCGATCTCCTCATCAATTTCAAAAATGGCTTTATTTATTTCTTGGATAACTACAAGGGCTTACATAGTTGTCTGACTTTTTCCTCTTATGGAAATGCTATAACACTTCCTTCCTGCGAGATGGTCTCCCTTCAGCGTCCCGATGCCACTAGAGGTCAGGAACTTGATGGCCAAATGCCTAACATATGATACTTCCCCTAGCCCAATCAGGGCGGGTCTCCCAAGCAGTACGTTGTAGGTCGATGGGAGGTCCACTACTACAAACTCCATCATCTGGGTTACTGAGACTGGATAGTCTCCCAAGGTTATGGGGAGTTCGATGGATCCCATGCAGGCAATCCCTTCTCTTGAAAAACCATACAACGTTGTTGCACATGCTTTCAAATCGTGAAGTCCGAGTCCCATCTTTTCTAGAGTGGCTTTGTAAAGGATATTCACCAAGCTCCCATTATCAATCAGGACTCGGCGTACCCTCTTGTTTCCGAGTTGGAGTGTAATGACCAGGGGGTCGTTATGAGGAAATTGGACATGTGGCGCGTCCTCTTTGTTAACTGTTATGGGTTGAGTCTCAACCCTCTGTTGTTTTGGAGCTTGTGACTCAGGTTCATAAGGAGAACCGTCTCCGGTCTTGAGCTCGTTTACGTATCTTTTCTGGGCGTTCCTGCCGAAACCTGCTATATGAGGTCCCCCCGAGATGGTTACTACATCCTCCCCATCAATCGAAGGGGGTCTCTCATCCTCCTGAGCTTGGAAGTTATTGTGTTGGGCAGGCTACGCGGCTACTGCCCTCTTACTTGTTGATGCTTGATTGAGATTTTAGTTTTTGACGTATTGACCGAAATATCCCTTCGAGATCAAACCTTCGATCTCGTCATTTAATTGTCGACACTCATCGGTTGTGTGTCCAATGTCTCTATGGAATCTGCAGTATTTATTTGGGTCCCTTTTTGCCTTCTGATTCCTCATGGGGTCAGGTCGTCTGAACGGGTGCTGGTTTTCATTGGCCAGGTAAATATTCTCCCGAGACTCATTGAGCTCGGTATACACCTTGTATATGGAGAAGTATTTATCCCCTTTTTACTTTTTACCTCCATCAGCCTCGGGGTTATTCCCTTCGTTCTTCTTCCTTTTAGAAGGGTTATCCCTAGAAGGATTTGAAGTTGACGGGGTCATCGAGGTCAAGGCCGAGTTCACATTTGTCGTTGTAGTTATGGGCGGAGAGGTCAGGTTCAGTGCTAACCTCGCCTCTTCTACATTTACAAATCTCTAGGCCCTCCGATTGAACTCGGTTAGTGACCTGATAGGCTTCCTTTGTAAATCTTCCCAAAAGGGACTTCCTGGAAAAATACCCGCTCTAACAGCCATCAGGTGGCCGCTATCGTTGACATTCCGAGCTCGGGCCACTTCTAGGTTAAACCTCGTTAGGTAACTCTTTAATGACTCATCTTGTTGTTGTCAGACATTGGTTAAGGCAGAGGCCTCGGTCCTGATGCCAATCATTGCTCTAAATTGCTTCTTAAAGTCTTTAGCTAATTGATCCCAGGACGAGATCGAATGTCTTCTAACTTTCTCAAACCAGTTTTTTGTTGGTCCTGTTAGTGTGGCTGGGAACAACATACATCTGAGCTTGTAGCCAACATTGTTGGCTCGCATGATGGTGTTGAAGGTACTCAAATGACTATACGAGTCTGAGTTTCCATCAAATGGTGGGACATGGGATATTCTGAATCCCTGAGGAAATGGAGTATTGGAGATATGAGGGGCAAAAGGCTCGAGCTCCACATCGGACTCTTCAGCCTTGTCCCAGTTACGTTCATCTTGCAAGAGCCTGAATGCTCTTTCTAACTGGTCAATCTTTTCCTAGACTAAATCTACTGGGGCTCGAGCTTGGACCTGAGGGGGCTGGTTATCGTTAATAAAACTCCAGCTCCCTGTCTTGGCATAGGGTTATATGTTGGTTGTTTACGACCATTCAAATGGTCATGTAGATAAGGGTTCGGGGGATTATCTCACCCTCAGTTATGGTTTAGATGATCCCACAGATTAGGGTGATTCCCTTGATTCTCTGTATGCCTTGGCTCAGTGTTATAAATGCTTACAGACCGAGTGTAGTCCGAGCTTTCGCTTGCGTAACTTATAGCCCTCTCTGGAGGTGTGGCTCGATGATTACGAGGTGGGTCCCTTGTTGGTCTCCTTGTTCCAGAAGTTTGTGATCTTGACATTTGGCTTCCCAAGGGTTGAGGAGCCCTGTGATCTCGGGTAGCCTCCCTCTCGCCCCCTTGTCCCGGCCTAGCATGTCGGTTTCCATCTCGATTGTCGCTGCGAGATGGCCTCCGTGGTGCAGGTTGTGGGACCTCTCGAACTAGCCAGGGGTGTCTTATTGGTGATGGCAAATGCCTTATGGGCGACGGTGGCTGTCTCCCTTTGTCGGGCCTAGATGGCCCAGAATTCACCCAGACAGGTTCTGGGTTGTCTATTGCAGTATCAGGATTCGGGTTCCAGCCACTGGAGGGGCTCGGTTATTACCCGTTCCTGTAGGCAATCCTGGAATCGAGCTGACAATGGCCTCAGCTCGGGTACTCCTCCGGGGCCTTGGCTGATTCGGCTGCGATGCTTGTTCTACCCTCCTAGCGGTCGTGCTCCCACGGGGGCGTCCCCTAGGCCTCCGTGGAGGTGCCTGGGCGTCAGCTGCCTGTCTGGCTAATTCTTCATTGTGTTTTGTCGCCTCTACCAATTGTTTGTGCAATTGACAATTTTCAAATTCCACTATAGGAACATATCTTTCAGGGTTGTAGTATAAATCCTCATCAGGCCTGGGAGCAGGTGGCCCTTGAGAATTGGATGAATCACTCCTCTCCTCAAGGTCCGGGTCTACCATAGGCTGCTTTCCAGGTCGTCGAGGATATTCCTCGGTACGAGGAGTTTGTTCTTTAGGTATCTATGGCAATGGTCGCCCACCAGTACTGGGGTTGTTTGCAGGGGCCATTGATGATTCAGGAGGTTTTCTGACTAAACAGGCTCACGTCTTGTTTAATAGCTCTCAATGAAAGCACCAAACTGTTGACGTCGTTTTTCATCAACTGAGAAATGAAGAGAAATTAAACAAAATACCAAAAGAAACAAACAATAAAAGACATGATTTTTACGTGGTTCAACAGTTAAAATCTGCCTAGTCCATGAGTTGGTGTTATTCACTTTATGGAATTCTCTCAAAGCTTTCTGGAAGCAATTTTACAGAGTCTTCCCCATAGCAATTTCTCTGTCCTCACAAATGAATTATTGTACGCTATTTATAGAGTGGTTTACAAAATATCTCCCCTCACATTTCAGGGAGTTATTATACAAATCAATTAATAATAAATGTAATTAAACACGTATAGTTACTATGTACGCGTATAAATCCCATGATATTAGGGATTTAATAACAGATTACAACCAATCCCTTAAATATAGGGATTCTACAACAATAAATATGTTCACACTTGGCTATCGACCTTGAATATTCGAATGCCTTTGAGATCAACAATCATCATGAGCTTGCTAGCTCGGTTTGCATCGGTCTTAACAAGTAACTTTGTCGAGACCATCCTCTCTGAGCTCACAATGCCCCGAGCTCGAACCATCTTGTCTTATGGTAAAAGATGAACCCAAAGATTTATACAAGTATTGAACCTTTTTCGTTGCAGCTTCAAGCTCGACTTCTAACCTCGGAACACTTCCGAGCTCACCAATTCCGACGTCGTCATTTTAATACTCAGCGAGACTGTCCCTGACATTCTCATTAATGTTGATTATATGACGAGTCTACTTCTTTCGAGCTTACACCTTACGAGCCTGACTTTCGAGATCAAAATTTCCATTCTCGAAATTTGGGTGTAACACCTGTAAAGGTGCTACTACTTTAAAAATTTGAAAAAACTTGATTAAAATCACCTCCATTATCTCCCTTAAACACATTCTTCATTTTGGAGCTCCTCTATTTTTTTTTTTTTTCATTCTCTACACTTAGAGCACTCCCAAGCTCCTTCAAAGTAGAGTATTATTCTTCAAAAATTTGAAGAACCAAGGCATAAAGCTCCTTCGAGTAGGTGATGTAAACTAGTTCTCTATTTTCTTCATTTTTATCTCTACATGTAGAGTAAGAATAAGCCTCCTTTAAATATATATTTTTTTCATTATTTTATTCCTTTTCTTTCTTTCACTCTCTAATTAATTATTTTATTTATTATTTACCTTTCTCTTTCTCTTCTATTTTTTAATTTTAATTAATAAAAATATTTAAAGATATAATATTTAAATGAGGTAAAGAAAAATATAGAGAAGTTGTTGTATGGTGTATAGTAAAAATCTTATGTAAAATAAAAAAAGTAGAATTTTTGTGATATATTTTGAAGGATAGAGTAAATGAGTTGCTGGGAGTGATCTTATAGAATTTTTAGAGCTCCTTTAAATATTTTTCCTATTTTTTATTCACTTTTCTTTCTTTCTCTATCCAAATCTATTAGTTTTTTATTCATTTTTTATTAGTTTAATAAATAAAAATGTTTAAAGATAAGCTATTTAAATGATGTAAAAAAAAGATATAGAGAAGCTGATAAATTGTATAATGTAAATGTTTTATATAAAATAAAGAAAGTGGAGATTTAAATGTATTTTCAAGTATAAAGTAGATGAGAGAGTGCTCTTAGCTTCTCTATATTTTTCTTCACATCATTTAAATATTATTTATTCATTTAAATAAAAAAAAATACAAAAATATTAATTAAAAACTCTTTAAAAGAAAAGAAAAGTAAAAATAATAAAATATTAATTAATTTTTTTGAAGGAGTTTTATTCCCTTCTCTAAAAGTAAAGAGGTAAGAGCACTCCTAACAACTTCTTTATTCTATCCTTTAAAATACATCATAAAAACCTCACTTTTTTTTATTTTTCCTCAAATTTTTACATTTCACCATATAACAGATTCTCTAAATTTTTCTCTATATCTTTAAATATAATTTATTCATTTTGAATTTTTTTTCTTTAACTATTAATAATATCCACATATGTTTTAATATCATAATATTATATTTTAAAATTAATATTACAAAAATATAAAGTAAATAAATAAGAAAAAAAGATTCTCCAAAAAAAATGATCATCAGTGGGGAGGAGGTCCAATTCTTGTATGCTAGTTGGTGCCGAAGAAAAGAAATGAGTGATAAGCTAATAAAATATTAAACTAATAAAATATGTTTTAAAGGAGGGAATAATATTTTGTAGATGTATAGTAGTAGCGCACTATTTTTTTTTTAGTTTAATTAATTTTGTGATTTATTTTATTATTAATTGTAAAATGTTAGGAAATTATTTTAATTATTTGAATTGTTTGGTAGAAATTATGTGAATTTATTTTTTTTGTTAATTGTTTATTTTTATTATTTTAATTTGTAAGCAAGTGAGATTTGGTTGTATGCACCCAGGTGCATGGTAAGTAGTGATGTACTTTAGCAATTGGGCGTGTGCATGTGCATGGTTGCATGACGAGCATGCAATAATATTTTCTATACATAATTTCCTTTTATTTTATTTTTCAAGAAATTAAATAATTAAAAAAAAGAAATAAGAGAGATAGACATGGGAAGAAAGTGGGAAATGAAAGATTTCATTTTCCTATTTGGTTTGAATTTAAATAAAGTTGATTGGATGATTTTAGCTAAAATGGGTAAGAACATGGTTGTCATCTTTTCTTTTGTTTTATTAATTCTTTTATTAAAAAAATAATAATAAAACAAGGAAATTAAGAATTGGGAAACTTTCTCATGCACATTAGGCTAGTTTATTTTTCTCTTAAGTTAAATAAAAGGAAGGAAAGAAAAGAAGAGCATGCGTGCTCTTGGTGACTGACGGCTAGAGAGAGAGAGGGAGAGAGAGAGAGAGAGAGTGCGTGAGAGCTAGAGAGAGGAGAGAAAGGAAGAAAGAAAGAAGGAAGAGAATTAAGGGAGGAGGGATTCGAAATTCTTGGTATGTTTGGTCTTGATCCTTGTTTTGATTTTGATTATTCCTTTAAACATGTTCTTCCCCTTCATTGCTAAGTTCTCTTCTTCTCTTTGCTTGTGGTTCGATATTGGTGATAGGGTATTCAAGATGATTGTGCTCTAGAGTTATTGTCACTAATGTGTTCTTGATTCTACAATCAAGAGAGGTAATGGATCCACTTTTATTTTTGTGTTTGATTTGGTGTTAAAGATGGTATGTGGGTTTTGAATATGGATTGATATTGACAAGGAAACTATGTTGATCTCTTGTTATTGGTTTGTTTTGATCTTAAAGTATTGAGCATGGTGATCTTGATGATATGACACCTAGGGTTTTCCTTATGTTTTGGTTGCTATGGTTTATTTGATTTTTAATGTTCTATGTAAAAGCATGCAATGATGATGGTAGATACATGCAAGGGTTTTGGTTTATGATCTGCTAATATATAATGATGACTATCTTTGGAACTTAAACATGAAAAGATTTGTTGATTTTGGGCTATGAGGGTTTCGGCCTAGGGGAAATTTTATAGCATGTTTGATGCATATTTTTTATGACTTGATGTTACTTAAGATCTTAGAAACATGTTAGGTTGTTTTTAAGATTTTAAATGGGTATAAGTTTCTTTAAAAATATTAATTTGATTTTGTATGTAAAAGATTAGGTTCTTGATGCTTCGATAGTATTGCTTCTTGTAATACTTGATTGGTAAGAACATGTTAGGTGATATATTTAAAACATGATTAAAAGTGTATTTTTTTATTATCTATGCTTGCTGTTTTTTTTTTTATATATATTTTGATGATGATGATCAATCAATAATTTTAAATATATACACAAGTATGCCCAAAATAATATTTTAGAACCTATGTAAACAAGAGATAAATATTTTCATTTTAATGGGACTTTTTAAACTAGCTAAAAACATTTTTTTTTTGGTATTTTATAAAGGAATTATGGTGGGTGATTTAAAGTGTGTGATATTAATTAAATAAAATAGTTTTGGAAATTTTGGTAATAAGAATAAAATGTCTTCTAAATGAGATAAATAAAACAAGTGTACCAAATAAATTAAATTCTAAGTTATGTATATGATAAATGTGATATTTTCAAATTTTAAATATGTATTCTCACACTTATATTTATATGCATATTCTTTTTATTTAAATTGTGAAAAGAATATGGTTTAAACTCATTTTGTGATTTTAAACAAATAATTAGCTTGCTGGAATTTTGGTTTATTAAGAGAAAAATGCATTTTAAATTAAGATAAGTTAGTCATACACTCCAATAAATTAAGTTTTAGGTTTTATATATGAAAATATACTTTTTTTCACACTTTATTTATGTATTTTCACATTTGTAAATATGCAATTTTTTTTAGATAAATAAATTTATCTTCTAAAAGAAAACAAGAAATTTATTTAGTCATTATAAGTAACTACAAATTTTGTCACAATCTTTAAAATGCTATTTAAATAGTAGATGGAATTATTATTTCATGAGTTCTTAAAGGGCTAAATGAATTATCTTATAAAATTAAATATTTTATAATAAAGTTTTGCATGACAAATGTGTAGTTAAAGATATAATAAAATGGTAAATAAAGTACGCTTGCTGAATTTTTTTTGAAAAGACAAGAAATAAACATGTAGAGATTATCGACTTTAATACTTTAAATTTTAAGAATACTCCCAACGTATGCATGTTACATGCAAATGTATTTTTACGTTAAAAAATACGCCTATTATTCAAACATGTGATTTTTATGTTGTAACCATGAATGATTGATTGGTAGAAATAACATTATTCTTTTATGATTTTATGTGGAATTATCGCATGTTTGAAATTGTAGTGCAACTTGTGCTACGTGTGCATGACCCATGTACACGTGTGATATGTATGTTGGGCATGAGTATTCTAACGTGAATTTAAAGACGATCGTTTGGTTATGATTATAGGTTCGTTGTGACATTTTCGCATTTTACTTTGCTCGGACCTGAGGTAAGGAAGTTCGATAGAATTTTCTATGTTTTATGCTATGAAATGGTAAGACGTGTATGTTATAAGAAATAAAGTACTATGGAAGTGAAAGTGTTATGTTTTGATATGCCATGATAAGACAAGTGTTATAGAACATGTAATTTCTATGTTTTGATGTGAACTGTATTGCATGTGCTTGTATGATGAATGCAAAGAAAAATGTTGCTAGTGTGCTGAACGCAACGCAACAAAAGATTTACTAAGGATATGACGTTACTTAAAGGGCAGACGTGCCGAGGTTATTCAAGAGCCTGAGATCCTGTTTACCTCTTAGAGGAGGTTTTCCCAGCCTATGTTATACTAGTTACCTCAAGATGTGATATGGACAACATATGTGTCATGATCACAAAAAAGTATGATATGATGTATATGTGATGTATGACTATGATTTCATTTATGATTATGGAGTATGAGTACGATGATGTTATGTATTGCCCTGATTTACGATACATGTTCTTCTTGTGTTTTCTTTGATATTGTTGTATTGTTGTACTTCCTTATTGGGCTTTTAGCTCACCCCCTTTCTTTCCCCCTTTTAGGTAAACAATAGGGGTTCTCTCTAGTACGTGCTGTGATGTGGAAAATTTCGACATCTGTGTATGTATGGAGTAAGGTTTCCTATGAATGAACAAACAATCAATATGAGCGCCGAGATTAAAAAAAACTTATGCTATGAATTTTATTTTCAATTACGTTAGTGGGACTTAATTTTTCTAAATATTGCATAAATACACATTATTTTATTTTCAAGTATTGAGCCCAAACTTGCATGTTTTATCAAGGACTTACTGAGTTTATCCTTAAAGTTGTATTTTTCTATTATCTATTGTTACACCCAAATTTTGAGAATGGAAATTTTGATCTCGAAAGTCAGGCTCGTAAGGTGTAAGCTCGAAATAAGTAGATTCGTCATATAATCAACATTAATGAGAATATTAGGGACAGTCTCGCTGAGTATTAAAATAACTATGTCGGAATTGGTGAGCTCGGAGGTGTTCCGAGGTTACAAGTCGAGCTCAAAACTATAATGACAAAGGTTCAACACTTGTATAAATCTCCTGGTTCATCTTTTACCATCAAACAAGACGGTTCGAGCCGGACATTGTAAGCTCGAAGAGGATGATCTCGATAAAGTTACTTGTTAAGACCGAGGCAAACCCAACCAGCAAGCTCGTGATGATTGTTGATCTCAAAGGCATTCGAATATTCGAGGTCGATTGCCGAGTGTGAACATAGTTACTGTTTGAGAATTCCTATATCTAAGGGATTGGATGTAATCTGTTATTAAATCCCGAATATCATGGGATTTAATATGCATATTATATAATTATATGCATTTATTTGTATTTAATTTGAAATTTGAATAATAACTCCCCGAAATGTGAGGGGAGATACTCCGTAAACCAATCAATAATTATATTGGAGCTATTCATGTGTAAGGGATGGAAAAATTTGTATTGGAGGAATACTCTGTTAAATTACTTCCAAAAAGCTTTAAGGGAATTCCATAATTGAATAACATCGACTCGTGGATTAGGCAAATTTTAACTGCTGAACCACATAAAAAATCGTGTCTTCTATTGTTTTTTTCTTTTGGTATTTTATTTAATTGCTCTTCATTTCTAAGTTGACAAAAAACGATGTCAACAGTTTGGTGCTTTCGTTGAGAGCCATTAAACAAGACGTGAACAACAAGAAAAAAGGGCTTTTACTTCAGTTTTTAAGCTAGATTTATTTCGGTTTTCGCTAAAATTCGCAACCGCAGTAGTTCGGAGCAAAGTAAAAAGTAGTTAAAAACCGAAGTGAAAAATAGGCTTTCTTTATTATGTAAAAACCAAAGCAGAATCCACACTTTCTACTTCGGTTATTATGTAAAAATCGAAGTAGTTACTCCACTTTCTACTTCAATTTTTACATAATAACCGAAGTAGAAAGCCCCCCCCCCCCCTATTTTTTTTTTTTGAATAATTATTTCTAATTATATATATATATATATATATATTTGCCCTATTTTTTTTAAATGGTCTAATTATATGAATTTATAGTTATATATATTTTTACAATTGGAATTGGTTATGAATTTTTTTTTGAATGAAAATATGCTAACTTTCATTATTTAGAAATATCATACATAAGCATATAAAACACAAGTACTTAAGTAAGATATGGCTAGCCTTAACATTAATACATTTACATAAAACTAAACTTAGAACTAAACGAACTCATAAACAACCCTACTAAAAAGCTTAAACAAAAACAAATAAAAATTAGTTACGTAATTAACAAACTAGTTACATAATAATCAAACAACATATCAAGCTAGCTAGTTATAGAAAATAAGATCAAATGTCACTAATAATCCAAACATTCTATGATCTAACATTGGCAACAACACTACCTATTGAAGCTATATTTAAAGATTGAAATAACAAGTCATATGCCTTCAAATTAAACACCTCTTTCTTAAAACAATCATATCCCTCAACATCAAGCTCACCACTAAATAAACAAGACTATTAAAAAGATTAAAAAAAAATAGTTACATAATTATCAAACAACATGTCAAACTAGTTAAAGAAAAAAAAAATAAGTCACTAATAATCTAAGAATTTTATGTTCTCTAAGTTCTAATATTAGCAACAACACTACCTAATTAAAATCAAAATAATACAAACAACTCATTCAACACATTATATATAAAAAGCTACAATAAAAAATATATTATATATAAAAACAAAAAGTCTGATAATAATATCAGAAATTAAAAACAAAATCATACAACCAAAGATTGAACAATCCATACCTATTTTGAAGCTCAAGAACATATTTGAACCCTAAAAATCCAATAAAAATCGTGTAGGAAACCCCATTTTCGAACTCCAAATAGACCCATTGCCAAAGCCTTTCTTTTTTCCTAAAAATGAAAATAAATCAATTGTTAGCTATTACTTAAGTTTTTTTAGCAAGAAAACTAGTCAAGAATGGTGGGAAAACAAAAAAAAAGGTTAGAAAATCAAACCCTCGTCAAAACAATGTTTTTTGCTTCTGGGTTTCTTCTTCAGAGAAAGAAGAGGGAAATGATGTCGAAGTGAAAGGGAATAGGGTTATAAAACCCTTTTACTTCGGTTTATATATAAAAAGCGAAGTGAAAAGCCCACTTTTCACTTCGCTTTTTATAAATAAACCGAAGTAAAAGGCTTTCACAATAAGTAAGGGCCTTGTTTGGTACGTGCACTTTTCTACTTCGGTTCTTTCATAAAAACCGAAGTGGAAACCCTCCCATGGTGTGCCAACCAAACATGGCCCTTGTCTTATTGCTCTTTTTACTTCGCTTTTTTATAAAAGCAAAGTAGTAGCCTATTTTTTTCAAGCACCATTCCCATAAGCGAAGTAAAAACCTATTTAGAAGCTTTTTTACTTTGGTTTTTAATTATTGTTTATGTAAAAAATGAAGTATACGCCTATATTTCTAGTAGTGGTGAGCCAATTTAATTAGAAAACCTCCTGAATCATCAATGGCCGCTGCAAACAACCCCAACACTGGTGGGCGACAATTGCCCTAAATACCTGAGGAGCAGACTCCTCATACCGAGGACTGTCCCCGACGACTTGGAAAGCAGCCCATGGTGGACCCAGACTCTGAAGAGAGGAGTGATTCGCCCAATTCTCGGGGGCCGCCTACTCCCAAACCTGATGAGGATCTATATTACAATCCCGAGAGGTATGTTCCTATTGTGGAACTAGAAAATCACCAACTGCGGAAGTAGTTGGCCAAGGCGACGAAGCGTAATGAAGAATTAGCCAGATAGGCTGCTGACGCCCAGGCACCTCCCCAGAGACCTAGAGGACGTGGGAGCACAGCCGCAAGGAGGGTGGAACAAGCGCAGCCAAATCAGCCAAGGCCCCAGAGAAGTACCCGGGCTGAGGCCGCGGCCAACCCTACCGAAGAATTATCAACAAGAATGGGTAATAACCGAACCCCTCCAGTGGCTCGGAACCCGAATCATGATGCTGCAAGAAACAACCCAGAGCCTGTCCGGGAAAACTCTGGGCCATCCAGGCCCGACAATGGGAGACATCCATTGTCGCCCATAAGGCATCCACCATCACCAATAAGGCACCCCTCACCAGTCTGAGAGGTCCCGCAATCTGCACCACAGAGACCATCTCTCAGCGGCAGTCGAGATGGAAACCGACATGCTAGGCCTGGACAGGGGAAGGAAAGGGAGACTACCCGAGATCACAGAGCTCCTCAACCTTCGGGAAGCCAAATGTCAAGATCACAAACTATTGGAACAAGGAGACCAGCAGGGGACCCACCTCGTAATCATCGAGCCTCACATCCAGAAAGGGCTACAAGCTACATAAGCATGAGCTCAGAACGGTCTGTAAGTATATATAATACTGAGCCTAGACATCCTGAAAATTGGGGGAATCATCCTGATCTACGGGATCATCTGAACCATAACCGGGGGCAAGATAATCTCCCGAACCCTGATTTGCGAGACCATCTGAATGGTCGTAAGCAGTCAGCACATAATCCTATACCAAGACAGGGAGCTAGAGTTTTTATTAACGATAACCAGCCCCCTCAAGTCCAGGCTTGACCACCAGTGGATTTTGGTCCAGGAAAGGATTGATCAGTTAGAAAGAGCATTCAGGCTACTTCAAGATGAGCGAAGCAGGGATAAGGCTGAAGAGTCCGACGAGGAGCTCTAGCCTTTTGCCCCGCATATTTCTAACACTCTATTTTCCCAAGGATTCAGAATACCCCATGTAGCACCATTTGATGGGAAGTCAGACCCATATAGTCATCTGAGTGCTTTTAACATCATCATGCGAGCCAGCAATGTTGGGTACGAGCTCATATGTATGTTGTTTCCAGCCATTCTTACAGGACCAGCAAAACACTAGTTCGAGAAGTTTCAAAGACATTCGATCTTGTCCTGGGATCAATTAGCTAGAGAATTTAAGAAACAATTTAAATCTATGGTTGGCATCAAGCCCGAAGCCTCAACCTTAACCAGTGTTCAAAAACAGCAAGATGAGTCACTAAAGAGTTACCTTACAAGGTTTAACCTAGAAGTGGCCCGGGCTCGGAATGTCAATGATAGTGGCCACCTAATGGTCGTTAGAGCTGGTATTTTTCCAGGGAGCCCCCTTTGGGAAGATTTACAAAGAAAACCTATCAGGTTACTAACCGAGTTCAATCGAAGGGCCCAGAGGTTTGTCAATGTAGAAGAGGCGAGGTTAGCCCTGAACCTGACCTCTCAGCCCATAACTACAATGACAAATGTGAACTTTGCCTCAACCTCGGCGGCCCCATCAACTTCAAAACCCTCTGGGCATAGCCCTTCTTAAAGGAAGAAGAACGAAGGGAATAACCCCGAGGCTGATGGAGGCAAAAAGAAGAAATGGGGTAAATATTTATCCATATACAAAGTGTATACCGAGCTCAATGAGACTCGGTAGAATATTTACCTGGCAACGAAAACCAGGTGCCATTCAGACGACCTGACCCCATGCGAAATCATTAGGCGAAAAGGGACTCAAATAAATACTGTAGATTCCATAGAGACATCGGACACACAACCGATGAATGTTGACAATTGAAGGATGAGATCAAACGTTTGATCTCGAGGGGATATTTTGGTCAGTACATCAGAAACTGAAATCCCAATCAAGCCTCAACAAGTTAGAGGGTAGCAGCTGCACAACTTGCCCAACACAAAAACTCTCGAGCTCAGGAGGACGAGCGACCCCCTCCGATTGATGGAGAGTATGTAGTAACCATCTCGAGGGGACCTCATATTGTAGGCTTGGGCAAGAACGCCCCAAAAAGATACATAAACGAGCTCAAAACTGAAGATGGTTCTCCCTACGAACCCGAACCGTGAGCCCCAAAACAACAGAGGGTTGAGACTCAACCCATAACATTTACCGAAGAGGACGCGTCACACGTCCAATTTTCTCATAACGACCCCTTGGTCATTACCCTCCAGCTCGTGAACAAAAGAGTATGCCAAGTCCTGGTAGATAATGGGAGCTTGGTGAATATCCTTTACAAAGCCACTCTAGAAAAGACGGGACTCGCGCTTCACGATTTGAAAGCATGTGCAACAACATTGTACAACTTTTCAGGAGAAGGGATTGCCTGTATGGGATCCATTGAACTCCTTGTAACCTTGGGAGACTATCCAGTCTCAGTAACCAAGATGACAAAGTTTGTAGTGGTGGACCTCCCGTCGGCCTACAACGTACTGTTTGGAAGACCCGCCCTGATTGGGCTGGGGGCAGTGTCGTCTGTCAGGCACTTGGCCATCAAGTTCCCGACTTCTAGTGGCATCGGGATATTGAAGGGAGACCAGCTAATAGGAAGGGAGTGCTACAACATTTCCGTAAGAGGAAAAAGTCAAACAAGTGCGCAAGCACTGGTGGTTATTCAAGAGATAAATGGAGTCGTCTTCGAGATTGGTGAGGAGATCGATCACAGAGTAGATGAAGGGCTGATCTCGAACCTCTGGAAGAGCTCGAGGAAGTTGAGCTGGATGCAGTAGATGTCACGAAGGTGGTGAAAGTGGGTAAGAATCTTTCTGAAAAGCCAAGATAGCAATTAATTTGCTTCTTGAAAGAAAATCAGGATGTGTTTGAATGGTCACACTCGGACATGGTAGAAATCAGTCTAAATGTCATGAGCCATGCACTCAATGTTGACAAGAGCTTCCCCCCGAAGCAGCAAAAATGAAGACTCATGGACAATGATAGAAATAAGGCCCTCAAGGAAGAGGTCGATAGGTTAAAGGCAAATTGATTCATACAAGATGCCTTTTACCCTGATTGGATCGCCAATCCGGTATTGGTCCCAAAACCCAACGGCAAATGGCTAACTTGTATCGACTACTCAGATCTTAACAAGGCATGCCCTAAAGATTGTTTCCCCTTACCTCGGATAGATCAACTCGTAGATGCCACTACAGGCCATGTCATCATGTCATTCATGGACGCTTATTCTGGATATAACCAAATCGCCATGCATGCACTTGATTTGTTAGCCTATCATGGCTTGAATGTAACTTCCCAACCTCCAGGGACCGTTACGGTGTGCCTTGTAAACAGTGCTAAACTCGCTAATCGAGTCATTTGGCCAAAATCGTGATCTAGGTATAATTAGCGGTTTAGGGATTAAAACTTTGGTTAGGAGATAACGTTTCACTAGAACGTTTAATATATACATTGGGATCCCGAAAATATAATTCCGGAGTTTATTACAGAAAATATTTACAACAGGCCGTTCTAAGCGGCAAAACAGGGTTCAACCCTAGTTCCACTTTAAACCTCGGCTGTGGCGGACGAGCAGCTGCATATGTACATGTCATCACCTAAGCTCTCCAACTCAAGGATGGTCCAGCTTCCTCTTGCCTTTTCCTGCACCACGTAGCACCCGTGAGCCAAAGCCCAGCAAGAAAATACAATCCAACATGATATAATATCAATAGATAACATGGTATAATACCAACAGAGAACATGATATAATATCAACAGTAGTTGTAACAGCCATTCAGGACCAACGGTCCATACAGATAGGTGACAGTAGCCAAAAGTCACAATAACGAGCATCGCTCCCTCTAGCCATGTGACGATAGGGTCACCAGGGCTTAACTGACAAGTGATCCTTTCATAAGTTTGATTAGGACAGGTGCATGGTGATTGGTCACCAACATAACCTTCCTCACGACTCTAGAGTCGAAACTATGGACAACGTCCCTTAGCCATGTGACAAACGGTCACCAGGGTCATATACCTTGGTTATAAACATCTGGTCATAGACCAGGCAAGCGCTTATGAGTTCTTCGACCCTAGGGTCGGTCTAGCATTAATGCTATAGAGCCATTCAATGCGTGATTCCTGACTTTAGAGTCGGTCCCTGATTAGTCAGTGTCTTACACAAGTAAGTCATACCGCCAATCATATATCACATGTTCCATATCCATAAACAAGGTACTCAGCATGCTTACTAAACAGGTATTGGTACAACTAGGACCATGCATAAACACAGAGGCTCAAGCTCTGAACGATATCATACTCAGTATACAAAGCATGTCCAAATCACATGTTTCTCATGCATCATATGCATTATACCCAGCAATCCAACATGCACCAATAACAGCCATGCATGTCACGTTTAATAACCAACCAACATGCATCAATGATAGCCATGCATGTCATACTCAATATTCAACCAGCATGCATCATAATAGCCATGCATGTCACATATACTCAGGGTGCAGTTTTCTTACCTCAAAGTCGAGCTAGAATGATTTAAAGAACAACCCTTGAGAACGATCAACTTTTAGTCATTTAGCGGTCACCTAGTCATAACCAAATATAAGGTATCATCAATAAAAATGATCAACATAAGTTCCCAAATCAATATCTAGCCTCCGAGACATCAATCCCCACTTAACCGGGTACTAGGTTCAACCCCGAGGCTTATGGCTTGAATCCCCAAGCTAAAAACATGTTTTTGGTCAAAATGGCCTTAAGGGCCGCGGCCCTCCCCTGCTGCGCCGCGCCGCGCCCTCAAACAGAGAGGGCTCTCCCTCTGTCAGACGCCAAGGGCCACAGCGCTCCCCTGCTGCGCCGCGACGCTCAGCCCAGACCAGCAACCGACCACACACGAACCAGTTTTTCCCCCTGTGTTCTTTCCTCTCAAACCAGTCCCTCAAACCATCCCTAAACCTCCTCCAAACATATAATTAAACCCCCAAATAACACCCTTATCTCACTCTCATCAAAACCCAATCATACCATCAATCAAAACCCCTTTAAATCCATACTTCCATCAAGAATCAAAGGCTGAAAACCAAAGCTTAAAAACAGAGCACCACCTGAATTAAGTGACTAGAACTCACCTTGAAATCTGTTTTGAACCTCCCACACAAGCTGAACCAAATCCACCAACCCAGCCTTGAAGTTTCCTAGCTTGAAACCTCTCCTAGAGCTCAAGAACACCAAGGGAGATAATGGAGGAAATTGTGTACGGGAAGGGAGAAGAAATGGCTCTGTTTTATTCTGTTCTTCTACAGCCCTCCTAAGTTATATATATCCAAAACCCCAAATGACCAAAATACCCTTAAGCCATCAAAAGCTTCTCAAACCATTCTAAGGGTAAAATTGGTACTTTTTGCTTAACCCGTTAATCATAATTAACGCTTCCCAATTCCCGCTAATCTCAATATCCTCAAACACCAATATTTCATATCCCGTTACCCCAAAATCCCCGGTAACGCTATAATCATTAATGACACCCCGAGACTCACCCCGAGCCCCGAGCTTAAACCCGTTATGACTAGACCGAACACTTACATCTCATGATCGTCTCATGTCGATTAGCTCGAACCAATCCACCTTATAGTGTGGCTATATTAATCAATCACAACCATGCACCCAAAATATACAATTACGCCCACAGTGGCCAAATTACCAAATCACCCTCATAATTAACATATGAGCCCATATGCATGCATTCACCATCATATAATAATATAATTCACGTAAACATGCGTATAATCATCAAATACTATAATAAATCAATTATGGCCCTCCCGGCCTCCTAATCAAGGTCCTAAACCTTATTAGAAAATGTGGGGCATTACATTGAAGCTCTTGGGCGCTCTAATGTGTTGACCTGCGACCTCAAGCGAGCGGAGCTGCTTTGCCCCAGAAGATGGCAACCCCGACGACAAAATCAAGCTCACCTCATGGAGTCGCGAACACATGAGGGCATGGGCCCTACTCCCCCTGAAATCCTACTTCAAGGATTTTCTGGACTTCGTTGGACTTGCTCCCTTCCAACTCCAGACCAACTCCTACATGGTCCTCTGGGCCCTTAAATCATTATATCACGAGCTGAGGTGGGAAGGACTCTCAACTCGAGAGATTTTATATCTCCTTTGCCTCAAGGGCAACCCCTCTCGAGCTCGGGGAGGAGATGGATTCTACTACCTCTCGAGCTATTTGAAGGAGAAGAAGCTTTTCGGGGATATGCCAAACCATCCTCCAAACTTCAAACTCGCGTTCTTCTGGATGGATGGCCTCGCTCCTTTGAAGTTTTACTCCTTCCAACACATTCGTAAGTACTTTCAAGCTTAACCTTCTTTCTTTTTCACCAAATCGTAAAGCTCAGAATTCTAACGTTAAACTATTTCTATAGCCAACTACCACCGTCCCACCCCCACCGACTCAATGGTGAAGCATAGGGCAGCCTTGTTCCAACCGCCTTATGGACAACGATTGTTGTCATATCTTCTCCATGAAGAGCGACTTCGAGCCTATGACCTCTTGGAGGAAGTCCAGTCGACCGATGACTTTGCCTACCACAAATAATTTCGGTGGGATCATGTGCCACTCCCTACCGACAAGCTTCCTCCCAAGAGGAGGTCTTCGAGCTCACGGGCTCGCCCCCCTGTAGCTCGCCGTCATGACTGACCTACTTTGGGAAACGAAGCTCAAGACAAAGCTTCAGCGAGCTCGGGTAGTGGAGGTAAAGTAGTGCTTAGCTCCAAAATGTGGTCACCTTCCTTACTTAAGCACAAACCCGACACCTTAATCTTCCTAGACCCTAGGGATAATTTTTACGTTTGGTCTTGGGTAGATCATAGGGTGCATAGGTTTGATAGTTGGCTAGGCCCATTTCAAACCATGTATAGTCTAAATGAGGTCTGGGACGGGGTCGCCGTTCAATATGAGACCAATATATATAGGGACCTCTCGAGGCTAACCCTTACTTATAGAGAAGGGACTCCCCCAACATCCTCAGAAGATAGAGGAATTACTTGGTCACCGAGCTCAAGCTCGATAGAGAGTACTAGTTAGGTTTCTTTTCTCCTTATTTTTGCTTCTTTTAGTGGCTTAGGCTCAAATACTAAACTGTAATTTGTATGTGTTGCAGACGACATGGACTCCGACCTGGACAACGTGCTCAACCTCCCTGCGGGAGCCAAGGGAAGTAAGCACCCAAGGGCATCTCAAAGAGGAGGGTTCCCTTCCAAAGCCCTGAAGAAAACTAAGGTGACTCCTCCAGCCTCGGCTGCTCAAAACCCAAGCCAAGTTGCAGACCCTACACCTGAGGTTAGGGTCACTACTGAAGTGGAGTTGGTGGCACCTACGGACCCCTGCCTCCGGTCTCATCCTCCCAGCAACCTGCTCCGACCCCTAGGAAACCAATCCTTACCCGGGAACGTCTCCCGTCAATCTCGACCGACGTTCCCGAGTATGTGCTCGATCTAGTCGCGGGATCGCACGGAGTCAGATTGGGCTTGGACGTCTTATCCCGAGTCGGCCAAAGCCTTAGCAACCTCGAAGCTCTTAACCTCGGTAAGTCACTTTTCTCCGCAATGTTGATTATAATAACTTATCTTGTACATTTAATAACCCATTTTCGTTTTTTCACATAGGCATTTAATTCGTTTGTTCAACATAGCTTTAAGTTGAACAATGAGGTTTTCGCGAGCCAAGCCCTCGCTCAAGAAGCTAAGAACCTCTAGTTAAAGTTGGCAGACGAGGCCAAGGTCGCGATGCTGAAGGTGTCCGAACTTGAAATGAAGCTGGAAGCTCCCTTGGAAACTGCCCAGAAGTTGTCCGATCTCAAGTCTACAATGGCCGTGATTTTGAAAGAAGTCGAGGCCAAGAACTCCGAGATCAAGGAGAATGACTCCAAAATCAAAGAACTCCAAGAGCTCAACGCCAAACTGGAGGAGGACAAGAAGGTAACCTTCAAGATAATCGAAGCTGAGAAGGCCCACCTTCTCGAAGAGTTCAAGAAGAAGAAGGATCATGTCGTCGACACGTCGATGTACCATATATGGGTCAACAATCCTGATCTTGACACCAGCTTCTTGGACAACCTCGAGGCCAAGTTCATTGAGAGGTGGCACACTCGCCTCGATGAAGAAGATGCCAGGGCTGAGGTCGAGGAGACAGTTGGAGCGTCTGAAGCCGTTGAAGGGAAGGTGCCTGCTCCGTGAGGGCGAGGTCATGGGCTGCATCCCATTATTATCTTTTGTACTAATTAATTTACTTTATACGTGCCATTAGGGCAAAGACAATTCACAGCTTGATTTATAGCTATTTTTTATATAGCAATGTTAATCTTTGATGCATACAATCTTTTGGCTCGAAAATCTTTTATGCATTTGATTTTACTTTCAGCTTTTTGTTTTAATATTATGCCTTACATTTCTAAGTCGAAATATTTTAAGCATGTTATATTAAAAACTTGCTTTTATATTTGTTTATCTGTACAAATACATATATTAGATTTATACTCGAATTCCAATGCATTCATGCACAATTTGTTCGAAATATCCATGTTCGACTTCGTTAATGTGAAGGACGAACCTTACTTTCAGCACGTACTCGAAAGTACTTAATTGGCATGTAAGTTTAGTAGTTTAGTTATATCTTGCTTGTCTAGCCACTTTTTCTCATCCTCGAGTAACTCCTCAAGGTCGTGAGGTCGAAACTAATTTTTGCAAAATTTTCCAGCCTCGGGATCGACTTAATTTGTAGTTGGTTTATTTTTTATTCCAACTTTCTTGCTTGTCGATTAGTTTTAGTTGGTTTGTTCCAAACTAATTTAGCTCGTGTTTGGTTTGTAATCCACCCACTTATAAATTTTACAGTCTGGTTAAGTCCAAACAACTTTAGCTTGCGTGTTTGGTTATTACTCCATACACTTTTAATTTTAATGCCAGGTTAAGTCCAGGCAATTTTAGTTCGCATATACACTTATAACTTTTATGTCGGGTTAGGTCCAGACATCTATATTAGTTTGCGTGTATACTTAAAACTTTCTTGTCGGGTTAACGATCCAGACATTTTTATTCTATGTTATTTATTTTTTCAAACTTATGGTATGATTGTATACCACTGATGCCCCTTAATATCCTATGAGTGTGACCATAGGTTAATGAATTAAGAGAGTTTGCAAAAAATAAAACATTTAATAAAGAAAACAACTTTTGAACAAAACTTAATATTTTATTAACAAAAGTCAGAAAAATAAACAAGCTTGGTTACAATGAAAACATCATTCCTACCTTATTGGTAATAAGGTCGTAGATGTTCGCCATTCCAAGCTCGTGGAACCAACTCTCTGTTCCATCTCGCCAATTTATACACCCCAGGTCAGATGACAAACTCGACCTGGTAAGGTCCTTCCCAATTAGGACCGAGTACCCTAGCAAATGGGTCTCATGTAGCCAGAAATACATGTCTTAGTACCAGGTCTCCCAATCTGAATTTTCTATCTCGAACCCTCTTATTGAAATACCTAGTAGCTCGCTACTGGTATGCAACATTTTTCAATTGAGCTTCTCGTCTTTCTTCAATGAGTTATAGACTTTCTTCGATCTGGGATTGGCTCGAGGCCTGATTGTATGCATGGCTCCGAATTGTAGGGATTTCGACTTCAATAGGCAACATGGCCTCGCACCCATAAGCTAGGGAGAAGGGAGTATGCCTCGTTGAAGTCCGAGCTGTGGTTCGATAAGCCCACAAAACCTGAGGTAACTCCTTAGGCCACCTTCTCTTTGCCTCTTCTAACCTTTTCTTTATGGAGCTCTTTAGGGTCTTGTTGACTACTTCGACTTGGCCATTGGACTGGGGATGGGCGATGAATGAGAAGCTTTTTATTATCCCATTTTGTCGCAGAAATGGGTAAACAGGTCACTGTCGAACTGGGTCCCATTGTCTGACACTATTTTCTGGGCATCCCATACCGGCAAATGATGTTTTTTACTACAAATTATTAGACTTTTTTCGAGGTAATAGTGGCCAGGGGTTCAGCTTCGGTCCATTTCGTGAAATAATCGACCGCGACCACAGCGTACCTTACTCCACCTTTGCCCGTTGGTAACGAGCCTATAAGGTCGATTCCCCATACTGCAAATGGCCATGGAGAGGTCAACATGGTAAGCTCGATAGGTGGAGCTCGTGGAATTGAGGCAAATCGCTGGCATTTATCACATCGTTTGACATACTAGAACGTGTCTGCCTTGACTGTGGGCCAGAAACACCCCTGTCTTATCACCTTTTTGGATAGACTATGCCCCCCCAGTATGATCTCCAAAAAATCCTTCATGAATTTTTTCCAAAATTTTCTTCGCCTCGGGTGGAGTTACACATCAGAGTAATGGCATAGAATACCCTCTTCGATACAACCTTCCTTCCACAATAGTGTACCTCGGGATCTGATACATCAGCTTCCGAGCCTTGTTCCAGTCCGCTGGGAGACTACCAATTTCGATGTAGCCAATTATTGGGGTCATCCAGGTTGGTTTTGAGTCGATCATGCATATGTCCTTCTCGTTAGGCTCGCTGATACTCAGGATCGATAGGAACTTTACCGGGACCATGTTCAGTGTATCGGCTTTGCTGGTTGTAATGAGCCTAGCCAACACGTCTGCATTTGATTTTTGTTCTCGGGGGACTTGCTCTACAGCACAGAATTTAAAATGTTTGAGCATAACTTTTGTTTTCTCTAGGTACGCAGCCATTTTTATGCCACGAGCCTGATATTCCCCTAAAACTTGGTTGACCACCAGTTGTGAGTCCCTATAGCAGTGTATAGCCTTTGCTTTGAGTTCTTTGGCTATTCGAAGTTCTGCTGGTAACGCCTCGTATTCAGCCTCATTGTTTGATGCCTCGAAGTTGAACCTTAAGGTTGAGTGGAATCGATTTCCTACTGGGTTAATTAGTATAATGCCTGCCCCCGATCCATTTTCGTTGGAGGGTCCGTCGACATAAAGTTTCCACAGCTCGTGGGCTGGGGTTACAACTTCATCATTTGAAATTCCAATACACTCAACAATGAAATTTGTCAGGGCTTGTCCCTTGATGGTCATTTTTGGGTGGTATGTGATCTCAAATTGTCCAAGTTCGACAACCCATTTTAACAATCTTCCAGATGCCTCTAGTTTGGACAAAACTTGTCGTAGTGGCTGGTCAGTTAGCACATGAATGGGGTGTGCTTAGAAATAAGGTCAGAGCTTTTGAGATGAATGTATTAGGCTAAGAGCCAATTTTTCCATCAACGGGTATCTCGATTCTGCCCCCAATAACCTTTTGCTGACATAGTACACAGGCTTTTGTACTATTTTCTCTTCTCGTATGAGCACCGCACTAATGGCGTGTTCAGTTGTCGCGAGGTATAGATACAAAACCTCTCCCGTGATAGGTTTCGACAAGATTGGTGGTTCGGCGAGGTGCTTCTTAAGGTTTTGAAATGCGAGCTCGCACTCTTCTGACCACTCGAATTTTTTGCCCCCCCCCCCTTCTCAAAAGGTTGAAAAATGGAAGACATCGGTCTGTAGATTTTGAGATAAACCTACTTAATGCCGCCATTCGTCCAGTTAAGCTCTGGACGTCCTTGTGCTTTTGAGGTGAGGGCATATATAGCAATGCCTTAATCTTGTCAAGATGAACCTCTATCCCCCATGCATTTACTATAAATCCAAGGAACTTTCCCGAAGACACTCCGAACGAGCACTTTTGTGGGTTAAGTTTCATATTGTATTTTTGAAGTACAGTAAAGCATTCTGCGAGATCATCCACGTGGTTATCATTATGTTTTTATTTGACTAACATGTCGTCAACATAAACTTCCATGTTATTTCCTATCTGCTCGGCAAACATCCTGTTCACCAGCCTTTGGTACGTGGCTCCAGCGTTTTTGAGCCCGAAAGGCATGACATTGTAACAATATAACCCTTTATCGGTCACGAAGCTCGTGTGTTCCTGATCTGGTGCATGCATGGCGATCTGGTTATATCCAGAATAAGCATCCATGAACAACATTATGCCATGATCTGCAGTGGCATCTACGAGTTAATCTATCTAAGGTAAGGGGAAACAGTCTTTAGGGCATGCCCTGTTAAGATCTGAGTAGTCGATACAGGTTCGCCATTTGTCATTGGGCTTCGGGACCAACACTGGATTGGCAATCCAATCAGGATAAAAGGCATCCCGTATGAATCGATTTGCCTTTAACCTATCAACCTCCTCCTTGAGAGCTTTCTTCCTATCATCATCTAGGAGTCTTCATTTTTGCTGCTTCGGGGGAAAGCTTTTGTCAATATTGAGCGCATGGCTTATGACATTCAAACTAATTCCCACCATATCCGAGTGTGACCATGCGAACACATCCTGGTTTTCTTTCAAGAAGCAAATTAATTGCTATCTTGCCTTTTCAGAAAGATTCTTACCCACTTTCATTGCTTTCGTGACATTGACTGCATTGAGCTCAACTTCATCGAGCTCTTCTAGAGGTTCGAGATCGGCCCTTTCATCTACTCTTGGATCGGTCTTCTCATCAATCTCGAAAAATGGCTCCATCTATTTCTTGAATAACCACTAGGGCTTGCGCACTTGTCTGACTTTTTCCTCTTATGGAAATGTTGTAGCACTCAAACTGGTCTCCCTTCAGCGTCCTGATGCCACTAGAAGTCAGGATCTTGATGGTCAAGTGCCTAACAGACGACGCTGCCCCCAGCCCAATCAAGGCGGGTCTCCCGAGCAGTACGTTGTAGGCCGATGGGAGGTCCACCACGACAAGCTCCATCATCTTGGTTATTGAGACTGGATAGTCTCCCAAGGTTATGGAGAGTTTGATGGATCCCATACAGGCAATCCCTTCTCCTGTAAAATCGTACAATATTGTGCACCTTTCAAATCATGAAGCGCGAGTCCCATCTTTTCTAGAGTGTCTTTGTAAAGGATATTCACCGAGCTCCCGTTATCAATCAGGATTCGGCGTACCCTCTTGTTCGCGACCTAGAGGGTAATGACCAGGGGGTCGTTATGAGGAAAATTGGACATGTGATGCGTCGTCTTCGGTAAATGTTATGGGTTGAGTCTCAACCCTCTGTTTTTTTGGAGCTTGTGGTTTGGGTTCGTAAGGAGAATCGTCCCTGGTCTTGAGCTCGTTTACGTATCTTTTCTGGGCGTTCCTGCCCGAGCCTGCAATATGAGGTCCCCCTGAGATGGTTACTACATCCTCTCCATCAATCGAAGGGGGTCGCTCGTCCTCCCGAACTCGGGAGTTGTTGTGTTGGGCAGGTTGTGCGGCTGCTGCCCTCTGACTTGTTGAGGCTTAATTGGGATTTAGGTTTCTGACTATAATGACCCAACTATTTCTAAAACCTTGGACCATTAAAACTACTAGACGTAGCAACTAATTTAAATAAAACATACATAAGAAATAATCATAACTTTATGAAAAACTACAAAGTAAATATTGAAATACATAAATGAGCGGTATGGGATCCCACTGTTTTAAAATAAAACATAACTTTTAAATTAAATGAAGATTTTTACAAAGCTAATAGAGGAAAATACATAAAAACACAATTTAAAGAGACTAAAAATAACGTCATCCTTGAATCGCACGCAGCCCATCCATTCCATTCATCCTCAACACACAAGCCAAGCCACCAAGAATCCTTCCGCCTCCGTATCTAATTCCCTGCATCACTCTAAAAATAAAGGAGTGCGTGTAACGCCTTGCTAATTAGGGTCCATTTACCAAGTGTGTTTAAAACCAGTGCTGGACTTGCTAAACAAGTCATTTGGACTAAACATGTGATTAAGCCACTAAAGGTTTAGGTATTAAAACTTTTGGTCAACTCATAAACATTTCCATTAAGTTAAAAACATGTTCTTTACATGGGATCCCCAAAACGTCAGTTTAAAAGTTAATTACAATACTCAGGTTACACAATAAGCCGACCTAGGTGGCAAAAGCTGGGTTTGACCCTAGTTCCCCTGAGCATCTGGGCCGTGGTGGTCGAGCAGACTGCATATGTACATATCACTGCTAATGCCCTCCGACTCATGGCAAGTTGAGCTTCTCTTTACCTTTACCTGCACCACAAAGCACCTGTGAGCCAGAAGACTCAGCAAGAAAACATATTCAATAGTTCACAGAATAAAACAACCATCAAACAGTAATAACTGGAACCGGTGCATCCATTAAACCCAATTGGAGACCATAGAGTCACACAAGTGTATGTTGCACTTTCTTTCAAGTTGTTGGCATCCGAGCCAATCAAGTGCATGTCGCACTCCCAGGGTGGCCCAGCCATGGTGGCCTGCACTCCACGTGCATTATGCCAATCCTAGCTTATAAACTAAGTTCTTTAAGCCCTTGACTTATAAGTCAAACCACCATGTGCCTCCAACTTATAAGTTGAAGCTTTGGGACTCTCAACTTATAAGGCGAGTCTCCCAAAGTTCAATATACTCTCAACTAATAAGTTGATTCCCACTTAATACCCTAATAACCCTCTAGCTTATAAACCAAGCTTCACAGTCATAATAGACATTCACATGTTTCATATGGCAAACCTATCAACAGTCACAATGCATTATAATACACTCACACAACAGTCATAAGCATAATCATAATTATGCTCATTACAGTGTACCTAATCAGATGTTCGCAAACACAATTATAATCATGTCCATCAACAAAGTCAAAGCTTTACTTATCTCGATATTCATCACCTTGACTAAGCTCTAATCATGCATTCACATAACAGGTGCAGTTTTCTTACCTTCAGTCCGTATGCAGGTTATTAGCGACGACCCTCTGAGTACGATCCCCGATTCAAGCCCTTAGCGAAAACCTAGTCACAACTATAATAAGGAAGTTCCATCAACAACAGGTAAATAAAAACTTCCACACCAACTCTTAGCCTCCGGGACATCGAATTCCACTTAACAAGGAAGTAGAATCGATCCCGAGCCCAAATGGTTAGGTTCCCAATCTAAAAATCCCATTTAAACCAAAATTCCCCTTAAGGGTCGCGGCCCCTCACACCCGACCCGCGACCCGCCTCTAATTCCAGAGGCTCGGCTTCCCTGGAAACCAACGCGCGCCGCGGCACGCCCCTGAGGCATCGCGGCGCGCTCCTGCTTCCGAGCCCTGCTGGCTCAAAATTCTTCTCGCAGGTCACAGCTCATCCCCACAAACCCAGAAATTTCTGGGTTTTTCTTCAACCGAACCCAGCCAAAACTTAACCAATTTTGTCCCACTCCTCGAATTCAATTCCCACAACTTATATATTCATTCTCACCAGTAAAACCCAACTAATTATCATGATATAACTCATCAAAAACCCAAAACCCAACCTCCCATCTTTCGAGCATGCATAAACACCATAGTTCTAAATAAACCAGCTGAACTAACTTAATAACTTTCAGTTCAGAATCTTACCTCAGCTGAGATGAACCACTTGAACTAAGCCTCTGTTTTCCCCAAGCCTAACACCTTGATTTCCCAAGCTTTACTCTTCAATTTCCCAAAAACTACTCAAACATCCATGGAGCATAAAGAGAACATGAGTGAGAGAAAGAGAGCTGCTGAATTTATTTTCTTTTAGTTTCCTTAGCCTTCTCAACAATCCCAACTCACCCAAACACTAAACTTAAACCAAAAGTGACCATTTTGCCCCTTGCCCTTAGCCTATTCAACAAGTGCTCACAAGGGCAATTTTTTCCTTTGCCTCAAATCCCGCTATCCACAATTTACATCCTACAATTCCCGCTACTTCCAATATTCTCACACGGTGATCAATAAATTCCCATTACCCAGTAATTCTCGGTAATGTACTAAATTACTAAAATACCCCTAAGCTCACCCCGAGCCGGATATTAAAACCCCGTTGTGACTTTCCCGCTAACTTGCTCATCGGGATTGCCTCTCGTCGAGTAACCCAAATATATCTACATAATAATGTGGTCTCAATCACACAAACACATATTTGCATTTATACCTCGAACAGGTCAAATTACTAAAATACCCTTCTTATAAGAAACAGACCCGCATACACATATTTAATGTCCCTAACATGCAAGCATAATTATATTATAATATAATTCACATAATAACTCAATTATTGCCTCCCGACCCCCTAATCCAGGCATTAAGCCACATTAGGAAATTTGGGATGTTACAACTATCCCATCCTTATAGGAATTTCATCCTCAAAATTTTACCTGAACAGCTCGGGATACTGATCCCGCATAGTTGACTCCAACTCCCAGGTCGCCTCCTCGACCTTGCTGTTCCTCCATAATACCTTCACTAAAGGTATAACTTTATTCTTCAGGACCTTGTCCTTCTTGTCTAATATCTGGACTGGCTGCTCCTCGAAGGACAAATCTGTCTGCAGGTCCTGATCATCATAACTCAGCACATGAGTCTCGTCAGAAACATACTTCCGTAGCATCGAGATTTGAAACACATTGTGCACAGCCAACCACGCCAGAGGCAATGCCAACCTATAGTCTACCTAACCGATTCTTTCCAGAATCTCAAATGGTCCTATGAATATAGGGCTCAACTTGCCCTTCTTGCCAAATCTTCTCACCCCTTTGAACGGTGAGACTCTAAGGAAGACATAGTCTCCCACCTGGAACTCCACGTTCCTATGCTTTGGATTCGCATAGCTTCTTTGTCTACTCTGCGATGCGAGCATCCGAGCTCTGATCTTTTCTACAGCTTCATTGGTCCTCTGAACTGGCTCAGGACCCAAGTATCTGCGCTCACCCAACTCATCCCAATGGATAGGTGATCTACACTTCCTACCATACAACATCTCATAAGGAGCCACTCCTATGGTCGCCTGATAGCTGTTGTTGTAGGAAAACTCTATCAGGGGTAAATACTTACTCCAAGACCCCTCAAAATCCAGTACACATGCTCTCAGCATGTCCTCCAGTATCTGGATAGTCCTCTCAGACCGACCATGGGTCGGAGTATGATACGCTGTATTGAATTTGATTTGCGTGCCCATTGCCTTCTGCAAACTTCCCCAGAACTTGGAAGTAAAAGTAGGATCTCGATCTGACACAATCGACCTTGGAGCTCCATGAAGATGTACTATCTCTTTAACATAGAGATTTGCATACTGGTCAACGGTATAGGTTGTCCTCATTGATTTGGTGTATCTGTCCACTATCACCCATATTGAGTCATGCTGACCCACTGTCTTAGGCAATCCCACCACAAAATCCATTGCGATGTCTTCCCACTTCCACTCTGGAATGTCTAAGGGTTGTAATAATCCTGCAGGTCTCTGATGTTCAGCTTTGATCTGCTGACACATCAAACACTTGACTACATATTCAGTTACATCACCCTTCATCCCCGGCGACCAATACAAAGTTCTTAAGTCCTGATACATCTTGGTGGTACTGGGATGCAAGGAATACGGGGTGGTATGAGATTCATCCAGAATCTCTCGTCTAATAACAGCATCCATCGGAACACAAATTCGACCCTTGTATCTTAGCAGGCCCATATCAGATATAGAATAGTCCCTAGCTGCTCTAGCTAGAACATCCTCTCTAACCTTCACCAACTATGGCTCTTTTAACTGACTCTCCTTTATCCTCTCTAGGAGAGTAGACTGCAGGGTAATGTTGGCTAACTAGCCCACTACTAACTCAATCCTTGTTCTGGTCATATCCTCTGCTAACTTCCTGGATATCTGTCTCACACTATACAACTGCCCTGGACCTCTCCGACTTAGGGCATCAGCCACCACATTGGCTTTACCTAGATGATAAAGAATATCACAATCATAGTCTTTCACCAGTTCCAGTCAACGCCTCTGTCTCATATTTAAATCCTTCAGTGTAAAGAAGTACTTGAGGCTCTTGTGGTCTATATATATCTCACACTTCTCTCCATAAAGGTAATGCCTCCATACCTTCAATGCAAAGACCACTGCTGCCAACTCCAAATCATGAGTTTGATACCTCTGCTCATAATCCTTTAACTGTCGTGATGCATATGCAATCACCTTCTCTGCCTGCATAAGGATACAACCTAACCCTTGCCTCGAGGCATCACAGTAAACCATAAACTTCCCCTGACCAGTCAGAAGACTCAAGACCGGAGCGGTAATCAAACACCGCTTCAACTCCTGAAAGCTATTCTCACATTTATCTGACCATGTAAACTTCTGGTTCTTACGTGTTAATTCTGTCAATGGGGATGATATTCTGGAGAATCCTTCCACGAATTTCCTGTAATAACTTGCCAACCCAAGGAAGCTTCTAATCTCTGAGGCATTCCTTGGTCTTGGCCAATTCTTAATAGCTTCAACCTTAGATTGGTCTACCTTGATCCCATCTCTACTAACAATATGACCCAAGAATGTCACCTGCGGTAACCAGAACTCACACTTCTTAAACTTTGCAAATAACTTGTGTTCTCTCAGTCTCTGCAAGACTAACCTGAGGTGTTGCTCATGCTCCTCCTCTGACTGTGAATAAATCAAGATATCATCAATAAAGACGATCACAAACTGGTCCAAATAATCCTTGAACACCATGTTCATTAGGTCCATAAAAGCTGCCGGGGCGTTAGTCAAACCAAATGACATAACGAGAAACTCATAGTGCCCATATCTAGTACGGAAAGTTGTCTTGGGTATGTCTTCATCTTTAATTCTCAACTGGTGATAACCAGATCAAAGATCTATCTTTGAGAATACCATTTTACCTTGCAGTTGATCGAATAAATCATCTATCATTGGTAGGGGATGCTTGTTCTTGATGGTCAACTTATTCAATTCTATATAGTCTATACACATCCTTAGCGAACCGTCCTTCTTCTTCACAAATAACACCGGCGCACCCCATGGTGAGAAACTGGGTCTAATAAAACCCAGATCCAACAACTCCTGTAACTGTACCTTGAGTTCCCTCAACTCAGTTGGGGCCATTCTGTAAGGTGCCCTAGACACTGGTTCTGTTCCTGGTGCCAGCTCAATAACAAAATCAATCTCTCTACACGGGGGCAACCCTGGTAAATCCTCTGGGAACACATCCAGGAATTCACAGACCAACCTAGTCTCCAATGGTCCCACTGGCATGACCTGCGTGGTATCCACCACGTTGGCTAGGAATCCTATGCAGCCTTTCTGTAATAGGTCTCTAGCCCTTAATATTGAAATCATAGGCATTCGGGGTCCATGCATAGTGCCAACAAATACAAAAGGTTCCTCACCCTCAGGTTCAAAAGTTACCATCTTCTTCTTACAATCAATGGTTGCTCCATATCTAGTTAACCAGTCCATCCCCAAAATCATGTCAAAATCAGTCATGGCTAACTCTATCAAATCAACCGATAGTTCCCTACCATCTACCATCACTGGTAAAGACCTAACCCACCTCCTGGAAACCACCAACTCCCCAGTGGGTAATAATGTCCCAAATCCCACAGCATAAAACTCATAGGGCCTACACAAACTATCAACAATCCTACTAGATACATAAGATTGTGTAGCACGAGAGTCAATCAACACAAAATATGATATGCCAGCACTAGAAAGCTGACCTGTGACCACTGAAGGCCTAGCCTCAGCCTCAGCTTGTGTCAATGCAAATACTCGAGCCGGAGTCGAGCTATCTGGCTTCTTAAGTTCTTCTTTCTTCAATCTTGGGAAATCCTTCTTAAGATGCCCCATAAGTCCACATACAAAACAGGCCTTTGCACGACACTCACCCAGATGACGTCTCTTGCATCTGGCACATTCTGGATATGTCTTCCAATTCTCATTGCCGCCCTGGCGGCCAATCTGCGCACCATGTGGCCTCCTATCAGGTCTAGGAGCCAAACTGGTATCTGGGGTCTTCCTCTTCTGGTCACTGGGACCTCCGCCCTTACTTTCTCCTGAGAAGGGAGGTCCCGTCCTCCTCATATCTCTCCTGGCTGCATTATCATGCCAGATCTTATTCTCAGCACCCTCTGCAGTAAGGGCTCTCTCCACTACCTGAGCATATGTCGTCACTCCAGGTGCAGTGGTAATTCTGACATCCCGGGCTATCATAGGTTGCAGCCCCTGAAGGAATCTTTCCTTCCTTGTCCCATCAGTGGGCACCAAGTCTGGAGCGAACTTGGCTAATCTGTTGAATTTCAAGGCATACTCAGTCACTGACATGTTCCCTTGCAAAAGTCTACTAAATTCCTCGGCCTTTGCAGCTTTAACGGCCTCATTGTAATACTTCTCATTGAAGAGGGGTTTTAACTCTTCCCAACCCATTGTAGTTACATTTCTAGTTTGGGACACCACCTCCCACCAGATTCGGGCATCCTCCTGAAACATGTACGTGGCAAAGGCCACCCTTTCATTGCCCACAACTCTCATAAAGTCCAAAATGGACGTATTCATAGCCATCCACTGTTCTGCCTTAAGTGGATCTGTGCCACCCTCGAATACCGGAGGGTGCTACTTCCTGAACCGCTCATATACTAATTCTCAGCGGTTCTCCAACTCTGTTTGCTGCTGTACGGCCAGTACTGAAACAACAGATGGAGCCCCTGAAGCAGTGTTCCCAGCTGGAACCTGTTGTTGCCTCAATCGTAGTATCTCTTCATTCTAGCTCTGTAGTTGAGCTTGCAAGTCTGCAAGCACCTATTGCCAGTTCTCAGGGGCTGGCGGAGGGTTCTGACCCTGATCATTACTTTCGACCTGATTCCCAGCGCTGGCTGGCTCATTGGATTGCACTGGAAGCATACTTCCAAGTCTAGCTGCAATCAATGACTCAACTTATCAGGCAGTAATAACGGTATCCCACATCAACCCATGGTTCAAAACCGATCGAATAAGCATCCGCATGCATTGACAATGCTAATAAGCATCTCAATAATTCACACTCAATAATCATGCTAATAAGCAAAGAAATTCATGGCATCACCTAAACAAAGTGCTAATAAGCATATTCTTTGGCACGCATAACCACTTAACAATGTTAATAAACATTTTCCTTGAGCATACTACAACGCTAATTAGCATCCTCTATCCAGGGTACACATACAACAACGCTAATAAGTGTTTCTGACATTCATCAAGTTCAGTGACGCTAATAAGCAATCCTATAACATTTACAAATATCTATCGTGCTAATAAACACATTCTCAACCCACATACAGTAGTTAAGGGCCAGGCCCTATCAGAATAACTCATGCTTCTTATTTAGACTAGCAGATAAAGCACACATAATTCATTTAAGCAAACATACACATAACTATATTAATAGTTACCCAACCCTGAGTCGAGCTTGTCTTTAGCAGTGAATGTACATGCCCAGTCCAACATCAGGAACCCTTAAACCTTGGTTGCTTTGATACCAAGTTGTAACACCCTGCTAATTAGGGTCCATTACCAAGTGTGTTTAAAACCAGTGCTGGACTTGTTAAACAAGTCATTTGGACTAAACATGTGATTAAGCCACTAAAGGTTTAGGTATTAAAACTTTTGGTCAACTCATAAACATTTCCATTAAGTTAAAAACATGTTCTTTGATAACTCTACAAAATAGAGTTATTTTACCACTTTTTATATGCTAATTGTTGCTTAGTTCTTGAGTTTTTAATTAACTTATTAAGTTTTTATGTAATTTTTAATTTATTAGTCTTATTGTCGTTTTCTAGATTTTTATATGTTTTATAGATATTTTATTATAATATGTTGTAGTTTAATTATTTGAAATTTGTGTTGATAGATTATAAGTTAAGAAAATGTGATTTTATTGAACTTAATTCCCAAAGTAAATTAAATTTTAATTAGTATTTTCATGGACTTAATTTGAGTTATTTTATAATTGAAAATATTTGATTCTAATTTATTATTTACTTATTTTGTAGGGAGTAAGTTGTATTTTTTTTGGCTTTGAAAAGAAAAGAAGGGAAAAAAAGAGTGGCAAATTTGAAAGAAAATAGCATGAAAAGTGGCATTTGTCAACTTCTGCCCAAGCCTTTGCCCAGGCCCGTTACAGCCCTCAGCCCGTGGCCCATCTCCTGCCAGGCCCACGGCCCGAGCCCAGCTCCCACCTGCCTCTGCGCCTGGCCCAATCCAAAGCATCCCTTCCTCAGCCTTCAGCACTTCCTTCTCCACGCCAGCTGTCACAAGTTCCTTCAGCAAACCTCCTAAAGCTCACACATCACACCCAACGAGCATCACATATGCAATCTCCTTCTTCCAGCCGCCTGGCTCCTCAGCACAGCAAACCCAATTTGCCTCTCAGTCCAATCAGGCCCACCACACCATCTGCCTAACCCAAGTCAACCCTGCCACAGCCACAAAAATAAGACCAAAAAATCATGTTTTTATTCCCAATATTTTTCACTCAAATATCAATTCACTCTTCCCTATTTTACTTACCTAAATAAACATTCATAATTTATTTTTTTACCCTAGCTTTTCACTAATCTTTTACCCAACCAAACATTTCATCTTTCCAAAACTCTTACACTTACTCTATTTATCCTACCACTTCCCAACACAATTAAATTAATCAATTTATTTATTTTAATTTGATTAATTTAATCTCCATATTTTGCCTATAAATAGAGTCTTGTAAGACCATTTGGGAGCTCTTCTTCATCTTTTCAATCTCTTCTACACTTCATATTTCTCTCATCTTTTCACTATTTTCTCTCTACCATTTTCATCTTTTGAAGAGCATGTCAAGTATGTTATTTTGTAATTTTTATCTAGTTATGAGCTTCTAATCTTTTTCAAAGATTATTAAGATGATGATGAAGCAAAATGTAACTAGATAGTATTTTTTGTTTTATGTTGATTTCCCATTTGTACAACATTGTTTATGGATTTTTCTATCAAAGATATGCATTTTTCATCTAGTGTTGATTGTTAAAGCATATTACACTTAGTTCTTCATTATGCAAAAATATGATATTCTTTGATTAAATGTTTTTCATTAAATTGTTCACATCTAATTCTTAGAGCATAAGTATCATATTTTTGCCTAAACATAATCTCTTTGATTTTTTGTAGTTTCATTGGGTTGTAACACAACTAATGCTTAGAAATTATATCTTATATAAGTGAAGAAAAATCCTACATTTTTTTAAGTAACTTGTGCTTGAATAGAAAATGTATTTTGAAAAAAAATATAGTGTGATTTATTTCAACTATATCTAAACTTGGGAATCAATATACTTATAAATACTATTAAACTTGCATTTTGTGGATTCTAATATCTTAATAATCTTCTTTTACATATCTCATTTGAAAACCATTTTTCTATTTAATCTTAAATCTTTTTATTACTTGTCTTTTATCTTTCTAACACAAAATCTCATCAAATATTTGGAACTAGGTTAGAATATTCTTACTTTGTTTGAAATAGTTTCTTTTGATGTTAGTCAACTCCCATGGGTTCGACCTCGTACTTACATGAACATTATATTCCGAAACGATTCGTGCACTTGCGAGTTTAAATATTAAAACACCCTCTTTTGGGATCAACATTCTTTACATGGGATCCCAAAAACGTCAGTTTAAAAGTTAATTACAATACTCAGGTTACACAATAAGCCGACCTAGGCGGCAAAAGCTGGGTTTGACCCTGTTCCCTTGAGCATCTCGGTCGTGGTGGTCGAGCGGACTGCATATGTACATATCACTGCTAATTCCCTCCGACTCATGACTGGGTGAGCTTCTCTTTACCTTTACTTGCACCACAAAGCACCTGTGAGCCAGAAGACTCAGCAAGAAAACATATTCAATAGTTCACAGAATAAAACAACCATCAAACAGTAATAACTGAAATCGGTGCATCCATTAAACCCAAATGGAGACCATAGAGGCCGTGACAGTTAGAATCTCGTGATCCGTAAGGGGAAAGATCGGGTAAGCTGTGCAATCTCACACCGCCTGGGGAAGGTCAAGTGTGATGATTCTAAGACTGTGTAGGTATGGGAATACACAGTTGAAGAGGGCTTAAATGGATTGATGGGTACTACCTATATCAACAAGATACATCTTCTTTTCGATAGCCCATCAGCATGCTGAAAAGACTCGTGTTGGTTTGTAGGGCCAGTCGTCATTCCAGAAAGCAGCCATAGTGACGTGGGGCGTCACAAAGTCACACAAGTGCATGTTGCACTTTCTTTCAAGTTGTTGGCATCCGAGCCAGTCAAGTGCATGTCGCACTCCCAGGGTGGCCCAGCCATGGTGGCCTGCACTCCACGTGCATTATGCCAATCCTAGCTTATAAAATAAGTTCTTTAAGCCCTTAACTTATAAATCAAGCCACCACGTGCCTCCAACTTATAAGTTGAAGCTTTGGAACTCTCAACTTATAAGGCGAATCTCCCAGAGTTCAATATACTATCAACTAATAAGTTGATTCCCACTTAACACCCTAATAACCCTCTAGCTTATAAACCAAGCTTCACAATCATAACAAACATTCACATGTTTCATATGGCATACCTATCAACAATCACAATGCATTATAATACACTCACACAACAGTCATAAGCATAATCATAATTATGCTCATTACAGTGTACCTAATCAGATGTTCGCAAACACAATTATAATCATGTCCATCAACAAAGTCAAAGCTTTACTTATCTCGATATTCATCACCTTGACTAAGCTCTAATCATGCATTCACATAACAGGTGCAGTTTTCTTACCTTCAGTCCGTATGCAGGTTATTAGCGACGACCCTCTGAGTACGATCCCCGATTCAAGCCCTTAGCGAAAACCTAGTCACAACCGTAATAAGGAAGTTCCATCAACAATAGGTAAATAAAAACTTCCAAACCAACTCTTAGCCTCTGGAACATCGAATTCCACTCAACAAGGAAGTAGAATCGATCCCGAACCCAAATGGTTAGGTTCCCAATCTAAAAATCCCATTTAAACCAAAATTCCCCTTAAGGGTCGCGACCCCTCACACCCGAGCCGCGACCCGCCTCTAATTCTAGAGGCTCGACCTCCCTGGAAACCAACGCGCGCCGCGCCGCGCCCCTGAGGCACCGCGGCCCGCTCCTGCCTCCGAGCCCTGCTGGCTCGAAATTCTTCTCGCAGGCCGTGCTCACCATAAAAGAGCCGCGACTCACCCCCACGAACCCAGAAATTTCTGGGTTTTTCTTCAATCGAACCCAGCCAAAACTTAACCAATTTCATCCCACTCCTCCAATTCAATTCCCACAACTTATATATTCACTCTCACCAGTAAAACCCAACTAATTATCATGATAAAACTCATCAAAAACCCAAAACCCAACCTCCCATCTTTCGAGCATGCATAAACACCATAGTTCTAAATAAACCAGCTGAACTAACTTAATAACTTTCAATTTAGAATCTTACCTCAGCTGAGATGAATCACTTGAACTAAGCCTCTGTTTTCCCTAAGCCTAACACCTTGATTTCCCAAGCTTTACTCTTCAATTTCCCAAAAACTACTCAAACATCCATGGAGCATAAAGAGAACATGAGTGAGAGAAAGAGAGCTGCTGAATTTATTTTCTTTTAGTTTCCTTAGCCTTCTCAACAATCCCAACTCACTCAAACACTAAACTTAAACCAAAAGTGACCATTTTGCCCCTTGCCCTTAGCCTATTCAACAAGTGCTCACAAGGGCAATTTTGTCCTTTGCCTCAAATCCCGCTATCCACAATTTACATCCTACAATTCCCGCTACTTCCAATATTCTCACACGGTGATCAATAAATTCCCATCACCCAGTAATTCCCGGTAATGTACTAAATTACTAAAATACCCCTAAGCTCACCCCGAGCGGATATTAAAACCCCGTTGTGACTTTCCCGCTAACTTGCTCATCGGGATTGCCTCTCGTCGAGTAACCCAAATATATCTACATAATAATGTGGTCTCAATCACACAAACACATATTTGCATTTATACCCCGAACGAGTCAAATTACTAAAATACCCTTCTTATAAGAAACAGACCCGCATACACATATTTAATGTCCCTAACATGCAAGCATAATTATATTATAATCTAATTCACATAATAACTCAATTATTGCCTCCCGGCCCCCTAATCCAGGCATTAAGCCACATTAGGAAATTTGGGATGTTACAGTGAGCCTAATGCCCAGCAAGGAAAATCTACTAAACAATCATATAACATAAAACATAAACATAAGACTGTATCAAAACATATACTATAAAACATATATCACAACTCTAACTCATGTCCATGGTAAACATTGGGGTTTACTAGCTAAGCAACTATGAGCCTCAAAATACATTGAGGTTTGCTAGCTAAGCAACTATGAGCCCCAAGCAACATAAAAAAAACATTGGGGTTTACTAGCTAAGCAACTATGAAAGAAGAGAACAAAAACCACCAAGAAGAAACTTACCGAAAAGACACCTTAAGTTCAAAGAACTTAAACACCTAACCACAAAACCATAAACAAAAGTTAGGATCTGAAAGAAACTTAAGGAAAACTAAGGAATCATAAAGAATGAAACTTATGAATAATATTACCTTGGATGAACTAGAACCGATCTACTCCTCGATATTGAAAACTCACTATATCTCACTTCCCAAGTGTTTATAAAGCTTAAGATGATAAAGCTTTTATCCCAAACCCAAGTGTATCACTCTATAGTAACCTTAGCAGCTTGAAGGCTCTGAACACAACTTGAAGAATGAGAGGAATGGCTAGGTACTAGGTCCTATTTATAGAGTTCAAGGAGTGAAAATATCTCATTTTTGGATTTAATAAAATAATGAATATTAAATGAAAAATAAGTGAATATTCGGTCAACAGATGCTTAAAACTCGGTCAAAGACGTTCATAGGCAAGTCAAGAGGTTAAGGGATGAATCAAGCTCGGATTCTACGACATTTGAAATCATGGTCATAGGGCCGATATATCACCCACCCTAAGCGATATATCGCCTGGCCCTATGTCCCAAGTGATCGTGATTTCGTTCGTGCGAAGTCAACGTATTTTCCGTATCTCCCGTGCTGCGATATATCGCCTCCAAGGCTGCGATATGTCGACATACGTAGATAATTTAAACGCGTTTTTGCACGAATTTAGGATAATTAGAGTTGATTAATCAGGTTTGATTGAGTAATACGTGATTCCAACAAGTTCTGGAAGGGCCTAGAGCTTCTAGAGACTTCTATCATTGAATTATCCATTTAAAATGCTTAAATCCTCAAATAAACAAGATTGTGACAAGTATCATGCTCTTAATGGTTTTGGAAGATTCTAGAGTTTTTAGAACTTTCCTTTATTTAAACTATAAATAAGCATGATTATGACAAGTGTCATGCGCTTAATGGCTCTATCTAAACCTTAGGTTATAATTAAAATATTTCTATGAACAAAAATATTAATCAAACCTTATGTTATAATTAATATTTCTAAACTATAGGTTAAACTTATAAAATCCATAACTACGAGTGTCCTACTAAGTCCCGTTTTGAACCAAAATCCACGAAATCTAAAATACTACAAACTATTACTAACTATCTAGCTAGCTAAGTAAACATTCTGGGACTCTACATTGACGTATTGACTGAAATATCCCCTCAAGATCAAACCTTCGATCTTGTCCTTTAATTGCCGACATTCGTCGGTCGTGTGTCCAATGTCTCTATGGAATCTATAGTATTTATTTGAGTTCCTTTTCGCCTTTTGATTCCACATGGGGTTGGGTCGTCTGAACGGAACTTGGTTTTCATTGACCAAATAAATATTCTCCTGAGTCTCATTGAGCTTGGTATACACCTTATATATAGAGAAATATTTATCCCCTTTCTTCTTTTTACCTCTATCAGCCTCGGGGTTACTTTTTTTGTTCTTCTTCCTTTTAGAAGGGTTATCCCCGGAGGGTTTTGAAGTTGATGGGGCCGCCGAGGTCGAGGCAGAGTTCATGTTTGTCATTGTAGTTATGGGCTGAGAGGTTAGGTTTAATGCTAACCTCACCTCTTCTACGTCGACAAACCTCTGGGCCCTTCGATTGAACTTGGTTAGTGACCTAATAGGTTTCCTTTGTAAATCTTCCCAAAGGGGACTTTCTAGCAAAATATCGACTCTAACGGCCATCAGGTTGCCACTATCATCGACATTTCGAGCTCGGGCCACTTCTAGGTTAAATCTCATAAGGAAACTCTTCAGCGACTCATCTTGCTATTGTCGGACATTGGTTAAGGCTGAGGCTTCGAGCCTGATGCCAACCATAGCTTTAAATTGCTTCTTAAAGTCTCAAACTAATTGATCCCAGGACGAGATCGAATGTCTTCTAAACTTCTCAAACCAGTTTTTTGTTGGTCCTGTAAGTGTGGTTAGGAACAACATACATCTAAGCTCGTAGCCAACAATGCTGGTTCGCATGATGGTGTTGAGAGTACTCAGATGACTATACGGGTCTGAGTTTCCATCAAATGGCGGTACATGGGGTATTATGAATCCTTGAGGAAACGAAGTGCTAGAAATATGCGAGGCAAAAGACTCGAGCTCCTCGTCGGATTCTTCAGCCTTGTCCCTGTTACGCTCGTCTTGCAGGAGCCTGGATGCTCTTTCTAGCTGATCAATCCTTTCTCGGACTAGATCCACTGGGGTTCGAGCCTGGACCTGAGGGGGCTGGTTATCGTTAATAAAAACTCAAGCTCCCTGTCTTGGTATAGGGTTATATGATAGCTGTTTACGACCATTCAGATGGTCACGTAGATCAGCGTTCGGGGGATTATCTCGCCCTCAGTTATGGTTTAGACGATCCCGCAGATCAGGGTGTTTCCCTCGATTCCCCGTATGCCTTGGTTTAGTGTTATTAATGCTGATTATATGATGAATATGCTTGTTTCGAACTGACACTTCACGAGCTTGACTTTCGAAATCAAAATTTACATTCTAGAAATTTGGGTGTAACAATTTAAATAATGTAATATATATAGAAGGTGGTACATGGTGTAATGTAAAAAGTTGATGTAAAACAAAAAAAAAGTAGGGCCTGTTTGGCAATGTTTTATGTTTTTTGTTTTCAAAATTGTGTTTTCAGATGAGAACAAAAAACAGTTTTTGTAGTTTTTAAAAAACAACAGGTGTTTGATTAATATTTTCTAAAAATAATATTTTAGTTTTATTTAAAAAAAATAAAAAATTGATAAATATATTTATAAAGAGAAAAATATTTTAAAAGTATGTGATAAATAATGAGATAAAGTAATGTGAAAGAAAACGTGATGAAAAATAAGGAGAGAGAAAGCAATGAGAGAAATTTTGAGGAAGAAAAATTGAGAAGAGAGAAATTGATGCAAAAAAAAATGAGAGAGAAAATGACGAGATAGAAAAAATGAGGAGAGAGAAAATAATGATATAAGAAGTGATGAAAGATAAAATAATTAGATAATAAATGATGAGAGAGAAAATAAAGTGATAAAAAGTGATAAGAGAGAAAATGATGTTAGAAAAAGTGATGAGAGAAAAAGTGAAGAAATATATTAATAAGAGAGAAAATAATTTAAGATAATAATAATTAAAAATATAATGTTTTAAAAAAATTGATAACAACTAAAAATAACTTTAAATTTTTTTATTTTTTGTAACTTTATTTTTAAAAATTATTTTATAAAAACAATACAAATCACTCTTACTTGTTATCAGAAAATAAATTTTAGATTTTAAAAACAAAAAGTAAAAAATTGATACGAGTACTCCAATAGTAAATTTTAGAGGATCTTTCAAATGAACACGGCTCATGAAGTATTTGATGAACACCTATTTTAACATTTTTCTATTTTATTTTAGGGAATCATTTATTTTCAAACTATTGATGATAGTGCTCATGCAAAACAAAATCTGTGAGAAAATAAAAATTGGATTGGAAATATGAATGTTTCAAATATTCAATTATAACTATTTTATTTATTTATTTAGAAAAAAAGAAGAGTAAAGAAAAAATGATGGGAAAAAAGAGAGAGCGGGACCTCGACATAGCTTTACAGTTTCCACACACGCATCCTTGAATACTTCAGACTTGTTGTATTTCATATATCTGGAAAAGAAAAAACAAAAGAGAGGGAAAACAAAAAAACGACAAAAATGAACAAAACAACTTCCTACGCTTCGTCCATTTGACCCCTTATTATTATTATTATACTATTGTATCGATCTATGTATGTGCTCATCTCATTCTCAAAGGTTGGAGTTGGTTGTGTGACCATCTCCATCTTCCTTCCCCTTAATTCTGTTTTCAGCTTCAGATCTACTTCTCCTCCACTCTCTTCATAGGGCAATTTTTGAATTTTGACGTCTTAGCTTTACTAACTACTCATTTCGAGGCAACCCAATAACGGGTTGTCCCCAAATCTCCGAACAATTGCCTCGATGAGAAGCCATTATCTCTATTGGTAGTGGTAATGATGTAATCTAGGGTTTCTAGCACTACCCAAATGACAATTTAGTTTCTAATTGTTAGTTTGTGTACAGAGAAGCCTAGTTTTTCCCCCTACTATACAATGCAGAGTTCGTCAAGCTCCGCGGCTCAGCCTGAAGCCATACTGCAATGGCTTCAGAAGGAGATGGGTTATAGACCGTTGGGTCCGTACACTGCGGCTTCTAGCAAATCCGGGTTGCCATCCATTGACGCACTACGCAAGATTTGCCGTGGTAATATGATACCCATTTGGAATTTTTTGATTACCCGGGTGAAGTCGGAGAAGACGGTGGAGAATATCCGCAGAAATATAACGGTTCATGGTGGCGGCGGCGGCGGCAGTGGTGATGGAGGAGGAGGAGGGACGGTGAGTTCAGGAAAAGAAGAGGGAAGGAGTAGAGGAAGTAGGAGGAAGGAGAAGGTGTCCGTGGAGGGTTCCAGTGTGGCGGAGACTAGGGAGGCGGCGTTGCAGGAGAGGGAAATGGTGGCGAAGGAGGTGGAGAGGCTGAGGAATATTTTGAGGAGACAGAGAAAAGATTTGAAGGCTAGGATGTTGGAGGTCTCCAGAGAAGAGGCTGAGCGGAAGAGGATGCTTGATGAGCGTGCAAATTACAGGTAAATGAACAAACTTGTAACTATTTGTTGAAAGAGAATTAGCAAAAAAAACATAGTTTTGGGCATTTGAGAATGGAAAATGAACCTTAAAACTTGATGCAAAGATATGTTTAATAGCTTTAAAATGGCATATTCATTTATGGGCATTGGTTGTATATGCTTCATGTACAATTCATTTGCAGGCATAAGCAGGTAATGCTTGAGGCTTATGATCAACAGTGTGATGAGGCGGCAAAGATATTTGCAGAGTATCATAAACGACTGCGTTTCTATGTTAATCAAGCAAGGGATGCTCAGAGATCAAGTGGTGACTCTTCTGCTGAAGTGACTACTAGCTTTAATGGAAGCGTTGAGAAGGAAGCTGTTTATTCAACCTTAAAGGGAAGTAAAACGGCAGATGATGTTATTCTTATTGAGACAACACGGGAAAGAAACATCAGGAAGGCATGTGAATCTCTTGCTGAGTATATGATTGAGAAGATTCGAAGTTCGTTTCCTGCTTATGAAGGCACTGGTGTTCATTCAAACCCTCAGTCAGAAGCAGCCAAATTGGGTTTTGAGTTTGATGGTGCATTGCCTGATGATGTTAGAACTGTGATTGTTAATTGCCTCAAGTGTCCTCCTCAGTTGCTTCAGGCAATCACTGCACATACTTTACGATTGAAATCTGTAATTTCTAAAGAAATAGAGAAAATTGATGTTAGGGCTGACGCAGAAACCTTAAGGTAAATTCTTCCCTTTACTTTAATTGGAGATTTTATCACTTTCTGATATTCTTCTTTTTAGTTGTTTTTAATCTTAACACCAATCATGTACTGTTAGTTGTAATCGGTTTTAATCAAAGAATCTTTAAACAACATTTGTGGCTGTAAAGCTTATCTGATTTCGGAGTCATGTTATTTATGTCTTCTACACACATCGTGTTCCTCTTCAGAATTCTATCTGCTTTATTATGTGGGTAGAAACAAAGCAGGTTGAAAAAATGTAGAGAGCTTTCCAGTCTTGCAATTGTTAGCAAAATGATTTTTCATTCATAATGTCATATGAACTGATACATTTGTGTTCCATTTGGCACATAGGATGAGTTCCTCCATTTCTGGTGGCTAAACTTGCAGTTTTTGTGGTTAATCTATTACACTTTATTTTGGTTAGAATCCATAGTGCTGATTTTCTTGTGAAAGGACCTCTTAATGTACAATTTTATTTTATTTCTTATTAGACTTAACTAACAAATTTTCATTGCTCATTAGGTACAAGTATGAGAATAACCGAGTCATTGATGTTTCTGCTCCTGATGTGAGCTCACCACTACACTATCAACTTTATGGTAATGGAAAGATAGGGGGCGATGTTCCTTCTAAAGGAACTCAGAACCAACTTCTTGAAAGACAGGTCATCTTAGACTTCTAGATAGCAGCCGTTGTTATATTATTTCATTTTTAAGGGTTTTATTATGATTTTTTCTAATCTATTTTTCCTTTTAGTATATTGGATTAGCAATCTTTTGCATTTCATTAGGTTTCGAGGTCTATCATTTGAAACCAGGAAAGAATAAGAAAATAATAAATGTGTTTTCTGTTCTTACTTTTGAAATAAAATCCTATATGCTGACCTGATTTTAATGCACACATAGTACTATTTAAGTGACGATTTATTGGATTTTGTCTTCTTCAGTTGCTTTATTTTATCTGCTCAATTTATAAATATTAGGGACAATTTCTTTGTAGGATATATTTAATTGATACCTGGTTTATGTTGTCCACACAGAAAGCACATGTTCAACAGTTTTTGGCTACTGAAGATGCACTAAACAAAGCTGCAGAAGCTAGGAACCTATCTCAAAAACTTATTACACGATTGCATGGCAGTGGTGAGGCAGTTCCTTCACACTCTCTTGGAGTTAGTGGCACATCACAAAATGCAGGCGGTCTTAGGCAATTTGAGGTAAATACTTGTTAATCTGGCCAGTTGTTTTTCATTAATTAATTATGGGGAGAGTATGCAACAAAATGAAGTTTGCTTGATTTAGCCTTGTTCATATACATAACCGAATAATGGACAAATGAATCTACTTATTTCCATTAGAGGTTTAATCTAGTCAAAATCAAGATGATGCTTTCTGATCTTGTAATTTCATTTTTAACTATGCCAGAGCATTGTTTGGTTTTTTGGATGCAAAGTAAGTTTAGTTTAGTATCATTGCTGTCTTGGCACTTTAATCTCCATGTAAGACGAATCAATTAGATGTGGTCTTTTAGAGTGGATGGTGCTTTTTAGATTAAGTAATGGTACTTTTATTTGTCTTGTTACACCGATCCCCTTATTCATGCAGTTGGAGGTCTGGGCCAAGGAAAGAGAGGTTGCTGGTTTGAGGGCGAGCTTGAATACATTGATGTCTGAAATACAACGCCTGAATAAACTTTGTGCAGAAAGAAAAGAAGCTGAAGATTCTTTGAGGAAGAAATGGAAGAAAATTGAAGAGTTTGATTCTCGTAGATCTGAACTTGAAACCATATATAGCGCTCTTCTAAAAGCTAATACGGTAAGTCTTTTACAATTTAATAGCTCCTATCTACTCAAGAATCAAGATCACTGTGTCTAGTGTTTTTTTTTTTGGCAAGTTTGGTATCTGGTCTACAATGAATATTACAGTTTTTAAAACATGTATTGAATTGATTTAAATATAATCTTTGATCCTTTCTTTTAATTTGAATTTTAGATTACTATTCATCATTGCACTTGTGCTCTCAGAGTTTATCCAAATCAATTTTTAATTAAGTATTTTTCCCCTTTTACATATAATTCTTAAAGTGATTTCATTTATCATTTAGGATGCTGCTGAGTTCTGGAATCAGCAGCCAATAGCAGCAAGAGAGTATGCATCAGGCACTATCATTCCAGCATGCACAGTTGTTCTGGATATTTCTAATAATGCAAAAGATTATATCGAGAAAGAAGTTTCTGCTTTTTATCGCAGTCCTGATAATAGTCTCTACATGCTTCCAGCAACCCCACAGGTGTGTACAACCGCAAGTGCATGAGTTATTATAATGAGTTCTTGCTTTTCTATGTGGTGACTTTCACACTAACACACAAACATAATTCTCTCTCTCTCTCTCTCTATATATTTATATAACAACTCCCTCATTTAGTATATATTTGCACTAGGAGGCTTCTAACGATGTTAGTACCATTCATGTTTCTTAATGGTGAATAATAATTTTCTTCATCTATTTCTCTCAGAAACTTAGGAGTCTCTTATTTTCTTAATTGATTTTTTTTACAGGCACTTTTGGAGTCCATGGGTGCAAATGGATCCACTGGACCTGAGGCTGTTGCTACTGCAGAAAAAAATGCTGCTATATTGACGGCAAAGGCAGGTGCAAGGGATCCATCAGCAATACCTTCTATATGCCGTATCTCTGCTGCTCTTCAATATCCTGCAGGTGAGTTACTAATTAGAACATTAGAAGTGTGCCCAATAATTAGTGCATCACTGTCTTGGGTAGGTTTAGGTTTTTGAAAGACATTGCTCCTCAGACATTTTTTTTTTGGAGAAGAAGAGATCCCTATCTTTATTCGAAGTTTTACTTAAAAGAGATGTTGGTTTCAGTTTGTATGGTGAAATACATTATGTAGTTGTGTTTTGTTCATGCTGTCTTCATGCATAATATACCTAAACTTTTATAAAGTTTGAATGATGCCGTCACAGATATGTATTGATATTGTACATTAAGCTCATAGTTAATTTAGGATTTTGTTTTTGGTGGTATTATATAGCCCCTTGATGTAAGTCAATTTCTTCTTTTTCTCGTGTATTGAACAAAACTTTTGTTGGATATATAGGTCTGGAGGGTTCAGATGCGGGTCTAGCATCAGTTTTGGAATCTCTAGAATTCTGTCTGAAACTTCGTGGTTCCGAGGCTAGTGTGTTGGAAGACTTGGCAAAGGCAATCAATTTGGTTCACATTCGGCAGGATCTTGTTGAAAGTGGACATGCTTTGTTGAACCATGCTTATCGAGCTCAACAAGAATATGAAAGGTAGATTTGCAATAAGAGACTATGTATTTCAGATAAAATTTGCTCTAGTATTGTCGAAGCTCACTCCCTTACTCTGGTGACTAACATCCACTTCACATTAACCACTTTCGAAGTTTGACTTGCACGCTTTTTTTTTGGCCAAATTATATTATTTTGTTGTTGAATTTTGGCTTGATGTATTGGATGTTACGTACATGATTTGAATTTCATATACTGTGGTTCAGTTTGCCTTTTGCTATCCATCCAATCTTATGTACCTGTACTAGGACTGTGCTAACTATGTTATATTTACAGTTAATTTATGGAAGGAGAGAGTTTTGGTTTTCACTATAAAAAAATTTCCATGCCCCTCTCACAAACTTCGACTACCAGCAGAAGCTCTGAAGCTGAGAATAAATTTCATTGGGATTATCTTCTGGAATCTTGTATAAATTTGAGATTACCTATATCAAAAAACACAGATATACTTAAACTTTTCCTACAACATGAATACGTTTGAGATTACCTATGTCAAACGAAAACTCACATGCTTTACTTTGCCAACAGCATGATTTGTTTGCTAAATTGTTTTGCTACACGATGCAGGACAACAAGTTACTGCTTAAATTTGGCTGCTGAGCAGGAGAAAACTGTTTTGGATAAATGGCTGCCTGAGCTTAAGTCTGCAGTTTTGAGTGCACAAAAGTGCTCGGAAGATTGCAAATATGTCAGAGGATTGGTGAGTAACCACTGAAAGCTATATACTATCTCTTGTTTCTTTGCCTGGTTTCTATGTTCTTACTTGGTTTTTAGGACTTACATTTTGGTTCTCATCTTTTCTTCAAGTGCGTTAGTAATGTTTAGACTGCAGACATTTTTTACAACTCAATTGACTTTTCATCACCAAACCCTAGGAGCATGTGGTTTACTGTAAATCAATATATATCATAAACGTGGCATGACTTATGAGCAAGTTTCATTTCCCTGAATCTAGATTTGTAATGTAATTTAGTTGATTCCAGTCCGTAGAAAGAGAATGTAGAGAGTAGAGAACATGTTATGTCTATTAATTGCAGCCATCTAGTTGTGGCTTACACTACAGCCATTATCTTTCTAACCTTGTGATCTCTTGAAATTTTCTTTTCTGTTATTTATTCACCATTTTCTTTCTGAGAATTTCAAACTGGAACATATCTCTGCAGCTTGAGGAATGGTGGGAGCAGCCAGCATCCACCGTCGTCGACTGGGTCACCGTTGACGGATTAAATGTTGCTGCTTGGCATAATCACGTCAAGCAGCTCCTCGCATTTTATGATAAGGAGCTCTTGTGAATATCACTCTAGTGTTCAGTGCAACAAAATGTTTTCTGGGTTCTAGCTAGTTTACTGCCTATTGCTTTGCCACTTTCATGTTGATAGCCACGTAAAAGAAAATTGCAGCCCCATCAGGGGAGGCTGCTCGCACATCGAGGAACAAAATGAAAGGGAAGCATTCGTGTCAAGGATACCGATTTTAGTACAGTTTTGAGGGTGAAGGGGAGGGGGGAGAGTCGGATTATTTTTGCTACAGGCCACACAGGTTTCCTTCATTTTCCATTTTTAAATTTTGTATAGAATTTTGATGGTGGGTGTTTTGTACCATAGGCCATGTTTGTTTTGGCTGGCATATTCTCTTTTGAGGATGCTTCATTAATGCCGTTCAAGGGTAGTAGTGTGATAAAGCTGTAGCCTTTGCATTTGTTGTTTTGAAGTATGATCAAGCCTGATTGAGTTGAAATGAAATTGTTGATTGTCATAATCAACATGTAATACCCTTGTACTTGGTGTTAGTCTTGTATTTGATGATTCTCTCCCTATCAATTAGTTAATTCACAGTTTTTCTTTCTTGGGGCTGAAAACGTTGATTCACAATACTACTCGAGTAACTTTTCTGGTAATTAATGCACAATTTTGTGGGTATCCTAAGTAAAGATAATACTATGTGGTTGGCTCCAACTTCCATATCCATGACCATAATTAATGTACTTATTCTCATTAATTAAGCTCAATTTAATGAAATTGTTCTTTTTGTTTTACATTTATACTCGATGCATGTTATGATAATTGTGTGCATTTTAAGAACCCACCAGGATATTCTAAAGTCATTATTGTAGCCCCTTTATGTCAATTTTTTTAAAAAAAGTTCATTGACAACTCTTGCATTGGAACACTTGTGCAAGTGAACAAAGGTTTTAAGTCGTCCGTGAAGGCCAGACAACAAGATAGTTCGGAACCCGTGATTATAGTAGCCAATTTTTCTTCATGATTAGACAAAGCTCTCTATTTTGATTGTAATTATAATTTATCCCATTGTTTTTCATATTTTTCTTTCAAATATAAGACCCCAATTATTTGTTAACGTGTACATAATTTAGTGGTCGTCACAACTCACAAGACAAATACGCCCTCTGGTGTTGATAAGCTTGAACCGTTTGAGGAACCAATGTGTGAAAGCATAAAAAGATTTACTTTGATTGTCAAGCGGTGGCTGCATTTTTTATCATTAAAAACTCTGTTTGATATTGGATTTGGAGTAATTAATGTATTGATTCGGGTACATAGTTTATATATAGAACTATGTGCTTATATTCATAGATATATATAAATAAATTTGTCTCTTCTATTTAGGGAGAGAAAATACAAGAATGGTGAAACAATAATACATGAAATAATGAGAGAAATTCGTACACTTGACACATGGGGGGTGTCCCCAAGTTCAATGACTAACTCTGCACAGCATATATTTTGGTGAATAAGTTTGAAAAGCTTAATAACAGAGATTCCTTTGTCATCTACCACTTCTTAAAGTTTTCTTTTTTCTTTCTAATTAAATAAGACATCCTATCATTAGGCCTAATAATAGTAGTAACTTGATTAGTTTAGTTAGGACATCACAAATAAAACATTATTGGCCAAGTTATTACTTGGTTGGAACAAAACTATTTTCACTCTTGATAATAACCACAAACCAAAACTACTTCAATATTCATTGGACAATATCATCTTTTTTATATAATATAGTAAATTACTATAGAAGATAAGTTAGATCCAACACACAATATACAAGGAGCATAGTTCTGCCACATGCTCTCTGCTTCTATAGCTGTTCAATAATATGAATGATATATAAGCCAACCTATTCTTCATTTTATTTACTATTTAATTCGTCATGTCTAGCTCATGACAAGCTCATATTGATGAGTACATTATCCTCATTCTGAGGAGTTTTAGATTTAACAGTCTATGGCCACTGCTACCCTAGGATTTAAACTCAACAAGTTAAATACTATAAAACAGAGTTTATATAGACGTATATTTATGTAATGGTTTTTGAGGGGTGTGAACAAAGATATACATACCAACAAAAGTGAATGTCTTGTTCAATCTGTCTTTTGTCACGGCCAAATGTGTTAAACAAAAACTGTGGCTAGTTTTCGGGTCTCGTGAACCAACAGGGCGACCCTACTGTACCACATACTCAAATTCTCATACTCATACCAAACAAAGGAACAAATTTAATAAATGTAAGCTCAATCACAGCACCCAAGAAACAAAATAGAAGCTTTCTTTTTCTGTTCTTTGCCTTTTGGTGGTGAGAATTTTACTTTACATTCACTGCTTCTAGTTTGTGGTTGACTTGTTTCTGCATGAATGAAATAAATAAGCTTTTTTTTTTTGTAATTTTGTTTTAGTTTATTATTTCTTTTACACTTGAAACAAGGTTGTAAATTAGTAAATAAGATTATCAGGTTTTAATGCATTGCAACTAATATAAAAGCCAGTTCTCTTTTCCATTCTTGGTCAGAGTAAACAAAGTTTCTTTTTCTCATGTTTAGGAGAGTTGAGTAGAGAGCCTCAAAAGATGAGTTGGCTTCTATCAATACTTGCTATCATTCTCACAGTTAGTCATCTTTCAGAGGCTAAACATGTGAGAAAACTTCCATCTGCAATAGTTGTTGGCACTGTCTACTGCGATACTTGTTTTCAAGATAATTTTGATAAAAGCAGCCACTTCATTTCAGGTAAAGAAAAATGCGATCTTTTTTTTTTTTGGCAGTTTGATTTGAGCTCTTATTGACTAATAACACTGGCCTTGTTTTCAGGTGCATCTGTGGCTGTAGAATGCAAATATGGTAAAGCTTCAAAGCCAGTCTTCAGGGAAGAAGTGAAAACAAACAAGCATGGAGAATTCAAAGTTCACTTGCCTTTCTCTGTAAGCAAACATGTCAAGAAAATTGAAGGGTGTTCTGTTAAACTCATAAGCAGCAGTGAGCCATACTGCTCTGTGGCTTCTACAGCTACTTCATCTTCACTCCATCTCAAGTCAAGAAAGCAAGGAACACACATTTTCTCAGCTGGGTTTTTCACCTTCAAGCCACTAAAGCAGCCATTTCTCTGTAATCAAAAGCCAAGCATTAAAAACCCCAAGAAACCCTTTACTAATGATCTCAACAAAACGCCCTCTTTACATTCAAACAATCCTGATTTGACATTCCCCCCACCACTCAAAGATCCAGAGCCTCCTAGTGGTGGTCTTCCTTCTTTTCCTGGACTCCCTTTGCTCCCACCATTACCAAATCTCCCTCCTTTACCACCTTTACCAAACCTCCCAGGAGTTTCACCTGTAATTCCAGGAGACCAAAAGACAGAACCTAAGCCAATTCAAACTTCACTAAACTCTCTTCATGAACAAACCTATAACAAAGAAACAATCCCAAGTTTTTTCTTCCCACCAAATCCATTCCAGCCTCCACTTATCCCAAACCCATTCCAGCCACCTCCACTCATTCCCAACCCATTCCAACCACCTCCAGCTCCACTCTTCCCAAACCCATTCCAACCCCCTCCAGCTCCTCTCATCCCAAACCCATTCCAGCCCCCTCCAACTCCAGCCCCACTCATCCCAAACCCTTTCCAGCCCCCTCCAACTCCAACTCCAGCTCCACTTTTTCCTAACCCATTTCAGCCCCCACCAGCACCAACTCCAAGGCCATTGTTTCCTCCTTTCCCACCAATAAATGTACCAGGTTTTACTCCATCACCACCACCTCCATCACCACCACCTCCATTGTTGCCATTCCCTTTCCCTCCATTCCCATTCCCATTCCCTACTCCTCCCAGCCCAAGAAATCCACCTTCTTCCTCCTCCCCTTGACCGAACTAAATATGTAAAACCATGTATAATTTCTTATAAGCTTTTTCATTTTTTTTTCACTTTTTTTATTGTAAATTTTAGTAATGGTTTGTCGTGTAACTGCCAAGAACAAGTACTATAGAGTTAAAACTTATAAAAGTTTGTAGAATGAAATTACATTATTAAACTTGGAATAATGCTATCATTTGGAGGCTTGTGTTGTGTTTGTTTAACTCTTTTATCTTTACCGTTAATAAAAATGAGCTGTTTCCCATAATGGATTAATGGGTTCCTCTCAGAAATTTAATTTTGTTTTGTATTGTGATGTAATATTTGCTATCTAATTTCCTCTCATATATGATTAGTTTTTCACATATAGTGCTTTGAGTTACAATTTGACATTCTACTGAATGATTAACGTTATGTTAATATTAAAGTTAGAATGCATTTGGAATAATTTAGTGCTATATGTAATATGTTACACCACAACACTAATATAGGACCATTTTTAATGAAAATTTTATTGGCAATGTCAAATTTTGAAAAGAAAAAAAAAAGAAGAAAAAGAAAAGTGACTTGATGTAATATTTAGAATTATACTTCAATGCACAAATATTATATATCACAGTATTTGAAAATGAAAACTATAAAGTTAATAAAATAAAAATTAATTTCATTAATAGTTTTAAATCTAAATTTGATATAATTTGACATAAATTTTAACATATATTAAATTTGGCACACCTCTTAAACTTTTATCATTACATTTAGAATAACATAGTAGTATTGCTATAAAAGTTTGACATTGGAGATGCTCTCGCATGTAGTATGCACTATCTACATAGTTCTATAAAAATGTAATTATACCTATTATATAGTATGATTATTATCCAATTATAATGGACCAATTAAGCTTATTGTGGAAGGTGTCTAATTGGAAAACTTATTAATTTTTTAGCATTGTAATATAGTATCAATAGAGTCTAATATTACAACAAGAAAAATCATTGAAATAGTTGAGCTGATATAGATGCCCTTGCCTCATATTATCATTTTTTTAAAAGGAAAAAAGAAAAAGAAACAAGGATTTCTTTCTTTTTTTTTTTGAGGGGGGTGGGGGGTTCAATTTTACAATTTGGTATAAGTGGATAATGAAGAAAACAGTGAAGATGGAAAAGAAAAGAAAAAACAGAGTTATTATTATTAAGAAATAAAATAAAATTGTGAAATTAACTAGAATGTGGTTAAAAATTTCAATCTGGTCATATATATTCATTAATCATGGATGATACTTTCATCCAATCAAACTGTGTTTTTCAAGTTTGGATTCAATTTCAATTAAGACTAAAGAAAATAACCTATTAACCACTCACTAAATATCCTAAGAAAAAACATAAGTTAAATAATTAAACAAGAGGAAAGAGATGACAAAAGATCCTTTTTATTTTCTGTAAAGATACTAGAAAGAAATATATTAAAAATAACCAGATATGAAACCACAAAAGGGATCCCTATGGTCACAGGTTCCATTACACACTCATTCGATCTAGCCCATTGATAAAAACCAATAGATCAGAGAAATTTGGTAGAATTAAAAAAACAAAGATATAAAGGTTCATTGATAAAGATCAACAGAAACCAAATTAGATTGTAATATCCAAAATCTCATGCGGCCCAGCCCATTTGTTCCACAGCACCTTCTCGGCCCACTCAGAACTCATTGATATTCACTTGTTCACGGATCGATCGTTAGACGAAGCAAACCAGCCGCCGAAACTCACGTCACCTGGTTCGTCGCCATTAACGACCTCGCTCCCATCATTCTCCACAGTAGTGGCGGAGGCGGAGCCACCACTGGTGCCAGCTACTCCTCTAGTTACGTTTGCATCTTGAGGCTTTGCGGAGCTTGAACTAAACCAGCTATTAGTCACAGTACTGTTGAAGGCCTGATCGTACGGAGCGGTGGTGGTGGGAAGCACTGGTTGATAATCTGAGCTGTTGATATGATTAGCAGTAGGAGTACGAATCGGAGTCGGAGGAAATTTCCTCGGGTGAAGTCCTGGTTGATAATCTGAGGCGTTGATTTGATTAATATTAGAAGTACTAATCGGAGTCGGAGGAAGTCCCTTCAGGTGCAGTGTTGGTTGAAAATCTGAGCCGTTGATTTGATTAGTTGTATGAGTACTGATCGGAGTTTGAGGAAATTCCCTGGAGTGAAGTACTGGTTGATTATCTGAACCGTTGTTTTGAATAGTAGTTGGAGGAAATCCTTCCAGGTGAAGTGTTGGTTGATAATCTGAGCCGTTGATTTGATCAGTAGTAGGAGTACTAATCGGAGTCGTAGAAAATTCCGTCGGGTGAAGTTCTGGTTGATAATCTGAGCCGCTGATTTGATTCGTAGTAGGAGTACTGATCGGAATCGGAGGATATTCCCTCAGGTGAAGCCTATACTTCTGGTTATTTTTATTACAAAATAATAGCGATTAGAAAATAAAATGAATAATTTGTGTTTGTTAGATTTGTAGAGAATGTAATTAAAAAAAAGTAATAGTGATTACCTGAAGATGGCTCTTAACTTGGTCGTTAGTGAGGTCACTCACATTCATTTGCTCCTTAATCTGTTTTGGTGTGGCTACTGTGTCACCAGTATTATAATATTAATTAAAATTAAGTGATTAAACAAAACAAAAAAAGAACTATTAAAGTTTATTTATTTTCTTGTAATAATAGGCAATACAACACACAAGACACGGCTATTAACAGTTTAATATGAATGTACTGTTTCAATTCATACATAATATTTTTATATTTCTTGTCAATTGTTTTAATGGTAATTATTAATGAATTTGTTTTTAAAAGATTTTTTTTTTAATATTAAAATTTGTATTCTTTTAAGAGAAAACATATTTTGGGGATTGGTGGAGAATTTTGGGTACGTTTTAAAATTCAATGACCTTGTAATATGAGGTATTAAAGATATTTCCGATTGTATAATTGAACTATCATACATTAATTTGAAGAAAGAATCAAATAAATACACTTCATAACCCCCCATTTGGAAAATAGGCCATTTTTGTGTTTTTATGATGGCAAAAAAATATACAATAAGTTTTTTTTTTTAAAAAAAGAACCTTCCATCTCTCTGTAAAATAATTTGGTTTCGGGTAGTTTTTTGGTATATCCATTTTCAAGATTTTGGTTCGGGAAGTATTTTTGACACAATTTTTTTATTACCGTGTATATTATAGTTATTTAAGAGTTTATTGCAAATTTTCAATAAATTTCGAATAATTTATATTGTCAAAAATAATATTTAAATAAACTATTTTCCACGCATATAAAAAAAAAACCTGCAACCTTATTTTTCGACATTATAAATTATTCGAAATTTTTTAAAAAAATTTCAGATATTCTAAATAAATACAATATATTGCTCATAAAAATATTAAGCTGAAAATATTTTCTGAACAAAAAAAAACACTGAAAATGGGGTATACCAATTACCAGTATACTCGTTTTTGAGGGATGCACCCCAGATTTTCCTAATTATTTTTTATCATCTTGCAAAACCTAAAAATTATCATTTGGAACCATCAACAAATTCACACATATATAAATAAAAATAAAATTTTGTGAAAATTACCTTCGGGACCTCCAAGGACATTCAAAGCCTTGATAAAGCTTTCATGAAGATGAGGTGTCCAAATTCTCCTAGTAGTACTCTTCCAAGTGGCATCCAAAAATACGGCGTGCTGCTCTGCCTGAAATTGATGACCACTTCCACCTTGATATTCCGGCTGGTTTAGCATTACTCCTCCCCTATGAATCATCTCATTCATCTCTTTGATAACACTACCACTTCTCTTCAATTTAACCATTTTTTCATCGCCATCATCTGATCCTCCCCTTTTCCCATTCTTCTTCTCGCTCTCCGCCGCGGCTGCTGCTACCATTCTTTTATAATTTCTACTCATCATCGACCCATCTTCATCATCCTTGTCTTCTTTATTTTTTCCCTTATTATCTATCTCCACTATTCCTTTGCCGCGATTATAAGACTGAAAATATAATATAATTAATTATTTATAAATACATAAAATAATTAATTAATTTTAAGCATAATTTATACATGTTAATTTTTTTTTATAAAATTTGAATTAAATGTATTTGTTTTTATTGTTGTATAAAATATATAATTCCAAATGAATATTATTAATAAAAATAATTAGTGAAAATGATTTCTTTTAAAATTTATTTTGTATTTTAATATAATTTTGATAATTTTTTTATAAAATAACACATATAAAATTTTAACTAATTATCTAAAAATTTTGACTCGCTGTCCGCTGAAAATTTTCGACCAATTATGTGTAATATCAGAGACTATTTTATAAAAAAATCATAATGTAAAATGACTTAAAAAAATATATATTATTTTGCCAAATAGATAATTAAATATTATATTAAATCAAAGTATTATACCTCGTCAGTTGTACGTAGATGGTCTTGATATGGGGTCAAAGGGACAAAGCCACTAAAGCCGTTAAAATTATTGGCTTTGCCTTTCTCAGTACTAGTAGCACCTCCACATATGTATTTATTTTCAGAGACATTGTTCTTATAAATGGTATTGCTGATGATAATGTTATTCATTTGCATCTCATCATCACGATAATCATTCTCGTAAGTCCCTTTTTTGCTTGTAAGAAACTCAGAAAATCGCCTTTGCAGTTCAAGGCCATTAATATGATAATTATGATCATATAATACAGATATATCTTGATCTCCATAAACTACTTTCTTGGTTGTCGTCTTAGTAATTTCATCCTTTATGATTTCAATTGCTTCACAGATGTACAAAATAAATAAATTCATGTAAGATTAAGAAGGGAAAAGGTCTTTATGTACATTTTATTGAAAAGGAAAAAAGAAAATAAACAAATTATTACCGTCCATAAGGAGAAGCATGCACTGGGGAAGGTCACGTCTAAGTTCTTCAACCCGAGAGAGTTCTTCCTCGTACTTTTTCAAGTAATCATTCAAAATAGATATTTTTTTCTCAACATTATCGATTTTGGCTAGGTTGTTCAGAAGGTTGGTGAGAGTTTTGGGGACATAAGAGGGTTTGAGACTTGAACTACACTGAATTTGTTGGTTGGACTCAGGACCCACCATTTTTTTTATCTGCCTTGAATTAAACAAAAAAGTTTCTGTAAAATAATATCTTTGAGAGAGAGATGACTTAGAAACTGTATTTTGAAGGCTATAAATACTAGAAAAAAGTAAACAAAAAGAGTTAAAATAAAAATCTAGAATTCAATAGGACTCTTTAAAAGTAAACAAAAATCCACTTGAGACAAATTATATTACATAAAAGGGAGATTCGGATACATTGTATATATATGTATAGTAATTAATATAAAAATGTTTTAAATACATATATGTTGTTAGTCCAATCACCGCATACGAATTTAATATATTTCCATGTAAAATACTTGGGCTTGTTTGGTATCTGAGATGAATTTGACGGAGAGTAGAGTTAGAAGAGCTAAAAAATAAGGTACACTCTTATAAACACAAACCACCAATAATCCCATATCAAAAACCATCTTGTTATATATTCGACAGTTATTTCTTAAGATATATTATGAATATAATTTGTCATTTCCTCTTTATTATGTGACTTTTTTTTTCTTGGTAAATGAGTATAATCATATGTTGCTACATACAATTAAATTGTTACATGATTTCTCTATCAATTATTAATTTATTATTATTTGTATAATTATTCGTGTTATTTTTTATTTTTATTAATTATGTGATCTGTATTTCTATTTTTTAGTTTTATTATAATATTGATGTAATTATGTTTAAATACAAAATTAATTTTATTATATTATGTGAGGTGTCTTATGAGAATTTATTTATTATTTCGCACTTATAGCTTAATACTTAAATATTATCTCACCAAAGTTATTAGATAATATTACATCATGAGTTTTTATAAAATTATATATGATATTTACAGAATATGCTAATTAATTGTAAAACAATAATATATGTTAATAAGAAATCACCAAATATGTGATTTAAATAATTAGTAAACAATGTTGGATATCTTAAATTTATTTTCTCTTATATGTGTTTTAATATTGAAAATAATGCCATGTTTGAGATTTTAACTTGTTTTTTAGTTAGTGCTTTGTTAACCTTATTTTAGTGATTTTGATATAAATTAATTTTAAATGACAATATAAACATTCATGAACAAAATAATTATTTCAATGTGATTGTTGACTTTATTTTATAGTTTTGATAAATATATATTTATATATATATATATATTAATGACAATATATATATATATTCATCCTCAAAAAATAATAATCTTAGTTTGATGAAAATTTTGAAATACCCAAAACATGCACTTTTTGTTCACAAATTATCTTATTACACCTATATGTATTTAGATATTTTTTGTTTGTTAATACATTATTTGTTTAGCGAAATTTGCAGCTAAAATTAATAAATAGTCTAAAAAGTTGCACATAAATCATTAGATATTTTTTTCTAAAACGTTGCACTTAATTCACTAACTAATTTTTTATGAAAAAATTCAGTAAATAATCTGAAACATTGCACTTAAGTCACTAAGTAGATTTTTGTTGTTGCAAATGTCATATTTTACAACAATATTGTTAATTAATAAAAATAAAAATAAAAACATTTTTAACTTTGAAAAAATATTTAATTTTACTTAAACTAAGTTATAGAAAATTATACAACTTAAATTGAATTAAAACTTAGTTTAATTAAAATTAAAGAATTTTTTTCATGTTAAAACTTTTAAATTATTTTTTACTTTTAAAAAAAATTTAAATAATTTTTCAATATTTGAAATATATATTTGTAGATTTTTATTAATTAATTAAAATTAAGACAAAATTTGTGTAAAATGTGATATTTGCAACAAAAAAATCACTTAGTGATTTAAATGCAACATATTAGATTACTTATTGATTTTTGTTGTCAAAAAAATTATTTAGTGACTTAAATGTAACTTTTTAAACTATTTTATGATTTATTGGCAAAAAAAAATTACTTTAAGTGCAACTTTTTAGACGATTAATTAATTTTTGTTGCAAATATTCCTTTTTTTATTAATACACTCGAGAGTTGACTTATGGCTCCTTACATTTGTAAAATACGATAGCTCCTTGTTAAAATAATAATACATTAATACAATTTCTTTTTTTGTTTAGTACAAGTATTAGAATGAGATAATCTTCGTTCAAGTTTAAATACAACAGTTAACACATTATGTCGATCTAAGTATGAAACACAAGCCCACAATAAAGTAGAAGAAAAATGATTCAAAGAAAAATCCTCTAAAAATGTATAATCTTCTATATATAGTTGACCCTTATTTGTATGTAGACAATGTTAGAATATTATTTATTTGGTATATAAAATCAACTAATTGATTTAATATATTAAAGTCAATATTTAATTTATTGACAAAATATTCTAATTAATGGTCAACATTGTTTGTTACCTGATTTTGTTGTTACCCGATTTTTCATATCCCAACTGATTGAGGAAATATCTCAATCTGTGGCAGAGACTCTGATGGTAAGTCTCACTCTATAAATATAGAGTACCGGTCCCCAAGCTCGCTACTCATTCTGACTTCCAGTAACTCCATCTAAAAGAGTTAGTGAGAGCTTGGAAGCCCGTGTACTCGTTCTAACTTCTGTTCTTTTTCTTTTGTAGATCTAAAGCTAGATCGAGGTTATCAATAGCAATGGCTGGAGGTATACAATATTCGATTCTTTTTTGCATATGTTCATTCATATATTAATTCCGCCTACATGTATATAGAATTGTTCATATGCCCACTTTCATATTAATCTATCATTTGGTATCAGTCGCCAGGTTAATTTCTGCCTTGTTATTTTTGTATGCATATATACACATATATATTTTTTTATGATTTATAGATGTGCCTATGTCTTCATCTATTCACATATATTATATATTTGTGTATATAGTTTCCTATATTGTTGAAAATTGGAATTGTTAATTCAAATTTGTTTCTCTATTTTAGTTGCATTAGAAATCTTTGGTAAGTGTTTCTAATAATTTGTTATTTGAGAAACTAGTTTAAAAACAAAACAATGACCATATACATACACGTTCATGGCCTTAAGTTGAAATTTTTTATTTATTTATTTCCTTTTAATTCAAATATGTATTTTTGATCTATTTGAGTATTAGGACTTCTTAAGATTATATTTTCTAATGTTTTGATGTATAAAAACAAGTTTTGAAACTCAAAACACCTTTTGAAACCTTAAGAAGCCGGTTATAGTCAAATTTTTTATTTGATATTAATGCTTGATTTTAAGTTGTTATTTATGAAAAATAAGGCTATGAATATTCATATCTATGTATTTACATGAATTATGGGCTTTAAAATCTTGAAAATCGACGTCAAAATGGGGTTTTCCAGCCGGGTACACAACTGGGTCCGAAGGACCCATTTTTCTGCAACCGGGTCAAAATGACCCGGATAGATGTTGAAGAAGGTGGAAAAACGACATGTCGTTTTCCACCATGCAGTGCCAAAACGACCTGTCGTTTGACGGGTCCAACGACAATTCTAAGGGGAAAACGACATGTCGTTTTCCCCATGGAGATTTAAAAAAAAAAAAAAAAAAAATTGAAGAAAATTCCGAAAAAATTACTTTTTTTTTTATTTATTTTTTGGATTTTATTATTTTCTTGATTTTAATGCTTATTTAGACACTAAATTTCTTTTTTAATTCTTTTGCCAATTTAATTAAAACATATAATCTTGGTTTATTATATATATAGAAATTAATTAAAATGTGCAATTACTTGATTTTGGTGTATTTATTGCATGGTATATTTCTTTTATTCATGCAATATTAAATAATTGTGCTATTTTAAGAATGTAATTACTTTTTGTTTTACAATTAAGTTTGTACAATTATTTTATTAATTCACTAAATCAATAAATGATTTTATTGTCTTATTTAGCATGAATATTTCTACCAAGCATATATATGGAATTTTTGTATTTTCTTTCGTACATATAGTTAATTATGCTAATTGTATGATTATTTTGTTATTATTCATGCAAATTTATTTTAAGTATAATTATCTTTAATTTTATATGTATGGATTTATAATTTTAAATACATTATATATATTCCATTATTGTGCTAGATATATTTAGATTATATTCAAACATTAAGATAGGTTGAATAATATTTTAGCACATTAATCTTCATAATTTATTCATAAAATATTCATAAAACATTTAGGGTGAATAAAATTATAAATAATTCATAAACAATTTTGTGGTTGACATAAGAACGCATGAAACTGAGACAAATGCTCAAATCTAGAACGGTTTTTAATGATCTTCGGACGACCACACTAGGAGCACTACTCTCTGTGATTGCCTATTATGTTATAACGAAATTGTTCTTAGGTCTTCCTAGAGCCTAAAACATAATGTCTAGTGAACCATATAATTTTACATAATTAGGGAGTAGCCACAGCATCTTTAATTATATAAAATTATATATTAATTTGAAAGGATCACATAATGGACAAAATTGTGATTGATTATATAAATATAACAATTTTACCCCACAGGGATTTTATTATATTTATATAATCAATTAGGATAATATATTAAACTAATTTTCTTAATTTACCCACAGGAGTTATGATAATTAATTTAATAGTTTTATCATAAAGTTTAATAAAGATAGAAGTATCAAACCTTACTTTATCCCAAATAATTCGTTTGAATAATCTATCATCCTTTACATCCAATTTTATTAAATTAAAAATTTAGCCCACAGGCAATTTTTGTTTAATAAAATTTCAATCTTCAGCATGTTATACATTGGTAAAACATGACTTCATTAAGCCTCAATCTTCTAAATCTAAGTTTGTAATCCTATTCATGCAGCTTCTTCATCATCCTCTAGTTTTGCTGAAATCCTTACCGAAATTCCTGAGCTTAGGGGTGATAATTTCAAAATCTGGAAGGAACGAGTTCTTCTTCATTTAGGCTGCGCCGACATGGACTACGCAATAAGGAAGGACGAACCTGCTGCAATCACTGCGACTAGCACTGCTGCTCAGATCGCACTATATGAGAAATGGGAGCAGTCCAATCGCCTCAGCATCATGTTCATCATGTCCAAGATCCCTCTGGGAATGCGTGGATCGGTGGAGCAACCTGAGAAAGTCAAAGACTTGATCAAACTGATCGATGAGCAGTTCGACACTTCAGACAAACCACTTTACAACAACCTCATCCACCAGTTCTCATCCACAAAACTCACTGGTGTCAAAGGAGTTAGAGAACATATTTCAAAGATGAGGGACATTTCTGCTCAACTGAAGAAACTCGATGTAGTCATTCCCGAAACCTTCCTGGTCCACTACATCCTTAACCATCTTCCACCTCAATATGGGCCTTTCAAAATTTCCTACAACACACATAAGGACAAATGGAGTATCAATGAACTGATAACCATGTGTGCTCAAGAAGAAGCAAGGCTCCTGCAGGAACAAGGTGAAAGTGCTCACATGGCCACCCAAGGCAAGAAACGCAAACCATCCAAGAAGGACAAGGGGAAAAATAAAGTGCCTCCCCAAGGCGATATAAAGAAGGATTCCATCAAATGTTTCTTCTGCAAAAAGAAGGGACATGCGAAAAAGGAATGCGCCAAGTTCAAGAAATGGATGGACGACAAAGGTAATCCAATTTCATTTGTATGTTATGAATCTAATATGGCTAATGTTAATATTAACACATGGTGGATTGATTCTGGATCGACAATTCACATTTCAAATTCCTTGCAGGGTTTACAAAACCTAAGGAAGCCAGTGGGAAGTGAGCAAAGCATCTTATCCGGAAACAAGATGGGCTCACATGTGGAGGCTATAGGAACGTGCCATTTAGTTTTAAGTAGCGGTTTTGTTTTAAAGTTAGAAAAGACATTTTATGTACCAAGTTTCTCTAGAAACTTGATTTCTGTTTCAAGACTTGTACCTTTTGGTTTTTCCTTTACATTTTCAGACAAATCTTTTAATTTATATAATAAATCTGAATGTGTTGGAAATGGTATTTTGTCTGATGGTCTTTACTGCCTTAATTTACAAAACAATACCGCTTATAATATTGTGCACGTTCACGCTGGCAATAAAAGATGTGTTACGAATGATAATTCCTCTACATTATGGCACCGGAGATTGGGACATATCTCTATTGATAGAATTAGAAGGTTAGTAAATGATGGGGTACTCAATACCTTAGATTTTACTGATTTTGATACTTGTGTGGATTACATTAAGGGAAAGCATACCTCCAAGTCTAAGAAAAGTGGTGTCCATAGGAGTTCTGACCTATTAGAAATCATACATACTGATATATGTAGTCCAGACATGGACTCATATGGTCAGAAATACTTCATCTCTTTCATAGATGATTACTCACGCTACATGTATATCTACTTACTTCATAACAAAAGCGAAGCGTTAGATGTCTTTAAGATATTTAAAGCTGAAGTAGAGAAACAATGCAACAAGCAAATTAAGATAGTGAGATCAGATAGAGGTGGAGAATATTATGGTAGATACACTGAAGATGGACAAGCACCTGGTCCTTTTGCAAAGTTTCTTCAAGAAAATGGGATTGTTGCCCAATATACCATGCCCGGTACACCCGAGAAAAATGGTGTTGCAGAAAGGAGAAACCGAACATTGATGGACATGGTGCGAAGTATGCTTAGCAGCAACCCTAAACTTCCTAAATCCTTGTGGACTGAATCTCTAAAGACATCCGTGTATATATTAAATCGAGTTCCAACCAAGGCAGTCTCCAAAACTCCTTTTGAATTATGGAAAGGTTGGAAACCGAGTTTGCAACATGTACGCATTTGGGGATGCCCATCTGAAGTTAGGGTATACAATCCACAAGAAAAGAAACTGGACCCAAGGACCATAAGTGGATACTTTATTGGTTACGCTGAAAGGTCTAAAGGTTACAAGTTTTATTGTCCATCTCATAGCACTAGGATTGTGGAATCAAGGAATGCAAAATTTCTTGAAAATGCCTTGATTAGTGGGAGTGATCAATCCAAGGACTTAGGTTCTGAGAAAGATCCTTTAGAACCCTCCACCTCAAGAGCAAGATTGATTGTGGTCGATAACACCCCTGCAGTCCAAATGGATGTTGAACCACCACAGCCAATTGTTGAAGATCCACAAGTCAATGATGAAGTTCAAATGGATCGAGTTGTTCAAGAGTTGCCTATAATTGTTGAACAACAAGCTGAACCACCCGCTCCTCAAGAGCCTGCTGGTGTAGCCTTAAGAAGATCCACTAGGATAATAAAATCGGCGATACCTAGTGACTACATTGTGTATTTGCAAGAATCTGACTACAATATTGGAGCCGAAAATGATCCAGAAACGTTTTCACAAGCTATGAATAGCAAAGAATCGGAACTGTGGTACAATGCCATGAATGAAGAAATGAATTCTATGAAAAGCAACGGAGTCTGGGATCTTGTTGAGTTGCCTAATGGGGCGAGGGCTATTGGGTGTAAATGGGTCTTCAAAACAAAGAAAGACTCATTAGGCAACATTGAGAGACACAAAGCAAGACTCGTTGCTAAAGGATTCACTCAAAAAGAAGGAATTGACTACACGGAGACCTTTTCTCCGGTATCTAAGAAAGATTCCCTCAGAGTTATCCTGGCATTAGTTGCTCATTTCGATTTAGAGCTACAGCAGATGGATGTGAAAACTGCCTTCCTAAATGGTGACCTAGAGGAGGAGGTATACATGAAACAACCAGAAGGATTCTCCTCTAGTAATGGTGAGCATTTGGTGTGCAAGCTTAAGAAGTCCATCTATGGTTTAAAACAAGCGTCCCACCAATGGTATTTAAAATTCCATGATGTCATCTCTTCTTTTGGATTTGAAGAGAATGTCATGGATCAATGTATATACCAGAAGGTCAGTGGGAGTATGATTTGTTTTCTTGTTTTATATGTGGACGATATTCTTCTTGCAACCAATGATAAGGGCATGCTACATGAGGTGAAGCAATTTCTCTCAAAGAACTTTGAGATGAAGGATATGGGTGATGCGTCTTATGTCATTGGCATTAAGATCCATCGAGATAGATTCAAAGGTATCTTAGGTCTATCTCAAGAAACCTACATTAACAAAGTTTTAGAGAGATTTCGGATGAAAGATTGTTCACCAAGTGTTGCTCCTATCGTTAAGGGTGATAAATTAAATTTGAGCCAGTGTCCAAAGAATGATTTTGAAAAGGAAGAAATGAAGAACATCCCATATGCTTCTGTTGTTGGAAGCTTGATGTATGCTCAGGTGTGCACACGATCCGACATTGCCTTTGCTGTCAGAATGCTAGGAAGATTTCAGAGTAACCCGGGATTAGACCACTGGAAAGCTGCAAAGAAAGTTATGAGGTATCTTCAGGGTACTAAGGATTACAAACTCATGTTCAGACGAACCGACAACCTGGAAGTAGTTGGCTACTCAGATTCAGACTTTGCTGGTTGTACTGATTCACGTAATTCAACTTCTGGTTACGTGTTTATGTTTACCGGTGGAGCTATATCATGGAGGAGTAACAAACAGACCTTGACTGCTACTTCTACTATGGAAGCCGAGTTCGTTTCGTGTTTTGAGGCTACATCGCATGGTGTATGGCTAAAGAGTTTCATTTCAGGCCTTAGAGTTGTAGATTCTATATCTAGGCCATTGAGAATGTTTTGCGACAATTCAGCTGCTGTATTCATGGCTAAGAACAACAAGAGTGGTAGTCGAAGCAAGCACATCGACATCAAGTACTTAGCCGTGAGAGAACGTGTTAAAGAAAATAAAGTGGTCATTCAACACATTAGCACTGAATTGATGATTGCTGATCCTATGACGAAAGGCTTGCCACCTCATAAATTCAAGGATCATGTAGTGAACATGGGACTTGGTTCCCTTATGTAAATTTATTGTACAAACTGAAGTTATTATCAATGAAACTCTTATTTTGATGTTTTCTCATGTTTATGCGCATCTTAATTTTATTTGAGAAAATTTTATCTTCATAGGACCTGAATAAACATAAGGTTTATTCGTTTAAGTACATAGCCACATAAATTACATTGTTATGTAATAAATATATTGTAATACATGGAAGATAATACTCGTCATAAAAAGAGGACCTATCGCCATGATTCATGTGTTTATTATCTAACAGGGATGATCGTCGGGCTTAAGTAATACATTAATTTAAATGTTGACCAAGTGAGAGAATGTTAGAATATTATTTATTTGGTATATAAAATCAACTAATTGATTTAATATATTAAAGTCAATATTTAATTTATTGACAAAATATTCTAATTAATGGTCAACATTGTTTGTTACCTGATTTTGTTGTTACCCGATTTTTCATATCCCAACTGATTGAGGAAATATCTCAATCTGTGGCAGAGACTCTGATGGTAAGTCTCACTCTATAAATATAGAGTACCGGTCCCCAAGCTCGCTACTCATTCTGACTTCCAGTAACTCCATCTAAAAGAGTTAGTGAGAGCTTGGAAGCCCGTGTACTCGTTCTAACTTCTGTTCTTTTTCTTTTGTAGATCTAAAGCTAGATCGAGGTTATCAATAGCAATGGCTGGAGGTATACAATATTCGATTCTTTTTTGCATATGTTCATTCATATATTAATTCCGCCTACATGTATATAGAATTGTTCATATGCCCACTTTCATATTAATCTATCAGACAATTTTTTTCGAGAAGCATCTAACATTATCATTTATCAAAACATTACATCCAATATTTTTAAAAAGTATTATCTTATGAGCATTTGGGCATGCATTAATATATATATATAAATACATATATATTACTTACTACCCTTCGTGATATTTGAGATAGCTTAGGACAATTGTACTTATTAAGAGTTGATATTTTTTCTTCATAAAACTGTGCTAAGCATTGACTTGTTTGATAGTATTTAATTAGTTTTCAATAAGCGTGATCATTCAAATTTATATAGTTGAAATCTTTATAATTGATATGACCTCGAATAATCAACAAATAATAATATATAAGTTTGAATTACTGTCTTTTCAAAAACTTGTTATCCTTAAAACCTTATATGAGCAAAATCTTGTGGGAAAAAGCTCTAAGATGGAAAAAGTGTCAATGAGATATCATTGATTATAAACATCAGTTTAAATAATAGTATAATACAATGAGAGTGACCAGAACTACCATAATAATGAGATTTTATAGAGGGCTAATTTTGCCAAACAATGAGCAGCTCCATTAGCTTCTCTGGAACAATGTCTAAAAGTAATATCAACAAAATCAATACTTATTATGGTGATATCTCTAACAATGTAACTTAGATAGGAGGTGTCTAATAGTTTATTATGAGAATAGCTTTACTGATAGGAAGACAGTCAGATTCAACAATTGCAGTCAAGTAATCCAGGCTACGACATAAGTGAAGGTTGTGAAGGACTATTGTTGCCTATGCAATAAGGGTTTATAAATTGCCAAAAGAAGCCAAATGGTGATGCAATTGAAGAGCTCTGATAGATGACCTCCAAGTTAATCGGCACATATAATAATTAATAAAATATTATATGTAGTAATCCTACTACACAAGACTCAACAATTTCAAGGTTGATCAAACACAAATCAAAGAAAAACACAAGTTGAAATCAAACATAATGCAACAACAGAAAAGTAATAACAAGAGAACAAAGAGATTTATCCTGGTTCGGTCCTCAATTCAAGGCCTACTCCAGCTCTCCCCCAAGGAGTTTTCTCCACTATAATCAAGCTGATTACAATCTCCAATAGTTTTAGTGTACACCTCTTGAAACAACACATAAAGAAATCCCCAAGAGCTCTCACACTCGAGCTCACAAAGCCATACAATGGCTGTTACAATTTCTCTCTATCTCTCTCTGTTTCACTCTCCCAGAACACTACTTCTAATCTCTATCTTTGTTCTAACCCTTATAATGAATAGGTTAGAGCAATATATAGAGTTACAATTCGAGTTAACTAACTGAAATGACAATCTCAAGGTGTACAACTACCCAAAACTGATTTAACAGAAATTGACAAAAAGCTGTTAAGTTTTTCTAACTGTTTTGATTTTCTTTGGATTACCAATCCTACAAATTCCACCTTAATCCAAAGAAAAACAAAATGGAGAACATCACAAGGGGAAGTGGACCATCACCTTCAACCTAGTCCAATGTTAAGCAGTTCCAAACAATGTTGGAATCTGCTTATGGAGAGAGCTTTGGTCCCTGCATCAGCAGGATTCTCTTCATTGGGTACCTTTTCAAGCTCTATTTCTCCTTCTTTTTTCTTGTCTCTGATCCAAAACATTCTTATGTCAATATGTTTTGATCTTTCATGGTAGATAGGGTTTTTGCTCAAGTGTATTGCAGATTGACTATCTGAATACATAGTTGCCTTGCCTTTCATCAAACTCAGTTCCTTCAGAATTCCTTTGATCCAGATAGCTTCCTTGAATGCTTCAGTTGTTGCCATGAACTCTGCTTCTGTTGTTGATAAGGCTACCACTGATTGAGACTGAAATTTCCAACTAATGCAGCATGTATTCAATTGAAAACAATAGCTTGTTATGGACTTTCTGGTGTCTTTGTTTGATGCATAGTATGAGTCTACATATCCTTCAAGTTCCACTTTAGACCCAGTCTTCTTGAACTTTAAACCATGTGTTAAAGTTGTTTTTATGTATCTCAACAACCATTTGAGTCCTTTCCAGTGTTCCTCACCTGGATTGGACATGTATCTACTCAAAACACTTACTTCAAAAGCAAGATCTGGTCTAGTGCTAATCATGGCATACATGACACTACCAATTGCTTCAGCATTTGGTACATTTTCCATCAATTTTCTCTCTGCATCTGTCTTTGGTGCTTGTTCAGTAGAGAAAACAAAATGTCCAGCTAGTGGAACACTAGCTTCCTTTGCATCAGTTTCTTCCAAGTACTTACTTTGCATCAATCATTTTAAACTTCTTGAGAACTTCTTCCAAGTACTTACTTTGAGATAGAACCAGTTTCTTCTCCTTTCTGTCTCTCAAAATGTCGATTCCCAAAATCTTTCTAGCTGGCCCGAGATCTTTCATTTCAAATTCACTATTCAAGACATACTTCAACTTCTTGATTTGATTCATGTCCTTTCCCATAATCAACATGTCATCAACATAGATGAGTAAAAAAGTTGCAGCTTGAGAATTCAGATTTGAAAAATATAGGCAGGTGTCATATTTGGATCTTGTGTAACCTACTTTGGTGACCACTGAGTCAAATTTCTTATACCATTGCCTTGGAGATTGCTTTAATCCATACAAGGACCTCTGTAGCAAACATAACAGTTCCTCTGTGTTGGATTCCACCTTGAATCCATCAGGCTGACTCATGTAAATAGTTTCCTCAAGCTTTCCATTCAGGAAAGCAATTTTCACATCCATTTGTTCAACTTCCCAATCAAATTGAACAGCAACAGCTATCATCATTCTTATGGTCTTCATCTTGATCACTGGTGAAAATACTTCTGTGTAGTCTACACCCTCTACCTGTGTGTACCATTTTGCTACCAACCTTGCTTTGTACACACTTGGTTCATTTTCTGCTAGTCCTTCTTTGACCCTGTAGACCCATTTGCAGCCAATTACTTTCTGCCCTTGTGGTTTTGGAACCACAATCCAAGTCTTGTTCTTCTTTAAGGATATAACCTCATCATCCATAGTTTTTCCCCACTTCTTAGCATCCTTGCAACTTATTGCTTCCTGGTAGTTCTTTGGCACTCTTGAGTTTTTCTCATTTATCATAGACAAAGCAAAAGCTATGATGTCAGCTTCACCAAATTTTGCAACAATGTCTGCTTCACTGTGCTTTGCAGGAACTTTGATTTCCCTTCTCACTCTATCTCTTGCGAGATGATAATTAGCAAGATTGTCATCTTGGTTATCTGCATCCTCACCAGTTTCAACTTCTACTTCAGGTTGCTCTTCTTGATAAGTTTGTGCTATTTCCACCTCAAACTGAGTACTGGTTTGAGTTTTACTCTTGTCAACTGAAACATCAGATAGCATACCTTTCTCATTTCTTTTAAAAGGAAAATCTATTTCATTAAAGATTACATCTCTACTAATAACTATCTTTTTTGTTTCAACTGACAACAATCTATAACCTTTAACTCCAGTTGGATAGCCTAAGAAAATGTAATTTTCAGATCTCTTGCCTAACTTATCTTCAATCTTATGTGCATAAGCTGCACAACCAAAGATTCTTAAATGAGTAAGGGAAGGAGGTTTACCTTTCCATAATTCTTCTGGAGTCTTTGAATCAATTTTTCTATTTGGACTTCTGTTTATGAGGTAGCATGCTGTGTACAGTGCCTCACCCCAAAACTTCTTAGCCAAACCAGATTCCAACATCAAGCATTTGACTTTGTTTAACAAAGTCTTGTTCATCCTTTCAGCAATGCCATTTTGCTGGGGAGTTTTGATTATTGTCCTATGCCTTTCAATACCATACTCCAAACACAACATATTAAATTCATCATTAATAAACTCAAGTCCATTATCAGTTCTCAAAACTTTAATTTTTGTGTTAGTTTGAGCTTCAACAAGTACCTTCCATGTTTTAAAAGCTTCAAGAGAATCATTCTTGTGTTTCAACAAAAACACCCAGACCTTTCTACTAAAATCATCAACAATTGACAAAAAATATTGATTACCTCCTGAGGTTTTCATTCGGTTGGCACCCCATAAGTCTGCATGAATGTATTCCAGCACCTTTTTGGCCCTATAGCTGCTGTTTGTGAACTTTATTCTGTGCTGTTGCCCTGCACACAAATTTCACAAAATGGTAAGTTATCATGTTTGTAATTTTTAAGCAAACATTGCTTTGATAGTTCTACCAAGCCATGCTCTTCAATATGGCCCATCCTTGCATGCCATAACTTTGATTTTGAATTGAATTTATCCACAGTAGCTGCTCGTGCTTGAGTTGCAGTTTCTCCATCCAAGAAATATAGTCCATGTCTCTTGGTTCCTTTGAGAGATAGCAAAGATCCCTTGTAAATCCTCATAACACCCTTGTTCACCTTGTACTCATACCCTTCCTCATCAAGAGTGCCTAGTGAGATTATATTTCTTTTCAGATCAGGAATGTGTCTCACTTTGGTGAGGATTTTTAAGAGTTCCATCATAACTCTTGAGTATCACTGAACCAATACCAACTACTTTGCACTTCTGATCATTCCCCCATAACCACATTTCCCCCACTGATTTCAGTGTACTCATGAAACCATTCTCTTATGGGACACATGTGATATGTGCATCCACTGTCAAGGATCCATCCTTCCATTCTTCATCATGTGAACCAGTGCAGACTTTTCCTTTAGTCTTGACTTTGTCTTTGTCAGTTGCATCTGTGACAGTAAATATATCTCTATCTGAGCTATAGCAATCATCAACAACAACATTTGAGTCACTGTTTTTCTCATCTTCTTCCTTTTCTTTCTTCTTTTTCTTCTTCAGTTCCCAGCAATTCTTGATTAGATGTCCCACCTTTCCACAATGGTGACATTTTCTTGTTTCCTTGGGTCTTGATTTTGACCTTGAATTACCTCTGTAACTCCCTCTAGATTGTCCCCTCCTTTGAGTTCTTCCTCGAGCAAACAACCCTTCATCAGGTCTTGATTCTTGTCTTGCTGCCTTTTGCCAGTTGAGCTCTGCATCCCTCGATCTGAGTGTGCTCATTACATCATCCAAAGTTAGAGTATCCTTGCTGTACATAATAACAATTCTCATCTCCTTGAATTGATTTGGCAAGCCATTGAGTAAAATGACAGCTTGATCTTCTTCCTTAATTGTTTCACCCATGTTAGAAAGAGCCAAAACAATTTTATTCAAATCATCTAAATTTTTCTCTAAAGAAACAATAACATTCATTTTAAATCCATAGAACTTCCCTTCCAAGAAAATCTTGGTTGTAGTCGATTTTACCATGTACAATTGATTGAGCTTATTCTAGATTCCTAGGGCAGTCTTCTCACTGATCACTTCCCTCAGCACATTATCAGAAAGATTCATGATAATGGCTGATCGAGCTTGCTTCATCACAGTTTCTATATCACCTTTCTTGGATGCATCAGAGTCTTTCTCAACCTTCTCTGTCTTTTCTTCAAGTGCTGAATCAAGCTTCTGATATATCAGCACATCCATCATCTTCTCCTTCCACAAACTAAAGTCTCCAGATCCATCAAATCTCTCAAAATCGAATCTGGTTGATGATGATGCCATCTCAACTGCTTTCTTGAGTTTTTGATAACCTTCAAATCAAGTCTTCAATCTACAAAACCTGGCTCTGGTACCACTGTAGTAATCCTACTACACAAGACTCAATAATTTTAAGGTTGATCAAACACAAATCAAAGAAAAACACAAGCTGAAATCAAACATAATGCAACAACAGAAAAGTAAAAACAAGAGAACAAAGAGATTTATCCTGGTTCGGTCCTCAATTCAAGGCCTACTCCAGCTCTCCCCCAAGGAGTTTTCTCCACTATAATCAAGTTGATTACAATCTCCAATAGTTTTAGTGTACAGCTCTTGAAACAACACATAAAGAAATCCCCAAGAACTCTTACACTCGAGCTCACAAAGCCATATAATGGCTGTTACAATTTCTCTCTCTCTCTCTCTCTCTGTTTCACTCTCCCAAAACACTACTTCTAATCTGTATCCTTGTTCTAACCTTTATAATGAATAGGTTAGAACAATATATAGAGTTACAATTCGAGTTAACTAACTGAAATGACAATCCCAAAGTGGACAACTACCTAAAACTGATTTAACAAAAATTGACAAAAGTTGTTAAGTTTTTCTAACTGTTTTGATTTTCTTTGGATTACCAATCCTACGTTATCGAATAGTTCAATGTAGTTACTATTATTTATTAAAAAGACATAACCAATATGTAAGAAATACTTAAAAATTATTTTAGAGAATTCATAGAAATTAGTTTCTATAAGATTTTAGAGAATTCAAAAAGCTTTTCACAGAGAGAAATATTTATTTTTCTCTATCCTTAGATCTTGGTCTGAATATTCAAGAGGTTGCTTTGGATTGGGAATTCGTTGGAGATATTAAAAGATAGCGAGGATTCTTGATTGTTCTACAACTAGTAAATCCTCATCTTTTTCTTTCTCCATGATTAATGTTTTTCATATTAATGGATTCGTTATTTAAAGATTGTTTAAAAAAAAAAATTGAAATCTCTAGGCTCATTACCTCATGCTTTCCACTACGCATATGGTAAACCAATTACCAACAATTTATGGCCAGAGGAGGAGCGATTTCTTGGGGTTCCAAGAAACAAACATATATTTCACACTCAACAACGAAGGCCGGGTTTATAGCTTTAGGTGAAACTAGCCAAGAGGATGAGTGGCTTAGAGATCTCTTGTTGGATATCTCAATCTCCGCGGATGAGGTATCGATGATCTCGATATATTGTGATAGTCAAGTCACACTAGCTATAGCTTATAATGACATATATAATGGGAAGTCTAGACATATAAGTCTAAGACATGAATGTGTGAGAATTGATTCGAGGAGGAATCATATCAATCTCATATGCTAAGACATGTGAGAACTTAGCAGATCCATTTACAAAACTTTTTGTGAAGAAGTTAGTAAGTTCCACTTCAAAAGGGATGGGAATAAAACTCCTAAAATAATATATTCACCAATGATGGCAACCCAACTCCAAACTTGTGAACATTAAGGGCAATAGTTCAATGGGTAAGAACAAGTTATTGGGTGAATAGATTCAACACTAACAATGTCGTGAGTTCCATCCAATGATGGTTAGTGTTGGTTGCTACCGAGTGATGGTTAAGCCTAGGGCTTTTAATGAATTTTATTTGTGTGCAACAAGCATCTCTAAATGTAGCAAATATGTTGTAATAACTTCACCTATGTGTACTTAGAGGTGCTACCACCTCTCATGTGAGTTGGAGTTTTCTCCCCGGAAAGTTCATGAAATGGATGAGCACAAGGCCATGAAAAGTGCTAAGCGCGACATTGGGAAAATGAATGGTCAAGTGGAGGTGTGTCAAGTGTTACCAGTCATATGATTAAGAAGTACTTGGTTCAATCTCTTAGACACCAATGACTTCGACAAGGCTTTATAATACTTTAACTAAGGTAAAGTTCAAATCGAAAGATACTTTATTTTATGCACCAAAACTGTTCAGATGAGAAGAGAGGATTATATTTAACCAAGTGGGGTAATGTTGATATTGGTTAAATATAATGGTTAATATGTTTACACGTTGAGGTGTAAAACACTTAACATTTTTCACTTAAGGAAAGTGAAAACAAGAGATTGTGTAGAAGACATCTAAAAGTGACTTTTATGGGTCTAAAGTGATAAAATGAGGTATCCAAACATTCCCAAAAAGTTTGGTAGCATTTGGAGAAATTTTAGGACCATTGGAGGGGTCCAAAGTTAGAGGGGGTGGCGATGTGTCATCCCCTAAGTGGCATAGCATCGTCAAAATGTGAAGGGCTTCAAAAGCCCTAACAGGCGATGTATCACCTGCCTGCATGCAGGTAATACATCACATGGGTGGCTTTTTAAGACTGTACAGTTATGTAACTCCAAATTGTGTGTTTTAAATGCTCTAATCCTATTGGTTAAACTAATGGCGTTACCTACACTATAAATATGGGTTATTAGAGTTGTAAAGTCTTGATCACACTTTTCAACCCTCTCTCTAACTTCTCTCTCTCTCTAGCTCTCAAAGACCAAAGTTTTCTCTAAGAAACTCATCATGTTTTGCTTGACATTCATGAGTTTTAAGCCTTGTTAAATCCCAAATTGCATTCTACTTAGTTGAAGCTTTAAGCAATAAGGGAAGGCTTGGAATAGAGATTTTGGACAACAATATTCTTATTGTGTATAAGCCTTAGAAGTTCCCCAAGTTTAAAGATTCAAGTTGCTCTAAATCAAATGTTGTATCTATCTAACCATAACTTTGTTTTGTGTTACTCTATTGTGTTTTCATTGTTAGTATTGATGATTAAATGTTTCTAAATTCATCTTATCATCATTTAATCATTTAGTTTCTTATATTCAAGATTGACAGTCATATTATGAACATGTTTCTTTGATTATTAAGATTTGTATTCATGCTTTGAATAAGGTTCTTTCTTAGTATTTAGGGTTTCAAATATTGAACTATTCCAATTATTAATTGTTGATTTACAAAGTATAAAGCCATATATTCTTAGTAGTAGTCGTCGACTACTTCCCCATATGGGTGGAGGCCCAACTGCTAGCGACCATTACATCTAAGAAAAATCTGGATTTTGTAATCAAGAACATCATTTGTCGATATGGCCTCCCGAGAAAATTGGTGTCCGACAATGGCTTACAGATCGACAACAACCTTTTCATAGGTGTCTGCGAGAAACACGAAATTCACAAGAGCTTCTCGGATGTAGCTCACCCCTAGGCGAATGACCAAGTAGATGCTGTGAACAAAACACTCAAGATGTCCCTAAAAAAGAGGCTAGAACAAGCAAAGGGAGCTTGGCCCGAAAAAATGCCCCAAGTACTTTGGGCTTATCGAACTATTGCTCTGACGTCAACCAGCTACACACCTTTCACTTTTGGTGGAGAAGTTGTAGTCTGTAGAAGTATTAAACAATCCACTATTGCAGATTCAACCATAAAAGTCGAGTATATAGCAGCTTGTGAAGCAACTAAGGAAGCAGTTTGGCTTAGAAAGTTCTACACTGATTTGGAAGTAATTCTAGATATGGAGAAGCCACTAATCATGCACTGTGACAACAGTGGAGCAATAGCTAACTCTAAGGAATCCTGAAGCCACAAGAGAGGAAATCATATAGAAAGGAAATACCACATAGTTAGAGAGATTGTACACCGAGGTGATATGACTATTATAAAGATAGCGTCGGAACAGAACCTGGCAGACCCATTTACCAAGACACTTCCTGGAAAGTCATTTATGGATCATGTACGCAACATGGGATTAAGGAAGATGCCTCGCTTGCTTTGAGGGCAAGTGGAAGATTGTTAGGATTTATGCCCTAAAAGCATGTAAAGATTTTTTATTGATTTAAATAAAAGTACAATTTTATTATATTTGAACGTTATAAATATTGTTTATATTTTAATTTTATATTTGAATAATTTATATGAATATCAAGAAAATTTCATATTCATTTATGAGGAGATGATCTTGTATTAGTATAATAGAATTAAGATTTGTTGACGCGGCTTTTCACCAACAGTGTATTAAGAAATAATAAGGTAAATTAGTGCTTAATAAATCGTAATGAAAAATAAATGAATTCACTCAAGAACACCTAATTTTTACGTGGTTCAGTGGTTAAAATCCACCTAGTCCACAAGTCTATATTATTGTTGTTTCTCTCTCTATTTTGGTAGAGTTTCGGTTTTACAGAATAATAGTCCTATTTCTTGTCCAATATTCCCAGTATTTATAAGGTAATTCCATGGACGGTTTGGGTAACCGCGTGAGTCAATCACGCATTTACATAATTATTACATTTAATACAAATAATTCTCATTTATATTGGGATATGATTTGATCATAAGGTAAATGTACTCCTAATATCTGGGATATTAAATATGACAGCTTGGTCATAAATATACGTATAAAGGGATCTCGAGTCTCTGGGGATCCGCGGGTATGCAATATACTAGAACTACCATGAGCTGGATATCTCCTCCAAGCTCGTGCTTCGACAACTGCTTTAATATTCTAAACTCATGCTTCACAGCCTTCGTATTCGTAGCTCGGGTTAAACCCAGGACGCCTAACACCACGCGTAACCACATGAAACTAGAATTGTCCACGTGGATAATAAGCAGATATCATTCCCTTGGTTATTTCTCTGTATATTTATTTACCAGCTGTACCCAAGCTGAGTGAGTGAACTCGGGCTAAAATTAGGGTACAACATTTGCCCCCCAAGCTCCTACTCATGCATGACGTCGTCACTTTCTGACATACACAGTAGGGGCTTTTAGACTTCTGTTATATAAAACCATGCCTGCCCACTACTTGAGTACTGGACACATGGTGTACCGCAATTGGCGTCTGTTCGGGTTTCAAGGACTGCAATAATTGTCTTGTCACATTTTTGCCACCATTTGGTCTATTTAACCTTGGCCCTTGGATCTTGAACTAACCCAATTGGATGGCTCAGATTAATCTACACAATTTACGTATAAATAGGATGGCCAAATTTCAAACTTCAGCACCTTTCATTTAAAAAATTTCCTTTTCTGTACTTCCAAGCCTCTCTTCTCTCCCATAAATCCCAAACAATCATCCATTGTGCCCAGAAGGCGAGCAGAATTTGCCAAGAATATGTGCTCCCTAGTGTTTGTTAGGTGGGTATAAGTAGCGTAAATAGGTTTGAATTTCTCCCCAGACTTATTTTTCTTCATTCCGCTATGGTCGCCCTCACCATTTCCCTTCCTTTTGTTATTCCCCCCTTGGTTATTCTGGGTAACGGTTTGAGTCGTAGCTGCAACGTCTGTTACCGCTCCAACGGGCTGGATAGGGAGCTGGCTGGTTCCTGCGACGGAAGCTCGCGCTTCCTCTAGGTTAATCCATTCTTGATCTCGAGCCAAGAATTCATCCACACTCTTAACTCCTTTCCTTTGGAGTTCTTACCACAGGTCGCCCAAGACGAGGATTCCTGTCCTCAGTGCCATGAGCTTGGAACTGTCATCAGCATCCTTAGCTCATGCAGAAACATTGGCAAACCGACTTAGATATGCCTTCAATGTTTCGCCAGGTTGCTACTTTACACTGGCCAATGAATCAGCCTCAACTCGAGCTGCTTATGAAGCTCGGAATGCTTTTTTGAACTTGGAGGAGAACTTCTTCCATGAGCTTATGGAATGTCTCTTTTACTACTTAAATCATTGCCTGGCTGGGCCGACCAGAGTTGTAGGGAATAAAATACACCTTAGATCGAGTCCGACATTATGAGCCATCATCATGGTGTTAAAAATTCCGAGGTAGTCTGACGGATCTCCATCTCCATCAAATTTTGACAAGTGTGGCATTCTAAAGCCTACTGGATATGTGGTCGCCGCAATATTTGGAGCGAAATGCTTGAGCTCATCCTCTGAGTCACAATCATCTGTCTTTTTCAGATAAAAGTATCTTCATTTGCTCTTCCATCAGAGCTAGCCTCTCGAGGGTTTGGTCTCTGGTCCCTAGGTTACATGGGGGCTGTTCGACAGCTCCCATCCTATCGTATGCGTTTGATGGGTTATTGTCCCTCCAAGCTCAAGCTTGGTTTGGTGGGGCATTCCCATTATCTCATACTATGGACGGACCTCCCTCTTGTCGAGTATAACTAGCATCTTCATTCCGAGCTGGATTCCTTTTTTACGAATTCAAGCAATCACACAAATCAGGTTGCGACTCGTACCAAGGGCTTTGCGCTGAACTCAACTGATTTCTTAGGTCACCCTCGAACCTACCACTACGATGAATTTCGGTCTAGTAACTCCCATTTGCGAAGCTTACAGTTCGCGGTTGGGGCCGAGGATCTAGATTTTCAACACGTGTCCGTGGGATGTGAGTATTGGCAGATGGGGGAGGATTTCTCCTCCTGTCTCCATAAGCCGGAGCGTCCCGTGTGGGACGAGATGGCGTTGGATGTCTTATAAATGATGGGGGATTCCTTATTGGTGAGGCAATCCTTGCTCCCTCAGGGCGGACTAATAATAGAATAATAGTTCTATTCCCTGTCCTATTTCAGTTTTATAGAATAATAGTCCTATTTCCTGTCCAATATTCCCAGTATTTATAAGGTAATTCCATGGACAGGTTTGGGTAACCGCATGAGTCAATCATGCATTTACATAATTATTACATTTAATACAAATAATTCTCATTTATATTGGGATATGATCTGATCACAAGGTAAATGTACTCCTAATATCTGAGATATTAAATATGATAGCTTGGTCCTAAATATACGTATAAAGGGATCCCGAGTCTCTGGGGATCTGCGGGTATGCAATATACTAGAACTACCACGAGCTGGATATCTCCTCCAAGCTCATGCTTCGACAGCTGCTTTAATATTCTAAGCTCGTGCTTCACAGCCTTCGTGTTCATAGATTAGATTAAACTCAGGACGCCTAACACCACGCGTAACCACAAGAAACTAGAATTGTCCACGTGGATAATAAGTAGATATCATTCCCTTGGTTATTTCTCCGTATATTTATTTGCCAGCTATACCCGAGCTAAGTGAGTGAACTCGGGCTAAAATTAGGGTACAACAAGATCATATACAATTAATAAAATAGTCAATAACATATTAAAGTAAGAACTCTGTAATAAATGGTTACTAGTACGGTTTATTAAGCATACGGGATGCAAGTAATCTAGATTTGGATTACTGATGTGGATAGACATATTGGTAAATGTACTGTATATAATAGATATTATATATGACAGGACCAATATGAATTAACTATCTTTATAAGCAAACAGATTGCCATAAAGACTAATTCTTATCATAATAGATGATCATTTGTAGATCAATCTAAATCCTAAGTAGTCATGAACTCCTGTTTGTGCTTATTGGATCTTTTGATTCACTCGTTAAGGTTTCTTAGTATAATGAGGCTAGTGACTTTTGTTTTGGAGATTCAATATCATAAATGGCTGGGAACGTGATTTACAAAATTGGAATCCATACTTTCCTAACGGATTGAATATTGGATCCCTTAAAGGTTAATTCTAGAATTTAATAGTTATTGAGCTCAAATCTATAATTTGATTATAGATTAATTATTCGCTAGTGAATTAATAGTACTTAAGGAACAAAGGGTAATTAGAAGGGTAAAATGGTAATTTTGACTAACTCTAATTAACGAACCTATAAATAGAGGACATAACTACATATGTTGATTATATCAATGGACTACAAAGAAAACTCTGTAAATATAATTCTATAAATAGTTAGAGTACAATTTCATATTTATAGTGGAGTAATTGTGGAATTAATAAAAAGATTATTAGATTAAATCTTGATTAATAATCTGGTTTATTGGTACTTCGTATTATAGGTTCATGGCCCATATGTCACATTTGTCCTACACTGTCAAGGGTAAGGATATCATAATGAAGATTTGTAGAGAGAAGGATTAAATGGCAAAGGAATTAATTTTCTGAGACAATGAAATAATTATGTGATAATTATGGGCAATTGATTAATTGTAATTAATTAATTATTTAACTATATAGTTTTTATTTTGAAAAACTCTATGTTAAAATAAATATTAATCATGTTTGGATTAATATGTAGAGAGTTTATTTATTATCTTATTATAAGATATTTATTTATCTAAAACTGGTACTTTAAGATAAAGTTAATTTTGAATTAACTGATATTCATTTTGGGATAAATATATTATCTTCAATATTAATTAAACAAACAAATGAGAAAATCAGGGATATCCATATGAGTGGTGCCACTTAGGGGTATTTTTATCCATGAGATTTTGAATTTTGAATTTCAAATTAATTTGTTTATTTAATTAAATTTAATTATTCTTTTAAATATGGTTTAAAATAAATAATTAAAATAGATGTACCCGATCAATTTATTTAAATAAAATAAAAAATAATTAAATTAGTTAATTATTTTTATAAACCTGAAAAGAAACGATATTTTTCAAAAGTTTAAGAAGGTGTTAATTCTTGGTTGTCAGACTCTTTCTAAGAAAAGAAACAATAGAATTTCCTAGACTTGAAATTCTAGAAATTTCTACAGCTTCTCTCTTCTCAATCCTCTCTAGATCTCATGTGTTGAGTACATCTAGAGAGTCTAAATCAACATTTGAATCATACGTGCCCACACACGTCCTTGTGTGTTTGAGGATTGACTTGGAAGGCTAAGGTGTGATGTAACGCTCTAGTTAGCCAAGACCATTACACTGTGTATTTTAAATAGTGCTCAACTCACTAAATGAGTCATTAGGCTATAAACGTGCATCTAAGTGTGATTACTGGTCCAGGGTTAAAATTTTTGGTTAAAAGGAATGGATGTTTCATTAAAACATTAAACTATACATGGGATCCCATAATAACATTTACAAAGTTGTTTACAGTTCCAAAAAGGTCATTACAATTCAAAAGTTACAATTCGCCGACCTAAGCGACAAAAATAGAGTTACACCCTAGTTCCTCTGAGAAACCTTGGCCGTGGTGATCAAGCGGTCGCATATGTACACATCACCACCTAAGCTCTTCAACTCATGGCTGGTCCAGCTTTCCTTTCTCTTTACCTGCACCACGTAGCACCCGTGAGCCAAAGCCCAGCAAGAAAACTTAAACATGCTCATAAGCAGTGAATAACACATTTCCATATCATAATAAACATACCCAATAGTAATAACCCTACTCATGCATAAATACCATTCATATAAATGACTACAATATCATATGGGACCAAATGCCCTAAATAAATGATTAACTAAATCATATCGAGCCCATTTCCCAAGCACATGACTAATAAGTCACACTGGGGTCTCAGCGCCCTAGGATATGGAACTAATAAGTCACCCTAGGCCCATTGCCCTATCCTCTATATAATCAGCCTTGGAGCTAGCCCAGCGTACCTGTCGCTTTAGTTTTCTATGACCATTGGGTCGAACAAGCGTGTAATGCGCTCCTGATTAGATCCAATCATATTGACCAGCGCTCAGCGCGCTTATCGCCCTTGACTCGTAAGTCAATGTTTTACGACCAGCGCTCAACGTTATTGTGTTAAGATTTTCTCAAGTATATAATGCAAACAAGCATTCGTCATATAAAAAACATCCATATATAGAGCACTCAACATGCTTCATCAATAATCACATGCATAATCATAATCTGGCGAATTTACAGGGACTAATGCCCAATCAAAACATCATTCAACATTCGGGCCAAGCCCTAATCATGTGTGTCACATAATGGGTGCAGTTTTCTTACCTCAAGTCTGAGTGTAATGAAAAATAAGAACAACCCTCGAGCACGATCCTGACCCTGAGCCCCTAGCAATAACCTAGTCACAACCAAGTATAGAATCCCATCAATAATGAGTAAATAAAGGCTTCCAGACAAAGTCCTAGCCTCTAGGATGTCTAATCCTACCAAACCAGGTAGTAGGATCGATCCCGAGCCCTTAGGTTTAAGTTTCCATGACTAAAAACCCATTTTGGTCATTTTTGCCATTTTGGGTCGTGGTCCCAAGAACCCGAGTTGCGACCTGCTCAAGAACAGGGACTAAACCCTTCCCTGTCTGCGCCATGGGCCGCGGCCTGCCTAAAAGGTGTCGTGGCCACAAAGTGCCCCCAACAGCCAAATCCACCTTTTTTCAAGCCTGGGTCGCGACCCAACCACAAACACAGCCCAAAAACTTCGATTTTCCCACTTTAAATCCTTCCAAAAACCTATCCAAACATACCCAAAACTCAAAAACAAAGTTCACAATCATCTCAATGGCACAAAATCCTCAAAACCCAAGTTTCAAATCATTCAAAAACTCTTCAAAACGTAAAATCCAAATTCAAAACTTATGAAATTTTAGGAAACAAAAACAAGGAAATTCAAATCTTAAATTACCTCTGATTATGTTGTTTCACGCTAAATCCTCCAGCTAATAAGCTTCTAATCTTTCCTAGAATCATTATGACTCGATCCTTGCTTGAATTCGAGTCCTAAAACTCGAGTTTCCTTCAAAAATGTGGCGAACGGTAAAAAGGGATAACGAGAGAGAGAGAAACAGTGTTTTGAACATATTTTCTTTCTGAAAGGTTACTTCAAGCTTAAGTAACCTCAAGTAAATCCCAATGCTCGGGGTCCCAAAAATGCCCCCGAGGGTAAAATAGTCAAAATTCCCAAAATTTCCTCCTAATCTCACTAACTCCCAATATATCATCAAATAATCATTCATATTACCTAATAACTCGGTAATGTGCTACATACCCCTGGACTCGCCCCAAGTCAAGTATTGGTCTCATTGTGACTTTCCCGCTAACTTGCTCCCTAAGATCGGCTCGTGTCGAGTAACCCAAATACATCCACATAATAATGTGGTCCCACACATATATCACATATATGCCAAATATACCCATAATGGTCCAAATTACAAAAATTTCCCTTCTAATAAGAAATGGGTCCACATGCTTAATTAATACACATAAATATGCATATCAAGTCATAATAATATAACTCACATAATCACATAATTACACGCATATAAAACACATAAACATTTAATTTCCATAATTTGTCATCCTAGCTCCCTAATCAAGGCCCTAAGCCTTATTAGATAAATTGAGACATTACATGTGAGATTTTAGAAAGGGTAGGAAGATCGTTGATTTTACAAAAAGATTCAAGGACACTTGATAGGCTACGATGAGTAATCTCTATTTATTTTATGTGTTATTTAATATATCTATATATGTATGATCTTGGTTGGTATTAATAATTTTTTTAAAAGATCTTATTCTGCTGCGTGTTCTTATTCTTCTCATTTAATACCAACACGACATGCCACCTACGACATGACGACCAACCATGAACTACTTTAGGAGTCGTTGGACCTAATTGAGAACATTGCGAGCTGTCGCAGCTTTGGGTTGCCTCGTATCAGCAAAAGGTCGCTCGATATTTTAACTCCAAGGTAAATGATCAAGGAGTGGGGGTTCTGGGCCCCAACTCTCAAGGTCCATACCAGGTGGAGGAAGTCATCAGGTTAGGGACATACAAGTTGGCCAGATTGAACGAAGAATTAATACCGCATTCCTAGAATGCTGAGCATCTACGCCGGTATTACCAGTGAAAATTTAAGCAAAAATTTGTACTATTTTTACTTCTTGCAATTTACTTCTTTCTGTTTTGTTTAGGTAATGGACTATGAGCAAAAATTAATCAAAATCGTGTGGTCCTAAAACACGATATGAGGTATTTCAGGAAGATATTACTTAAATTACGTGTCAATAATTGCACCACATGTGACTCGCTCGAACACCCGAAACAAGTGATCACAGATTAAAGATCTATAATCACTTGGGGGCAGATGAGTAGGGTTCGAATCACTCAGGAGTTACAGTTCTAGCATGCAATACCTAAGCGGAACCCTAATATCAAGAACCTGAAAGAGGTACCTTGGAACGTTTCAAAAACCTTAGTGTCGATAATAAGCATGCTATATCTCGAACACGGTCTCTGAACACCACACGCTCAAGACTACAGTGTCCTAGGACCTCGAAGTCAACATGAAAAGTAGCGTATTTAATTATAACTTTAAATACTTAGGCCAACTTGGATAAGAGGGACCTAAAAGGGGTACCTTAGAGTTGGGAAAATAATGAATTAGAGCTAAGAAAAATTGAGTAACCATATTATGAGACCTAAGTGCATCCTGGGGCCTTAATGTCAAACCGATAAGTACATAAAAACTCAGAACAAGCACAAAAATGCAAGCCTAGGTTTGAAACGCGCAATGTATTTGAAGAAACTTGGAAGGATTAGGTGCATTGAGGGCCCTAATGATAAAAATAACTCGAATACTTAAAATATGTAGCATGAAGCTACCTATCACCCCGTACGTAGTCAAGGTACATCAGTCTTAATTTACACTACAGAGGCCTGAGATCATCGCGAGGCCTCAAGGCCAAAACTATGTGTGTGAAAAACCATAAAACGTAATTGACCAGGTTAAAAGGGATAAACATGTAAGTAAAAAGAGTTATATATTACATTGATGAAACTAAAAGTTATGTACAAAAGGCTCGAGAGCACGAGAAATATTGAGTTTGAGCTCCAAAGGTCCAAAGACCTACAAAAGGTACATGCACAAAAATTAACAAGGCTACTAAGGCGGTCCATTATCATCTGTGGGAGCGCTCGAAGACCCTGGGGGCAGCTCAGTAGCAAGAACGACATCATCTTCAAGGCCAGTAGGCCCAGGAGTATTCAACACACTATATTCACAATCCTCCTCAGCCTTCAAACACTTTTCACAGAGGGCCCAGACGTAGGCTTCATCGTCCCCAAGGTAACTCAAGTCCAAATATGGGTTGCAGAGCCACACCTGGAATATAGCATCCATACCAATCGAATTGGACAACTCACAAAATTTGGTGATCTTCGCCTGACTCTCCTTTATCGCCTTAGCTATCGGGCTACTTGGGCATCGATCCTTGCTTTTAAAGCCGTCTTCTGGTGGATCAAATCCGATTTTTCCTTTTCCAGGGCAACTATCTTGGTCCGGGCCTTAGCAAGTTCCTTCTCGGTGGCCTTGCGAAGAGTCTTCTCCTCATTTCTAGTGAACTTTTCTTGTGCCACGACTAATTCTTTCTCGATAGACTCCCGACAAGATTTTTCCTCATCTCGTGCACGTTCAGCCTTCGCGAGAGACTGGCCCAATTTCTTCACCTCGTTAGGAGCAAGAACGCCATCACCTTTCAGTTTGGCCAGCTCCACTTCAAACTTTTTCACCATAGCGGTGTATTCTTGGAGCTCCCTGTGAAGACGTTGAGTGTCCCACATCAGTCCCTTCATAGCCTCGCTTTGCTGAATAGTGAGGAGGGTCATCTGAAAGAAAGACATACGTCATAAGTCAGTAAGATATAAATGAGACTAATGGTCAAGACATAACCTAAATTGAAGGCTACTTACCGAAACGGAGGTCACCAATTGGCTTTCAGATAAGTGGGTGGTGTTTTGTTATCTCAACTGAGCCCATCGATGAGGAGGTATACTCCCCATAATGTCATCTACTGTTGCCAGTACTCCTGCGGCTAGGGGCGACCTCCTCCCCAAGACCCCGGAGGTACTCCCTGAATCTCGCATGGGCCGAAGCCTCTTAATCGTCTTGGACTTGCTTGATAGAAGGTTCACTCAAAGTCCCCATCGGGGGTGCCCGACTCAGTGAAGTTGCCAGGGAAGGTGCCGAATCATCGACGATAGCCTTGTTGTACTGCGCAGCCCGGTTGAAGGCCTCTTGGACTGCAAGGAGCTTGTCGACATCCGCTAAGTGTCATTTTGGAGGGTTGGTTGCTTCCTTACAAGGGATCGTTGGGGGGACCAAACCAATTGTTGAGGGTGAGACCCCGCTAATGGAGATGGTTAGTCCAACCACCTGAGAAGTCGCGAGGACATCGGCGGTGTTGACTCTCAGTCTTTTCTACGCCCCGGAGGACTCGCCATTGTGTTTCCTCTTGCGAGCCTCCAAGGCTGCCTTTTTCTTGTCGGCAATCAGGTGCATAGAGTCCATCTGACCTTAAAAGTAATAAAGGATAAAGATTAATCGACAAAAAACTGGAAAACTGGAAACATAATTCAATAACACAATCCAGCTTTGGGAATGGCATCCCACCATCGAGGACCTCATCGGCGGCATGGGACTTGTCGGATGGGAGATCTTCTCGTAAGTCTCCTGATTGCATGTCACTTTCCAAGGACATTTATTCCTCGACTGTCATCTTCATGGCATCTAAAAGTAGACTCAGATCCAGACTCACATTGGTGCTATATTCATCGAATCCTCAGGCCCTCATTTCCATGATTTGATCCACCGTGATATCCCCAGGATGGCGGTGATGAACCACCTCGTCAACATGATCGAGGTAGTTGGCATACTGCTGCCTCGACCAACATCGGTCGACATACCCATACCGATGTAAAGAAGGCATGAAAAAGGAGTGTCCTGGACTATGACCCTCATCAACAGTCTGAGGAACAAAGAGGAAAATATCCTCACCTTGGTTCTCGGCTTCCAGCTGTCTCAGGGTACATAGGCAATGGGTGGCGCACTGGACGCGTACGAATTCAAAGGCCTTGTCGAATTCTTCCTCCAGCTCGATCTGGGGCTTGGGAGCATTCCCCTCGAGTTCTCGAGTGTGGGGAACAACCAAGCCCAGATTGAATGCCTCCTCCTCGGCACTCATCAAAGGAAATTGCCAAGAGTTCTCGGCAGCCTCATCAATGTCCTCTTCCAGGGGCCCATGGCTGGTGCGTCCAAGTCGGCGGGCTCGTTGATCACCACCACAAGGAAGATACGCCTCTCCCTTTAGCGCTGGTTGACTATCCCCATCATGTTGAGATAGTCAACTCTTTGCTCGGGTCCGATGAGTCCCGCCTCTCATAGCCGAGCAGTTGTGGTCAATAGAAGAATTTCCATCTCTTCTTGTGAAAGGGCATGAATGGCTTGGGCCCACACCAAGTACTCGTCTGTTTGCTTAGGCCTAAAATATTGACCTATGAAAGAAGGGGTCAGAGGTGTGTGAAACAAAGAAAGGACTAATAGACTACAGAAAAGAGGATTATGGCAGTACGGTCACTTACCGACTAGGTTGAAAGCCAAACAGAGTCGATGATTGTTGTGGGTGTCAAAGCCTGTTGAGAAGAATATTTTTTTTTGGATTCTCGGGGTTTGTTCTCACTATGGTGGAGGGTTTGGTAAGGTGACATCCACTTCATCAACTAGTAGAATGCATCCTCCTCCTGACCGCCTTTCTTAAAAGTTGCTTTCAGTTGGATGTGGTAGTGCAGTTCTTCGGGGATTGGGAGGACCCAATTCATCTTCGTGCACAAAATGTAGAACACCTCCAGCAATCGGTAGGAATTGGGAATGAGTTGAAAGGGGGAGATCCGCATCCATACCACAAAGTTGATGAAATACTGATGGAGTGGAAGGGTTGCCCTTACTTCCAAGTGAGCCTGACTCCACGTCGAGAACCCATTGTAAGTCTAACAAGCTTTCTCCATCCTATTAGGGATCCTATTAATAAAGCTAGTGGAGATTCCATAATACTCCTTGATGGCCATGAGAACGTCAACTGACGTCATTTTGGAGACGATGCTCTCCGATTCAAAGCGTGTAGCCCTGAGAGGAGGTGCCCAAGGGTCTAGTACCAGGCCTAGTGGCCTTAGGTAGCTGAAGTACCTGCTCACGATGGGGGAGGTTGAGCCATCGGACTAGGAAGCACTATAGTGATTCTAGTCGAAGAAGACGGTGGACCAGGTGTCACGATGGCACGAGCTTGTTCGACGAATCCCCAACGTCTTCCTTCACGAAGTTCTCTGAATTCGCGAACTGCGGTTGCCCTAGATACAGCTAAGTCCTTGCGTTCTTGGCTATCTCTTTGTAAACATAAGTTCCTTGATAGGGGAGACTCCTCGACAACTTGATCTTCTGTCTCGTCTTGAAGCAAAGACAAAAACCCAGTGTTGAATGAGTGATATCTATGTATATGCAACTCTTCGAGTTCAGAATCACGGGACATTTGAAGCAACAAATGAGTAGTTAAGCACTTGGCCAAGAAAAGAATTACCAAGGTACTCCGATTAACGAAAGCGAAAAAAAAATATTGCTCGCAGAAGGTCAAGAGGAAAAATAGGGAAAACCCAAAAAGAGGAAATAAAACCCTAGCAATCGCTAACCCCAGAAGCTACAATAGATATCGTGTAGGGAATAAGCCTAGAATAAATCGAAAAATTGATGAACAAAATATAGAACCTTGAAAGAATTAATTCAGGGGAGAGGGACTTATGTGATAGAAAGCGTCGGTAAGTCTGGTAGGTAGTCCTCGCACGAATAAATCAACGTCCCTCGACTTCGATTATCCTCACCGAACTACTGGGGTGGCGATCAGCTATAGGCTGAACAATGGGTAGATTGGCAAGTTTAATCGAGGGAATGGGTCTAAAACTTAAAGAAACGAAGATGGCAAAAAAGTTTCTAGTGAAAAAGAAGAGAAAATAGTCGCGGGTTTTTATAGGCAACCCTAAATTTGAATCAACTGCTAGATTGGGATCACAGGTACTCGAGTACCATCCAATGGCCCGCCTAGAGAAGTACTACCTCGAGACACTCGGTGAGTTGACAACCTACTCCTCGGGACATGCAAGTAGGGGAAGTCGCAGAGTAATGACCAGTCAGAATACAATATGTGTCCCTTGCATTTAATGCATTTGTAAAGGTCCGACACTCAATTTGCGACACATGTCTAGACAATTAATGTGATCGCATAGGTCCCATCACTGGGGAATTGACACGTGCCATGCCTCAAACTCTAACACAAGTTTCAAAGTGGCCTTCATGTTCGACACATGTCACGCCGAACATAGAGTTATCGACCAGAGCCTCAAGTAGTTTTTTTCCATGTATCGACAAGCGAGAAGTCTCCACTGCACGAAGTACACCAGAGACTTGGAGGCCAAGTGATCCACACCTTTTTTGGCTTACTGTCCACGTCAAAAATAAGTGACACGTGGCGACATATATGACATATATCCCAAGAAGTCCTCGGGGTTTGATTACCTTGTCGAGGAATCATCAGTGCACGAACTATAGAGCATCCGAGGAGGGACCTCAGAACCCTTTGTGAATCCCCAAGACATAACTCCTCGGGAGGTCCACAAGATCAAGTCCAGGAATAAGGCTTTCACGTCAACTTCTCGGAGAGCCTAAGAAATCTCGTTAACGGTTTTAGCGAGATTTTTGGAGATTTGGGGACTACACAGTATAGGCCTAGTGCATACTTGACTGGAGGAGTGCTCCCAATTGCCTTTACGTTAGGATTACAGGGACCACCCCATTTTTTAGGCTAGAAGGCTGCCCAATTAGGCCAATAGCCAAGTGACACGTGTATAATACTAATTATGTCTCTGGTAATTCCCATAGAATGTGGAGAGGAATGTAAACGTTTATTTTCATTAGGGCTAGAAGCCCATTTGCTACCCTCATGCCGCCTATAAATAGGGCATGAATGAGTCATTTGTAGGGAGCCAAAACCCTATATTTTGGATTCTCATTTTACCTTAGAGCAAGACTATCCTCTACCCAAGCTGTAAACCATAAAAATCTTGTGATTCTTACGAGCTTTTTTCAATACAAGTGACTCGTGGACTAGGCCTCGTTAACTGCCAAACCACGTAAAAACTTGTTTGTTTTTTTATTTATTTCTTTATACTAGCTCTCTTCTATTTTTATTAGTTGATGGATTCTCGGGTCAACAGATGTAATAAAAAGAAAAAAACTAAAAATAATAGCAAAACAAATTATTAAAGATTATATATTCTTTTTAACAATGAATAAAAATAAATTTTAAAAATAGTCAAATCTAAAAAACTAAAGTATGAGCCATCACTCCTACTATCATATGCTTGTTGTTTTAAGTCAATTTGAGATGTGAAAGTGGACTCTAAATGAATTCTTTATCTTATTTTTTTTTAAATGGCGACTAAATTACTTATTTAGTTCAATTTGTAGTTCTTAACAACTTATGTAACAAATTCGACACCAAAACTCTTCATTGTTAATGATTTGGTGTGAGAATCGGTTCCTAGCCATTAACTTTGACTAGAGACTTCGTGACGTCTTCTAATCGGTTGGAATTAAATTTAATTCATTAATTATTATAAAATATATTTTAAAAAAAGTTTATACATTTTGGACACTTTGTTTTGTCTCATTACCTGTTTGGACCTTGTGTTTTGACAAATTACTTTTTGGTTTCTGTGTTTTGTAAAATGGTTCAAATAGACCCCTACATCTGATTTTAGTCAAATTTTTTTGAACTAAAATTAAAAATAATTCATCAAACTAACAATTTATAACAAAATCACAATTATTATGTCTAATAACTGTGTTGTTATATTCAATTTTTTCTTCATCAAAATTGGGTTTAGGGCTTTATTTGATCAATTTTACAAAACACGGGGTTCAAAAAATAGTTTGTCAAAACACAAGGTCTAAATAGGTAATGAGATAAAACACAGGGTTCCAAAATGTATAAATACTTTTAAAAAATATAAATAATTTAAAAATAAATTGAAATTTTTAAATATTTAAAAATTAAATTTAATCTTATAAAATTATTTACAAACCTATAATTTAAAAAAAAAATAGGAAGAAAACACTTATTAAAAACCTTAAAAGTTAGAGCTAGATTTAAACTTTTTTTTTAAAAAAAATTATTCACCTAGCTTAACCAAAAACATAGTTTACCTATTTTTTCAAACTTATTTTCATTCAAAATTATAGCAAAATCAATGATATTTTTAAAAAAAAACCTCACTCAACACTTTTAGCATTAAAAAATATATGTGTATATGTTCATTAGATTCTAAAATGCGCCTAGAATAAAGGCTAAAATTGAATCAACCATATAATTTTTACTAGAAATCGAAAAAAAAATCCCAAAATACATATAACCCTAACGTCTCCTCAAAACGTCGTCGACCGCCCAGTAGACCATCTCGTCACCTTGCGTGTCCTCGTGCGAGCATCCTCAAGATGTTGCCTAGATCATTGTCAAACCCCAATCCGCACACATCCCTGCACTTTGACAAATAAATATATTTTGTTTTTAAATTACGCATTTCCTCTTTGTCTCACCACTTAAAATTTGACAAATCATCCCTCCCTCACATATTTATTTAAATCTATAATTTCATATATAAACTATATTTTGTCCAATTTTAATTGGTGGGAGAGGGAGGAGATGTGTAATTTGGAAACAATGTTTTTTTATTCCACTTCGACCTCGTCCTTGCATGTCGCCCAACTCGCACCAACTTCAATAAAGTTGGTGCTCGAGTTCCACCATCTGTTGTGGGTTTGATTTAGATTTAAGTTAGGTTATATTTAAGGGTTTTTTAGGAGTTTTTTTCCAGATATATAAATTTAGAAGAATATTAATAGAAATTTAAATAATTTGGGTTATTTGTTTATTGGTTTGTTTAGTTTTTACAATTAATATTTTTGAGAAATGTCTACCGTTTTAGCGTCAGATACTTAAGATATGGAATGGAAATTTGAAGTAGTTTTTAAGAGTCATGTTGCTTGCTATATCATGGATAGATCATTTGCCTTAATGGTGAATTTTCAATCAAAGGGGCTTATTGGCATTAACTTTGCACACATGATGTGGATCTTGCCCTAGCATGTGTTCGACACACTTGAAAGTCATCCTAATATGATTTTTTCTAAGTATAACCCACCAAATTTGAATAAATTTTGAATCAAACATATATTAGTATTTTTGGATTTCGAGTGTAAATGAGATGGAAAAATCTTATTTTCACAAATTACTAATAATATACATATATATATTCTATTTGAGAGTATTTTGTCTTATAAAGATTTTTTTTTAGTTGCATGCTTTATTTTCTTATGTATTAAGGGCATCTCCAACCGGACCTGCAAAACAGCAAATATAGTGCTAAAATGCACAAAATCAAATCCAATCCAACTTCATTTATCCCACCATTATGCTGTCAAGCTACAGTATCCCACCAAATATGGTGGAGTATTGTAGAAATGGCAAAAAAACAAAACAATACTATTTTGTTTTTTAAATTATTATTTAATAATAAATATACATGTATATTATTTGTGGATGCTAAAAATTCCATACCGGTTAAAGACCCACATCTCGTGCTGAGGTCCCATGAAGGCCCAAATACGTACGTGTGCCTACACCCCTAGACGTGTGTTGGGCAACCTCGCTGGGCCAAGCCCCGTTAGACACATGATGCCCCATCTTGCGCCTCGCACACCCAGTAGGTGCACATCGTGAGGCCCTCATCAGGCGCCTCGTGCACCAAGTGGCTGCACCCCCGTCTTGCGCCTTGCGTGCCCAGCAAGTGCACCTCACGAGACCCCTATCTCACACCTGGCGCACCTAGCAGGTGCACCCCATGAGGCCCTCATCAGGCGCCTCGCATGCCCAGCAAGTACACTCCACGAGACCCCTGTCTCGCGCTTCGCGTGCCCAGCAAGTACACCCCACGAGACCCGCGTCTCGCACTCGCGTGCCCAACAAGTGCTGTAATGCCCCGAATTCTCCGATGTGTTTAGCGGCATGAATAGTAGGCCGGGATGGCCATATTTGTCTAATTATGTTATTAATTGATAAATGCATGTATATGTTGATTATATTATGATATGATGTGAAATGCATGCATGTGAGTCCATATTTCTTGTTACAGGGGTGTGATGATAATCTGGCCCGTTGAGGGTAATTTGTGTATTTGGGTGCATAACTTGATTTGTGAATGAGATTCCATTATTATGGAGATATATTCGAGCTATTTGACATGAGACGGATATTTTTAGTGGATTAGCGGTTTTGTCATAACGGGGTCAATTTTGGGGTAATAGAAATGTTCATTTGGTGATAAATTGGGAATATTTGGGATCAGGGTGAAATTCTGGAGGTTTTGACTATAATGTCCCCGGGGGTGTTTTCGAGACCCCGAGCATTAGGTTTTATTTGAGGTTACTTAAGGTTGAAGTAGCTTATCAGATAGAACGTACGATAAGAAAACCTTTCGTTCTCCCTTTTCAAGGTCTGTTTTACTGTTTAAGCCTTTTTGACGAAATCTTGAGTTCTAGGAGTCGGAATCGAGCGAGGATCGAGGCATAGCGATCCTAGGAAAGATTAGAAGCTTCTTAACCGAAGGATTCGACAGAAAACAACCCAATTGAAGGTAATCGAAGTTTAAGTTTTGAGTTTTTCCGAGTTTCTAAGCTTTGAATTGATTTTGTGAATTATTGAGTTTCCGATCCGTTTGAACCTTGGGTTTTGAGGGTTTTGATGCATGGGGGAGCTTGGGAACTTTGTTTTGATGATTGGGGAATGTTTAGGGATGATTTTGGAGGCTTTGGAGTGTTAGAAACGCGGTTGGGAATTGCCTAGGGTGGAGCGCCGCGGCCCTGTTCTTGAGGCGCCGCGGCCCTTCTTTGAAGAAGCAGGTGGAGCCTTTACCCTTGCTGGGCGCCGCGGCCCTTGCCTCTGGGAACCCTGGGGGCCGCGGCCCAAGGTGTTAGGGCCGCAGCCCTTGCCCTGTTTTCGCCCCGTTTGCTCGTTTTGACCCCGGGAACCTAGTTTTAGGCCTCTGGAGTGTCCTTACTACTTGGATTAGTTTGGATTGATCTCTTGGAGGCTAGATAATGGTTTGAGAACCCTTGATTATCTTGATTATTGATGGTATCCCATATGTGTTGTGATTAGGTAACCGCTAAAGGACTAAAAGCTAAACCGTTCTCAAGGGTCGTTCTTTTGTTCATTCTAGCTCGAATCAAAGGTAAGGAAACTGCACCCCAAATGTGACATGCGTGGATATTCATGAGGCATGTGACTGTGAGAATATGGACATGGATTGAATATAGAATGCTTAGCATATGTTGCTCATTTGTGCATGGTACTGACTTATTAGTCAGGTTTGGCAAGGGTGCTAGTATCAACTGTGAAGCTGTGACTTATTAGTCAGGTTCGGCAGTGGTACTGGGCACTGATCACATTGAGCTGACTCATTAGTCAGGACGGCCTTAGCGTGTATTACGCAAGCCAATAAGATTTGATCAAATCGACTATCAGCATTGAATGACTCAAAGAGCATTAATGCCAGACCGACCCCAAGGGTCGATGAATGAAATAAGCGCTTGGAGGCTAGTGGCTTACTTAGCATCCACTCTCCCATCTGAATTAGTGACATGCATGGCAGTCACTCAGTATGGTTATCAGAACCTGTTGAAGGCTAGTGGCTTACCTATCAGCCACTCTTCCATTTGATTTAGTGACTTGCTTGTCAGTCACTCAGTGTGGTTTACCAGGACCTCATGTGGTGTACACTCATTTGTTTGAAGCTTTAAGCTCAGTGTGGTTATAATGATAATCATTTTATAATGTTTATATAAAGTGTTATGTTTTCTTGCTGGGCCTTGGCTCATGGGTGCTATGTGGTGCAGGTAAAGGGAAAGAGAAGCTCACCTAGCCTTGAGTGGAGAGCTGATGTGGTGGTGTGTACATATGCAGCCGCTTGACCACCACGGTCAAGGTGTTCTCAGAGGAACTAGGGGGTTACCCTATTTTTGCCGCTTAGGTCGGCGGGACTGTAACTTTACAACAGTAGTGACCATTTTGTACTGAGAATAACTTGTAAATGTTTTGTTTAGCTCTGCAGAGCAGTTTGTAATGAAAATCTACATTTCCTTTTTATTGGTTTTATACCTTAACCTGTTAATTATGCTTAGAGCACGTTTTTTACCAAAGGACTCGAGTAGCGAGTCAAATTTCTGGTCCACCGTTCACCGTAACTGTTCTGGGGTAGCCAGGGCGTTACAACTTGGTATCAGAGCAATGCCAAGGTTAAGGTTCCTGTAGACTGGCTGGGCATGTACACACATCACTGAAGTCAAGCTCGACTCTTGGTTTGGTAAACTCTTTATGTAGTTATGTGCATAACTGCCTAAATGTGGTGCAAATGCTTTACCTGTATGCATGAGACACTGTGTTGGCCTTGTGCCCCTGAAATATTATGAACTGTTATGTGATACATGCTGAGTGCTGAGTGCCATGAACATGTATCTGCTTGTGCATATTGAATGACTGTGGAATATGATAATTGTCTGCTTGTTCTTGGACCGTGAGGCGGCAAGAGGTTTAGTTATTACTACCTGACTGGCCGTATTGACTATTGTTTCAGTAGGGTATCAGTGACAGAATGAACCCAGAACAGACATACACTACAGCTGGCCAGAGTGGTCAGGGTCAGAATAATGACAACAGCCAGGGTCAAGAGAATGACCAATCCCAGATTCCACAGCCAGCACCTACAAACTGGCAGCAGTTGTTTAATGATTTGCAGGTTATAGTACTGAAACAGGGAGAGGAGCTTCGTCTCCTGAGGCAGCAACAAGTGCCTGCAGTGGTTAATGTGTCAGAGGCACCTTCTGTGTCAGTGCCAGTTATTGGGCAGCTACCTGTGGTTGAGAATAGATTGGAACCTCTTTATGAGCGGTTCAGGAAACAACAACCACCAGTTTTTGAAGGCAGCGCTGATCCTACTAAAGCTGAACAATGGATGAGCATGATTACCAATATTCTTGACTTTATGAGGGTAGTTGGTACTGAGAGGGTGGCCTGTGCGGCCTATATGTTTCGGGAAGATGCCCGGATATGGTGGGAAGTAGTTGGTCAGACCAAGGATGTTAATCTCCTGAGCTGGGAGGAGTTTCAGACCTTGTTCAATGAAAAGTATTATAATGACGCTATTAGAGCGGCGAAAGCTGATGAATTTATGAGGCTACTTCAGGGGAGCTTATCAGTAACCGAGTATGCCTTAAGGTTTGATCGTTTGGCAAAGTTTGCCAAAGAGTTGGTGCCCACTGATGGGACCAGGAGAGAGAGATTTCTCCAGGGGCTACAGCCCAGGTTAGCCCGTGACGTTCGCATCACCACTGTGGCAGGAGTTACTACTTATGCACAGGTGGTGGAGAAGGCACTTACAGCTGAAACTGCAGAGATTAAGATCTGGCGTGACAATGCAGCCAGAAGGGATTTCAGGAGGCCAGGTCCTCCATTTGTTGGTTCTGGTAGGGGTGTTGGCCCCAGTGATCAGAAGAGGAAGGTTCCTGATACCTTCCCAGTTCCAGGTCCTGACAGGAGACCTCGTGGTATTACAATAGGTCGTTCTGGGGGCAGTGAAGCCTGGAAGACTCATCCTGAATGCCCTAGGTGCAAGAGGCGTCATTTGGGGGAGTGTAAGGCAAAGGCCTGCTTTTTGTGTGGAGTAGTGGGTCACTTTAAGAAAGATTGCCCTCGAGTAGGGAAAGAAGAAGCCAGAAAGGTGGACAGCTCGGCCCCAGCTCGAGTGTTCACGTTGACTCAAGCAGAAGCTGAGGCTTCCCCCTCAGTTGTTACAGGTCAGCTTCTTAGTGCAGGAACCCCTTATCATGTGTTAATTGATTCTGGTGCTACGCATTCCTTTGTTACTAGTAGCATTATTGATAGGTTGTGTAGACCTTGTGATTTTTATGCTGTGGGGTTTGGTACTTTGTTACCCACTGGGGAGATAGTGGTATCCAGAAGATGGGTCAGATCTTTGCCAGTGACAGTGGAGGGCAGAGAGTTGTCAGTGGATTTGATAGAGTTAGTTATGACTGACTTTGATATGATACTGGGTATGGATTGGTTGGCAAAGTATGGGGCAACCATTGACTGCAGAAGGAAGATGGTCACCTTTGAGCCTGAAGGTGAGGATCCTTTTGTATTTGTTGGTACTGTGCATGGACCCCGTGTTCCTATGATTTCTGTGTTGAGGGCCAGGGATCTTTTGCAGAGAGGATGCATTGGATTCTACTAAAGCTTCCATGAGGAATCCTCCACCATCTAAAAATGTGGAGGCACCAAAGGAGCCCAGAGCTCCTGAGGATGAAAGGGAGGCTTCATCCCCAGCCATTCAGCCCGACAGAAACCGTCCAGGACCGATGGCAACCCCTACGGGGGTTCCGGAGCGTTTCTGTCCCCAAGGTCACTGCAGGTACCGAGCTCCGACTGGCATGATCCAGGTCCATCAACGCGTAGACTCGACAAGAGTCCCTGAGTACATTCCATAAGCTCAAGCTCTAGGACTCAATTCTACAAAGAGGAGATAGGTGAGTTACACCGAAAGAATCAAAGGCTAAAAACCACCTTAGAGAATATGCAAGAGGTGTTGAATGGCCTACCATAGGGAAAGTCAAGCATGCCTCTTCCTAGGTGAAAGGAAAAGGCCAGGAAGGAGGGGAAACCACAGTCCCTATAGATAACAGGAGGACTCGACTCTCTACTAGCAATACCCCACAACCTAATTGACATGAACGTTCAGGACGAGCGAAGTAGCCTAGGAGGCCAAAGCGGTTGAACGACGCTAACCCTCAAAATGAAGTTGAGGTCACCTCAAGGGAAACACCCCCAGACTTAAGGGAAGAGCACAATAAGAAAAGGACAAATGAAAGGACCACACCTCCTGTGGCTCCTCCGGAAGGAAAAAAGAAAGGAAAGGCCAATCCATCCAACTTGAGAGACTCCTTGAACAAAAGGATACAAGATTTGGATACTGAGATGAGGAGCCTACGGAGCAAGATAATCACCGTGTTTGAAGAGCACGCTTTTGACGATGAGTTTGATTACGAATCACCCTTCGTTAGATAAATCCAAGCCGTGCGGCTCCCAACCAACTTTAAAGAGCCTCACATGACCCTTTACGAGGGCAATACAAATCCAAAATACCATCTTGATGTGTTCAATGACCTAATAAAGTTAAGGGGAATTACTAGCAGAGTCAGATGCCACTGTTTTGCTGTCATGTTAAAGGGTCTTGCATACAAGTGGTTTAAGAGACTACGGCCAGGGTCCATCAAGTCTTGGCAACAATTTTCTGATGAATTTATCCAGCAACATCATGTTTTGCGTGATTACACCATGCCATGAACCAACCTCGCTAATGTGAAACAAGGAGAAGAAGAGAGCCTAAAGAGCTATATCCATAGGTTCAATATGGAGGTAGCCAAAGTAGGAAGCCTAACCCGTGGGGAGTTAAAAATGGCCATTACAACCGGGGTGCGCCCGGGTAGTAAACTGTGGGATAACATGCTAAAGAGGGAGGTCACTGACTTAGACAATTTCTACGAACGAGCACAGAAGTACATTCGTGTCAAGATGGCCATGAGAACCTGAAGGCATCACATGTCAAGCCATCAACCCCTGAAGGTTCGAATGACGCAAAAAAGAAAAGAGTGTATGAAGGGCCAAGAGATGACCACCAGAGGAAGCACAAACATGGAGGTAATCCTAGGCTAACATCCCACACCTTCTACACTGACCTAACACATACTAGGGAGCATTTCTTCGTAGCGAACGAGAATCAGGTCCCCTTCAGGAGACCCCCACTAATGAAGAGAGAACGGTCAAAGAGAGATCCTGGAAAGTACTATCAGTATCATAAAGACATTGGCCACACCACGGCATAATGCACTCATTTAAAGGTTGAAATTGAAGAGCTCAAATGCAAGGGCACTTGGGTAGATACATCTGAAGAGAAAATGAAAGACCAGATGATAGATCACCCTCGGCACGAGCACAAAATGTAGCCCCAGAAGTGCAAGGAGAGGTGAGGATGATCTTCAGAGGACTAGGATTCAAAGGAGAATCGAGAAAGGGGGGAGATAGATACGGCAAGGAAGCCAGCCGAAGTCCACCCCCATGCATGCTAAGCTTAGAACAATGACCCCCAAAAAACTTTAAAGGGGAAAACGACTCAATAACCTTCACCAAAGAAGACGTGCAGGGTGTGCATTTTCCACACAATGACCCCTTGGTATTAAGTGTACAGCTGGCTTACATGAAGGTGCATCGGGTCCTGGTAGACAATGGGAACTCCATAAACATCCTATATCGCCTGGCCTTAGAGAATATGGGACTGGGCATCAGGAACCTAAAGCCCTACAACACCTCCCTGTATGGGTTTATAGGAGACTTGATACAGCCCCTGGGCACAATCGAGTTAGCCCTCACCATGGGAGAGCCGCCCAGACAAACCACTGTAATGACAAACTTTGTCGTAATAAGTTGTTCCTCGGCCTTCAATCCAGTATTAGGGAGACCCTCCCTGAGAGAATTGAAGGCGATAACCTCGCTATACCACTTAGCCATAAAATTCCCAACTCATGGGGGGGGGGGGGGGGGGGGGGGGGTGGCAAGCGTGAAAGGGGAACAGAAAAAAGCAAATGAATGTTATAACACGTCCATCCACACAGTCATGAACCTATGGTGATGGTAATGCATGGGGCACAAACCCGCATAAGTTCGACCCCAAAGTTACTGTGGAGATCAGAATCGATTGTTGTGCATACACGCCTAAGAAGGAACATCGGGTAAAGCTCCACTTGTAGTATGATAAATCAAAATAGTGATGCACACGGGGCGGGGAGTGATCCCCCCATCCTCGTCCCCATTTATATCTCTAATCCCCGTCCCCGCCCCATCCCTGCTTATTCCCCGTTGGGGACGAGGCGGGGAATCCCCACGGGGAACCCATTTATTTAAAAATAAATTTTAAATTAAAATTTTAAAAAAAATCATAAATTATATGTAAATTAAAATATTGCACAATATTTATTATTTAAAATATTAAACACTATCCTAAATAAATTTTAAAATATTAAAAAAAATTACTACTATACTACAAAAACACATAAAGAAAGATATAAAATATTACAAAAATATATAAAAATTTAAACAGGGCCCCGTCGGAGCGGGAAGTGTTATCCCCGTCCCCGCTCCATTTAACATTCGGGGATTAAAGTTATCCCCGTCCCTGCTTCATTCCCCATTTAGACGGTGATTCCCAGCCCCATTAGGGGCGGGTCCCCGCAGGGCCCGTCCCCATGGGGAAAATGTAATGCCCCAAAAATCCTTATTGAGGTTTAGTGGTTGGATTAGTAGGCCGAGAGGGCCATAATTGATTTATTATTCCATTAAATGATTATGTGCATGTTAATGTGAATTATATTATGATATAATGTTAAATGCATGCACATGGGTCTACATTTCAAGATAGGGGCATTTTGGTAATTTGGCCCGTTGAGGGCATAATTGTGTATTTCATGCATGTTGGGGATTTATGATGAGGCCAATTTATAATGTGGATTTTTTCGAGCTATTCGTCATGAGACGATCTTTTAATGCAGGTTAGCGGTTTGGTCATAACGGGGTTGATTTCGGGGCTCGGGGTGAGTCTAAGGGTAATTTGGTGATTAGAGCATTACCAGGAATTAAAGGGTAATGGGATATGAATTATTGGTATTTGAGAATATTGGGAATAAAGGGAATTGGATAGCGTTAATTAAGATTAATGAGATAGGCGGGAAAAGACGATTTTGCCCTTGGTGGTTGTTTAGGGTTTTAATTAAGCTTAGGGGCAATATAGTCTTTTCACCCTAAGGATAGATACAACCTGTTGGGGTTTTATGCCCTAATTAAAACCCAAATTCTTTGTAATCTCATTTTATTATCAATAAAAGAATAGAAATCATTTTTTGACTTGGTCAATCACTTTGCTCACATGTTTTATTTTCATGATTATTTGTTTAATATAAACTTCTATTAAATCCGGAGCATATAGCTAATCTTATTTATAGTGACGTAATCACAGTGGAATATAAATATGATTATATGTTCAAAATAAGTTAGTCCTAAGATTAGTCAGTGCACCGGATTTACACTGACTTGCCAATCTACGATATGATCTACTTACACATTACAGTGTTATGTTCTTTCCAGAACATTAGCAAAGTAGATAAGATCGGATGTATTTGTTACATCGGACAGGACCGATATTGACAGTTGATAAGATAAGTAAACATACCGTTATTATCTATTCTAGTCATATCATATAGTTGACCATAGGTCAATTCAATCTCAATTCTGAGTGGTTAGTATTCTATCTGATTGTATTATTTGAGTTCTTTGACTTGTTCGTTACCAGCTTACCCTACGGACTAGCCCATACTTACATCTTGGGAACTCGGTAGTATAATTGAGTGGGAGTGTTAATCATAGATATGAACATCTATAGCTTCTGATGAAGAAGTGAAACGATGGTTTCCTTTTAGTTTGGTTCAAGGTGTTAAATGACAGAGATCTCACTTCAGTAATTAAATTAGTTTACTGAAATATCATTTACAAAAAACTAAGTGTTTTAAGGATAAAATACAATGAGGGGTAAAACGGTATTTTAGTCCTATCTCATTGTAGACCGTCTATAGAGGATTGAGTGACAATTATGGTTGTAACAATGGATAATTAATAGCGTATCTATATTTGTTATAGAGCGTTCTATGAATTCAAGAGTACAATTCCAAGTCTATAGTGGAGTCACGAGGAATTAATAAGTTAGTAAATTTATTTGTTAGATTTATGATAACTTATTGGAGCTTGATTTCATAGGCCCATGGTCCCCATTGTACCTTGGATAAAATCATCTAGATAGTCTCAATTAATTGATTTAATCATCAATTAGAATTATCAAAGTTGACCAAGTCAATTTTGGATAGTTTCACAGAGTTGTGTAATTTTGAGAAGAAAAGAGAAATTATGGCAGATTTATTAATTAAGATAAATTGGTATCTAAATTAATAAATAAATTTAAATCAAGGTTCAAATTATAAATAATTAATTTGATAAAGGATTTAAATAATTATTTAATTAATTAAATCAATAGAAAATAATACAGGCCTTGATTTTAAGTCCAATGGGCTTATAATCAAATGAGAAATTTCATGGGCCTATAGCCCATGATAATTTCGACCTAGGGCTTCAAAATGGCTGTTATTTTATTGATTTTTTAATTAAATTAAATGGCCTAATTGAGTCTATAAAAGGAGTGCTTCGAGAGAAGATTTAAGGGACGACAGATAAGTCACAAGTCAGATATTCTGATAGTTTTATATTCTCTCTAAACACAAGTCCTTTTCTAAGCCACTTTGTTATTTTCTCTTCTTCTTTCTATATCTATCTCATGTGTTGAGAATTGCCCACACTAGTCTAGGTGGTTCTAAGGATACATTGGAAGATCGTGAAGAAAATAGAAGATCAGTTCAGTTTCTTGATAATACTCTGCGACAGAGAGGATACAAGAGTTAGAGAAACTGAAGGAAGGACTCTTTAATTCCGCTGCGTATACTGTAAGTATTATATTATTTGTTTCTCTTTGAATTCAATTTTAGAAACATGTTTTAGGCTATCTTGTATTAATTTGTTTAATATTAGATATACATGAAAATAAATAAAGATCCTGTATAAGCTTTTTCCAAGACAACCATTAGAAAGCTATAAAACTTGCAAAAACATAGTAAGTTTCCTCATCTCCCGAGCACCATTTTCTCTTCCTTTTCTCTTTAGATTTGGTAGCTTCCTTTGAGGAATCAAGCTAGGGAAGTGAGTCTTGAGGGATAAATGTAGTGTTCCACCATTGAAGAGGGTTCTAAACTGAGCTTGAGGTAAGTTTCCAGCCATTAAAACTCTGGTTTTATACTCTATTTTCATTTGGTTTTCAGCTAGGTTTTCTTGAGTTGGATAATTGAGGATTGATGGGAGTTTTTGGCTATGATTGATTGGGTTATGATGCCTAGGACTTGTAGAGTGGTTATTTGGGTTCAATTGGGAGTTTGAATGAGGTTTGGGAGTATTTTTTTCAGGTTGAAAATGGAAGAGTCGAAGGAGGGAAAAACCAAGGCAATTCTGCCTGGTCCTAGCGCTACAACACCCTTAACTCCCAAAGGAGGGCGCTACAACACTAGCCAAGGCAAAACTCCCCTACTTGTAGCGCTGGGGCGCTAGGGGGAAACGTTGTAGCACTACCCTGCTTTTCCAGATTCCTATTTTGGGCACTTTTGAGGGTTTTTGGCTCGAGGTTTCAATTCCTAAGGCTCGGGATCGAATCTACTCACCATTTGGGTACAATTCAGGGTCCAAGGAGTGAGGTTTAGGTCAAGAACCTTTCATTGCTCATTTTCATTGATGGAGGTTATATTTGGTTATGACTAGGTGACCGCTAAGGAATCAAAGGATTGATCGTTCTCAAGGGTCGTTCTTTTATTATTTATCGCTCGTACCAGAGGTAAGAAAACGACACCCCATATGTGACATGCATGGTTATTCATGAGGCATGTTGAGTAATGTATATGTGGACCTTGATTGCATATCAAATGCTTAGCAAATCTTGCTTACTTGTGTATGGCATTGACCCATGAATCAAAAATCGGCACGAGCCGTATGGTATTGGCTTAAGAGTCAAGAACGACATTGATGTGTTCAACATAAGCCGAAATGATTAGATCTAATCAACATAAGCATTGAATGACTCATCATGAGCATTAATTCTTGACCGACCTTAAGTTCGATGAAAACTAAAAGCGCTTGTCTAGCATAATGGCTAGTTACTTAGAGTCAAGGCCAGAAGGCCCAGGTGACTGCATCGTCACATGGCTAAGGGTGCGGAGCCCAAACTAGTGACTTACTCATCTGTCACTCATATGATTAGGGCTACACGCCCCCAACATGATTATTAGAATCTCAATATTATCTTATTATGGCTATAACCCCCAACATGGTTACCAAAACCTTGAAGTGATATTCACTCATCTGTTTATGGCTATAAGCTCTGTATGATTATCATGATCATCATTTGATATTATATACGTGCAGTAATGAGTTTTTTTGCTAAGTCTTGACTCACTGGTGCTATGTGGTGCAGGTAAAGGGAAAGAAAAGCTCACCCAGCTTTGAATTGAGAGCTTAGGTGGAGATGTGTACATATGTGGCTGCTTGACCACCACGGCCAAGGTGTTTCTCAGAGGAATTAGGGGTTAACCCTATTTTTGCTGCTTAGGTCGGCGAGTTGTAATTTTTACACTATAATGACCATTTTGAGTTGTAAATAACTTGTAAACGCTTTTATGGGCCCATGTACAATTTTATATTTTAAATAAAATATATCATTTCCTTTTGATCGAGTTTTTCACCTTAGCCTATTAATAACACCTAGATGCACGTTTATAACCAAATGACTTGATTAACGAGTTAAGCACGGTTCAAAGCTCACAGTAACGGTTTTGGAGTAACCAAGGCGTTACAACTTGGTATCAGAGCGTGCCAAGGTTTAGGGTTCCTGTAGACTAGCTGGGCGTGTACACTCGCCACTAAAGACAAGCTCGACTCATGGTTTGGTAACTATTTATGTAGTTATATATTTGACTGCTTAAATAAAGTATAAATGCTTTACTTGTCTACATGAGATACCTTGATAAGGCTGGGCCTTTACTACTACATCATCAGCGAGAACGTGTTTATTAATACTGATATTGCTAGAACATACTCATTAGTATTGTTCATTGTGAATTATCAACTGATACGTGTTAAATGCTAAATGATATAATCATGTATCCATTTGTGTATCTATATAATTTTGGAATGTGGGTGATTATCTGTTGATCTTGGACCGTGAGGCGGCAAGAGGATTTGTTATTACTGCTTAACTAGCTGCATTGATTCAGCACAGTATAAGTTGATAAGAATGATTCCAAGACAGATAGATTCATCAGCTGGGCAAGATGATCAAGGCAGAATACACAGTCAGGGTCTTGAGAATGACTAGAATCAGATTCCACAGCCAGCTCCTGATAACTGGCAGCAGTTGTTTAATGACTTGCATGCCAGAGTTTTGAGGTAGGAAGAAGAAATCCGCCTTCTGAGACAACAATAAGTTCTTGCAGAGAACGTTTTGCTTGAGGCACCACCTGTATCAGTGCCAACAGTTGAGCAGCTGCCTAAGGTTGGAAGCAAATGGGAGCCTCTTTATGAAAGGTTCAGGAAACAGCAACCTCCAGTATTTGAGGGCAGTGCAGATCCAGCAAAGGCAGAGCAGTGGATGAGCATGATTACCACCATCCTTAACTTCGTGAGGGTGTCTAGTAATGAGAGGCTGGCCTGTGCCACATACATGTTTCGGGAGGATGCCCGAATTCGGTGGGAAGTTATATCCCATACTAGAAACATCAATGCCCTGAATTGGGAAGAGTTTCTGACTCTGTTTAATGAGAAGTATTATAATGATGCCATCAGGGCTGCAAAAGCTTAGGAGTTTATTAGATTGCTTCAGGGGAGTTTATCAGTGACTGAGTATGACCTGAAGTTTGATAGATTGGCAAAGTTTTCCATGGAGTTGGTGCCCACTGATGGGACTAGAATGAAGAGGTTTCTCCATGGGATACAGCCTAGATTAGCCCGGGATGTTCGTATTACCACTGTGGCTGGGGTTACTACCTATGCACAGGTGGTTGAGAAGGCACTCACAGCTGAGAGCGCTATTAACAAGATCTGGCGAGACAATGCAGCCAGAAGAGAGTTAAGGAGGATAGGTCCTCCATTTTTGGGTTCTGGTAGGGGTGGAGGCCCCAGTGATCAGAAGAGGAAGGCTCATGATACCTTCCAAGCTCCAGGTCCTGATAGGCGACCATGTGGTATTACAATGGGTCGTCAGGGTGGCAGTGAGGCCTGGAAGACTTATCCTGAGTGCCCTAGGTGCAAGAGGCGCCATTTGGGAGAGTGTAGGGCAAAGGTCTGCTTTTTGTGTGGGGCAGTGGGTCATTTCAAGAAAGACTGCCCAAAGGCAAGAAAGGAAGAACCTAGAAAGGCGGACAGCTCGGCCCCAGCTCGAGTGTTCGCACTGACACAAGCAGAAGCTGAGGCTTCACCCTCAGTAGTTACAGGTCAACTTCTTAGTGCTCGAAACCCTTATACTATTTTGATTGATTCTGGTGCTACACATTCTTTTGTTGCTAGTAGAATTATTGATAGACTATGTAGACCATGTGATTATTATGCTGTGGGGTTCGGGACCTTATTACCCACTGGGGAGTTAGTAGTATCCAGGAGATGGGTCAGATATTTGCCAGTGACAGTGGAGAGCAGAGAGTTGTCAGTGGATTTGATAAAGTTAGTTATGACTGACTTTGACATGATTCTAGGTATGGACTGGTTAGTGAAGTTTGGGGCAACCATTGATTGTAGAAGGAAGATGGTCACCTTTGAGCCTGAAGGTGGGGATAATTTTGTGTTTGTTGGTACTGTGCATAGGTCTTGCATACCTATGATTTCTATTTTGAGGGCTAAAGACCTATTACAAGGGGGTTGCATAGGATTCTTAGCCAGCGTGGTGGATACCACTCAGGTCATGCCAGTGAGACCAGAAGAGACCAGAAGAGACCAGACTAGTCTGTAAGTTTCTGGATGTGTTTCCAAAAGATTTACCAGGGTTGCCAACACATAGAGAGATTGAATTTTAGATAGAACTGGCACTAAGGACGGAGCTAGTGTCTAGAGCACCTTACAGAATGGCCCCAGCAGAATTAAAAGAATTGAAAGTACAGTTGCAAGAGCTGTTAGATTTGGGTTTTATCAGACCTAGTTTCTCACCTTGAGGTGCGGCAGTTCTGTTTGTAAAGAAGAAGGATGGTTCTCTGAGGATGTGTATTGATTACAGAGAACTGAATAAGTTAACAATTAAGAACAAATATCCTCTGCCAAGGATAGATGATTTGTTTGATCAGTTGCAAGGTAAAAGGGTATTCTCAAAGAAAGACCTTCGTTCTGGTTATCATCAGTTGAGGGTCAAGGAGGGAGACATACCAAAGACTGCTTTTCGCACTAGATATGGGCATTATGAGTTCTTAGTCATGTCTTTTGGATTGATTAACGCCCCTGCTGCTTTTATGGATTTGATGAACAGAGTGTTCAAGGATTATCTGGACCAGTTTGTGATTGTCTCCATCAATGATATCCTGGTTTATTCTTAGTCAGAGTCAGAACATGAACAACATTTGAGATTGGTTCTACAGAGACTGAGGGAGCACAGATTATTTGCAAAGTTCTAGAAATGTGAGTTCTAGTTATCTCAGGTATCTTTCCTTGGGCACATTGTTAGTAAGGAGGGGATTAAAGTAGATCCAGCCAAGATAGAGGCAGTCAGAGATTGGTCAAGGCCAAAGAATGCTTCTAAGGTTAGAAGTTTCCTTGGATTGGCAGGTTATTACAAACGTTTCGTGGAAGGGTTCTCTAAGATTGCTACTTCATTGACTGAACTGACGCGTAAGAATCAGAAGTTTATGTGGTTAGACAGGTGTGAGAACAACTTCCAAGAATTGAAGCAGAGATTGATTACAGCTCCAGTTCTGAGTCTTCCAACAGATCAGGAGAAGTTTTTGATTTACTGTGATGTCTCACATCAAGGTTTGGGTTGTGTTTTGATGCAGGCAGGAAAGGTGATTGCTTATGCCTCACGTCAACTAAAGGAGTATGAACAGAGATATCCCACTCACGATCTAGAGTTGGCGGATGTGGTCTTTGCTTTAAAGGTATGGAGGCATTACCCTTATGGGGAGAATTGTGAGATCTAAACTGACCACAAGAGCCTGAAATACTTCTTCACACAGAAAGACTTGAATATGAGACAAAGGCATTGGCTGGAGTTAGTAAAAGATTATGACTGTGAGATTTTGTATCATCCAGGAAAGGCCAACGTGGTAGCTGATGCTTTAAGCCAGAAGGGTTCGGGACAAATTTATAATGTGAGGCTGATAGCCAGAGAATTAGCAGAAGATATGCCCAGAGCTGGTATAGAGTTGTTGGTGGGTCAGTTGGCCAATATTACGCTACGGTCTATGTTGTTGGAGAGAATAAAGGAGGGTCATTTGGGTGATCCACAACTAACTAAGATCAGAGAAGATGTTTGGATGGAGTATCCAGAGATTATACAGTGTCTGATTTGGGCTTGCTGAGATACAAGGGTTGGATATGTGTTCCATTAGACACTGCTTTGAGGCGAGAGATTCTAGATGAATCTCATACTACACCCTACTCTTTGCATCCAGGCACCATGAAGATGTATCAAGATGTGAGATCATTGTATTGGTGGCCTGGGATAAAGAAGGATGTAGCGAAGTATGTAGCTAAGTGCTTGACATGTCAACAGGTCAAGGCTAAGTATCAAAGGCCGGCAGGGCTATTACAGCCTCTGGATATCCCAGAGTGGAAATTGGAGGACATCACGATAGATTTCGTGGTGGGGTTACCAGGACTATGGGTCAACTTGATTCAGTATGGGTTATTGTGGATCGCTACACCAAGTCATCTTACTTCTTACCAGTGAGGACTACATATACAGTTGACCAGTATGCATATCTCTATGTGAGAGAGATCGTGCGTCTCCATGGAGCACCGAGGTCGATTGTGTCAAATCGGGACCCCACTTTTACTTCCAAGTTCTGGGGGAGTTTACAGAAGGCCATGGGAACACAGTTGAAGTTTAGTACTGCTTATCATCCTCAGACAGATGGACAATCTCAGAGGACGATCCAGATATTAAAAGACATGATGCGAGCATGTGTGCTGGACTTTGGTGGATCCTGGAGTAAGTATCTACCTTTGATGGAGTTTTCCTACAACAATAGTTATCAGTCGACCATTGGGGTTGCACCTTATGAGATGTTGTATGGTAGGAAATGCAGATCTCCCATTCATTGGGATGAGACAGGGGAAAGGAGATACTTGGGTCCTGGGGCAATTCAGAGGACCAGTGAGGCCATTGAGAAGATTAGAGCTTGGATGCTTGCTTCTCAAAGTAGATAGAAAAGTTATGCAAATCCCAAGCGTAGGAACGTGGAATTCCAAGTGGGAGACTATGTTTTCCTTAGAGTCTCGCCATGGAAAGGGGTGAGAAGATTTGGGAAGAAGGGCAAGCTGAGCCCTAGATTTGTAGGTCCATTTGAGATCCTAGAGAAGATTGGTCAGGTGGCCTACAGGTTGGCCTTATCACCGGCATTGTCAGCCGTGCATAATGTATTTTATGTTTCAGCTCTTCGGAGGTCTGTATCTGATGTGACTCATGTCTTGAGTTATGAAGATCTGGAGCTTGAGGTAGACCTCTCCTACGAGGAACAACCAGTCCAGATACTTGACGGAAAGGATAAGGTCCTCAGGAATAAGACGATACCTTTGGTTAAGATATTATGGAGGAACAGCAAGGTCGAGGAAGCGACCTGAGAGTTGGAGTCAGAGATGCAGGATCAGTATCTCGAGCTATTCAGGTTAATTTCGAGGACGAAATTTCTATAAGGAGGGGATAGTTGTAATGCCCCAAAAATCCCTAATGAGGTTTAGTGGTTGGATTAGTCGGCCGGGAGGGCCATAATTGATTTATTATGCCATTAAATGATTATGTGCATGTTTATGTGAATTATATTATGAAATGATGTTAAATGCATGCATGTGGGTCTACATTTCATGATAGCGACATTTTGGTAATTTGGCCCGTTGATGGCATAATTGTGTATTTTCATGCATGTTGGTGATTTATGATGAAGCCACATTATAATGTGGATTTGTTCAAGCTATTCGGCATGAGACGATCTTTTAATGTAGGTTAGCGGTTTGGTCATAACGAGGTTGATTTCGGGGCTCGGGGTGAGTCTCAGGGTAATTTGGTGATTAGAACATTACCGAAAATTAAAGGGTAAAGGGATATGAATTATTGGTATTTGAGAATATTGGGAATAATGGGAATTGGAGAGCGTTAATTAAGATTAACGAGATAGGCGGGAAAGGACAATTTTGCCTTTGGTGGCTGTTTAGGGTTTTAATTAAGCTTAGGGGCAATATAGTCTTTTCACCCTAAGGATAGATACAACCATTAGAAAGTTGTAGAACTTGCAAAAACAGAGTAAGTTTCTTCTTCTCCCAAGCACCATTTTCTCTTTGGATTTTTGAGCTTCCATTGAGAAATCAAGCTAGAGAAGTGAGTCTTGAGGGCTTAGGGTTGTGTTCCACCATTGAAGAGGGTTCTAAACTGAGCTTGAGGTAAGTTTCTAGCCATTAAAACTCTGGTTTTATACTTTGTTTTCATTTGGTTTTCAGCTTGGTTTTTTTTAGTTGGATAATTGAGGATTGATGGGAGTTTTGGGCTATGATTGATTGGGTTATGATGCCTAGGACTTGTAGAGTGGTTATTCGGGTTCAATTGGGAGTTTGAATGAGGTTTGGGAGTATGTTTTTCAGGTTGGAAATGGAAGAGTCAAAGGAGGGAAAAACCAGGGCAGTTCTGCCTGGTCCTAGCGCTACAGCACCCAAAGGAGGGCGCTACAGCGCTAGCCAGGGCAAAACTCCCATGCTTGTAGCGCTAGGGCGCTAGGGGGGCAGCACTGTAGCACTACCCTGCTTTTCCATATTCCTATTTTGGGCACTTTTGAGGGTTTTTGGCTCGGGGGTTCAATTCCTAAGGCTCAAGATCGAATATACTCACCATTTGGGTACAATTCGAGGTCTCGGGAGTGAGGTTTTGGTCAAGAACCTTTCATTGCTCATTTTCATTGATGGAGGTTATATTTGGTTATGACTAGGTGACCTCTAAGGAATCAAAGGATTGATCCTTCTCAAGGGTCGTTCTTTTATTATTTCTCGCTCGTACAAGAGGTAAGAAAACTGCACCCCATATGTGACATGCATGGATATTCAAAAGGCATGTTGAGTGATGTATATGTGGACCTTGATTGCATATCAAATGCTTATCAAATCTTGCTTACTTGTGTATGGCACTGACCCATGAGTCAAAAATCGGCACGAGCCGTATGGTATTGGTTTAAGAGTCAAGAACGACATTGATGTGTTCAACACAAGCCGAAATGATTAGATCTAATCGACATAAGCATTGAATGACTCATCATGACCATTTATTCTTGACCGACCTCAAGTTCGATGAAAACTAAAAGCGTTTGTCTAGCATAATGGCTAGTTACTTAGAGTCAAGGCCAGAAGGCCCAGGTGACTGCATTGTCACATGGCTAAGGGTGCGGAGCCCAAACTAGTGAGTTACTCATCATTCACTCATATGATTAGGGCTACACGCCCAAGCATGATTATCAGAATCTCGATCTTATCTTATTAGGGCTACAAGCCCCAGCATGGTTACCAAAACCTTGAAGTGATATTCACTCATCTATTTAGGGCTATAAGTTCTGTATGGTTATCATGATCATCATTTGATATTATATACGTGCAGTAATGAGTTTTCTTGCTGAGCCTTGGCTCAGGGATGCTATGTGGTGCAGGTAAAGGGAAAGAAAAGCCCACCCAGCCTTGAGTGGAGAGCTTAGATGGCGATGTGTACATATGCGGCCGCTTGACCACCACGGCCAAGGTATTTCTCAGAGGAACTAGGGGTTAACCCTATTTTAGCCGCTTAGGTCGGCGGGTTGTAATTTTTACACTGTAATGACAATTTTGAGTTGTAAATAACTTGTAAGTGCTTTTATGGGCCCATGTACAGTTTTATGTTTTAAATAAAATATATCATTTCCTTTTGATCGAGTTTTTCACCCTAGCCTATTAATAACACCTAGATGCTCGTTTATAGCCAAATGACTTAATTAGCGAGTTAAGCACGGTTCAAAGCTCACAGTAACGGTCTTGGAGTAACCAGGGCGTTACAGAAAATGTGCATCCCTAAATCAAAAGGGTTACTGTAGTTAGCCCCAACATAGTTATGAGTCCTCCCCTTAAAAGCAGCTATGATTTAGAGGGGTAACTTAAAGGCCCTGATGTAGTAAGGACAATGTTGTTATAGATACTTATGTACTCTTTTCATTTTTAATGAATATCTTTCTTATTAGTATGTCACACTCCTCATTTACGTGAGCACGTATCTAACTCTCGTGTTCCTATCACCAATTAGGAATATCAAAGTGCATGAGCAAAATGATCAAAGTGCCCAACGAGATAAATCTCGCCAGCCACTTAGGGGCAGAGTATACAACCAAAAAGGGTCCTAAAAGAGACCCTTATAAAAAAAATTAAATAAGGAAGAAAGCCTTGCAAGGCATCTCTTGAGTTCACGAGGATTAGCAAGCCGTCTAGCCAAAAAGGGTCCACCAAGCCGTCTAGCCAAAAAGGGTCCTAAAAGTGACCCTTGTAAAAATAGTACTATGCATAATGACTCAAAGGACGCTTCTCGAAAGAAATAACAAGCGCACGCAAAAATATATAAAAGGATGGCTAGAACCCAAAGGGTCAATATATCCTTACAAATACAATCAAGGTGCACCAAAGAGACCATCACTACCGGTCCAAATAAAGTATCAATAAGTTATTAGAAAAAAGAGAGACCTATCGAACCCCTTTGAGTGGGCTCAAAAGGACCTTAAGCATAAAGAAACGAAAACAAATGATCAAATATATATATATATAAAAGAAGAAAGTTGCGATAATGTTGCAGGATAAAGTTGGCATCAACCACAACAGGACTTAGAAAAGTTTTTGAAGGAAAAAGCAAAAAAAAAAAACTAGGAGAAACCTCTCTGGTATAATAAGGTTCGAATAAGCATACAATCAAATTGAAGTGAAAGATAAAGACTGTAGAAACGAAATCTCAAGTCCTCCAACCGCGAGCATTCCACTCAGCCACCTTGGCAACGACATGGTCACCAAAGGAGGAGAAGTCGAAACTAGGATTCTGCCTCCACATTCCATAAAGGGTGCCCTCTACGAACTTATACTCAACCTCTGCCAAATCAGCCTCCATGAGAGTGACCCTCCCCCACAACACCTCAGCCTTAGCTTCCGCTATCTTCTTCTTTTTGACGACGAAGAGGCTTTTGTCAGGGCTTTCTCCAGCTTGAGGTTGACATTGGCAAGCTGTCCCTCAAGCTCCTAAACTCTGACTGCTAGACGATCCCTTTTAGCATTGGATGAAGATAGGCCCTGTGCCGAGTCTATGAAGCGTTGTGCCACCAAAGAAGCTTGCAAGGAAGCAAAAAGTGAGCAAACAAGGAACCCAAAACACAAAAAAGACCAATGTAAGACGCATGAACTCACCCAAGTTGTGGAGTGCACAAGGGTCTCCCTAAGCTCCGCCATGGTAAAATTCTCGAGACCTCTCCACTCATTCTCGGGGATACCCTCGGCAACTCGGGCATACCTTTGCACATAAGGGGCTGATGTGCGACCCACCTAGGATGTCCCCACCAAATCAGGAGCACCCGGGTGAGCAGGGACAGAAGACCCACTCATCGAGGGAGGAGGAGGCGCAGGAACATCAAACAAACGGTGCCTCGAATGGGCATGACTAGTGGGAGCGTACGGAAGATTATCAAATTCATCAGATAAAGGCAGAATGAAGCACCCTTGCATGGTTTGTGGACCGCGGGAATGAGAAGTCATGTCGCGGTCCGTAAGAGCAAAAGAGGGGCACCCCTTGGAGGATGGAGATAGCCGAGTTGGACGTTTAGATTCGGGGGAAACCTCCTCAAGCACCCATTCAACGTCACCCTTGTCCGAGTGAGGTTCTGCCGGAGTTGCCTTCTTCTTTCAATCAGAAATGTGCCATAGCAGGTTGGGCTCCAAAACCCTGGATAGACCATAGTGATTGAGGTTAGTCACAGTAAAGAGATGGGCAACCATTTTCATTGCAGGGTCTACGTCAAGGAAGATATCTACTGGCGCCGCCTCTGACTCAGGAATGTCGGGGATACTGAACAATCAACTCAGTTATCAATATGAGTATAAGCTCCACAATTAGCAAACTCAATATAAAAGGAAAGACTTGAAGTGCTTACTTGGAGATGAGCGAAAATGTTTGCGGACGGAAATGAGACCTTTCACAAAGAAAAAGTCATGCTTCTAGAAACCCGGGTTAGAAACGGAACCCTCTATCAAGGAGACCTGAGAGTTGGCTTTCTGTAAAAAGTACAAGCCCTTAGATTTAGGAGTGGGCATGAGATTGTACATAAAATGCACCTCCTGGGCCGTGGGAGCGCGACAGTTAAGATTCATGAATGCCATATACAGGTAACTTAAGGTCAACCAGCTGTTGGGTGCCAGCTGAAGCGGAGCAAGGTCGAAGTGATTCAGGACCATGACGAAGAACGGGTGTAAGGGAATGGTCCCACCCACCTTCAAAATATGTTCGCTCATAGTGACATAGCCCTAGGGCGGATTATCAGCCTGACACTTGTTGGAGGGTACATACAACTTGTACTCTTTGCTAATGTGGTATTTCTCGGATAACTCTAGCAGCCTATTTTCTGACACGTGGGAAATGATGGTGGACGCCAATAAAGGACTGGAATCCGGCTTCTCGGGAGCGACCTGTCGTCTCATGCTCTTTGACGTGTTTGCAAAACCAAAGGAAAAAGGTTAGGTCAAAACAGAGCACTTTACCCTCCATTTTCTTCTTCTTGTGTGAGTTTTCCACTGGGACATTGGGTGTGGAAGCATCAAACATGGGTGGATTAAGGATAAGGGTTGAGGGGAACCAGGGGCAACCTCGGGGCTACTATAGGGAGAACACGGGGCTGAGGGTTCAGGAGGGAGGTTTCCCTCCATGAACTCTAGCTCCATTTGTAGGTCAAGAAGGTTCACTCTAAGGCTTGCAATGTGATCATTAAGATCAAAGGAGAAAAGAGACTCCATCACCCCTCAAAGTTGAATCTATCTCGCTCTCCACCACCCTGATTTTATGCCTAAGCTCGACCATGCGTTCAAGGTGACATATATGGGCCCTCCTCAAGGTGTTGTAGTTTTGGTAAGGGCTGTTTTCAGGGGACCCTGAGTCTGAGGACAAGTCTACAAACTCGACCCCTGGAGGAATGCTAGACGACCCCTCACATGCCATAAAGTCGCGTCTGGTTGGTGATATGGGTGCAAGTGTATGTGGAAAGTGTACTACAAAATGTTGACCCTCAAATTAGCCAACGACGCAGAGTCAAATATACGACAGGAAAATAGCACGATGCTTGAAAAGACAATCTAATGGAAAGTAAAGAACACCAAGAATTATAGTGGTTCGGCCCCAAAGATTGGTAATGACCTACGTCCACTTGATGCTATTATTAATGTTGAGCTTCAAAGGTGTGATCAAAGAACTAGGGTTCTTGAGTTTCACAAACCTTAGAAGGAGAAACAATACAGACGATATATAATAGCAATACAATTCTCTTTTTTCAGATCAGAAAAGAGGATTCGAAAAAAGATCCCCCCTTGAGCTATTTCTTGTATATTTATAGGCTCAAGGAGGGTTACATGAGTCAATCAATCATATATTTTCTTAATAAATAGATATTCAGGTTATAATGAAGAGATATTCTCGGCTATCATTACAACTATACAAATTTATACATAAATAAACGGAGTATACAACCAGCCTGGTCGTATATAAAACTTGAACCCCGCGTATGGAAGTATCTCTGGTCGATAGGCGAGCAGCATCTCTGCCACGTGTCGGCCACGTGTTGAAAATTCTTGCCACATCATCCACAGCTGTTTTTTGGATAAACACAAAACAGAAAGGAATAAACTCAAAACCTCTAGACACAAGTGCTTGAAATAACCAACTACAAGGTGCAAGGGAAGGGATATGTGCAAACAAGTGCATATACATAAAGTAGCTCATGAGGAGCTCCGGCCGAGACAACCCTTCCCAAGTAACGCTAATTTAGACCCATTAAGCACAAGAAAGGGTGAAGGCATACCTTGAGCGAGTAAAGTCACGAACCGTCGCAGCTGTAGAAATACTAGGGGTCGAAAGTACACTCCTACAAAAAGAAAGGAGAAATATGTTTTAGTCTCCTAGCACATATATAGATATTTACATATAAAAAAATAAGGAGAAAAGAAAGACAAAGTGCCCTTGTGAGGGATGGAACCACTCACCTCTTGGAAGATTTGAAGACAAAAGTACCACCAAGCTAAGAAAAGAAAGTGTAGTAATTGTCTTTGAGAAGAAGACCTATTTATAGGAAGCTCAAACTCATCCTAGTCGTTGAATCTAATGCTTGATCTATGGTAAAAAATGAAGCCAAACACCCACATTGGGATCCGCGAAGCCAAATGATAGGCTCACATTCAATCTCAAGGGATCATGAGGATCACCACCTCCAAAGTGTGTTTTTATATACCACCAAAGCAAAGAAACACACTAACACCACCTATGCTTTGCAGACACCATAGCGTAGAGTCTACTAGAGCGCCTAAAGGCCCTCTCCTAGACTGGGGGGCAAGTGTGGATGCTAAAAATTCCATATTGGTTAAAGACCAACATCTCATGCTAAGGTCCCGTGAAGGCCCAAATACGTACATGTACCTACACCCCTAGACGTGTGTTGGGCAGCCTCGCCAGGCGAAGCCCCGTTAGCCACATGATGCCCCATCTCGCGATTCGCGCACCCAGCAAGTGCACCCTGCGAGGCCCTCATCAAGCACCTCGCGCACCAAGTGGCTGCACCCCCGTCTCGCGCCTCACGCGCCCAACAGGTGCACCCCGTGAGGCCCTCATTAGGCGCCTCGCGTGCCCAGCTAGTGCACCCCGCGAGACCCCCGTCTTGCGCCTCACGTGCCCAGCAAGTGCACTCCATGAGACCCCCGTCTCACGCCTCGCGTACACCAATCAATCACACAACGCCTCACACCACGCAACCTCTCAATGCCTTGCTTTCCATGGAATGTGTCACCAATGGAGCAATTATATGAGCAGAGTAGGAACATTCAAATGATAAAAGAATAGGATGCCCTGTGGGGGTAAGAACCTACACATGACTCAAAGAGATCATACAGGTATGATGTACGTACAGGGGTACGACTCTGAAGACCCTAGGTACCTGACCCTAATATGCACGCCAGACAAGTAGTGGTCGTACGAGTAAGGTACCTGAGGTGATCATTCTCAACCAACCTCTAACATTCGTACCAAACAGGTGGTGGAGGTACAACCAGGTACTGAAGTCGAGGTGCCCCCGCAGACCCTAGGCGTGTACTGGAGCCGACCACCACGCTCCTGGCACCACTACCATCTGTAGACTGCATATGCAGGGTCGTGTCCCCATGGACCACCATGTACAGTGAGCCAATATTGCTCTACTATAAATATGACATCCCTTCACCTGAGAATGGGGTCGAATTTTCCGGGGAAATTTGTAACCAGTTATTACTAATGAAAAGAGATATTCAACATTCTCTTTGTTTTTCTCTCTATAATTCCAGCATTGACATTTTATGTTCTTGAAATCGTAAGGAAGTTTGCTTGAAGTTTAGTCAGTTTAAGTTCACTTCTTTTACAACCTAAAAAGTTCTTGAGCTAACTTAGTTGACGAGTTTTCACTGTCAACATTATTTTATATATAAGATCAAATAATAAAATAATAAAAAAATATTTTTTTTTTATAATTTTTGGTATTGTGATTGGAATGGAAAAAAAATATATGATGCTAAGATTCTTTAGTTTTGGTATTAGTGTAATACCATATATGGTGTTATGGGTTGGAGATGACCTAAGTTTGCTAAATATTTTTTTCCTATTTTCTTTATTTTAGGTGATTTTTTTTTTTGTATATAATGTTTAATTTGATAATTTACTAAATTACTAATTAATTATACTTAATTTTTTAATTTAAAATAGTTCACTTTCTAGACATTAGTAGATATTATTTTTACACATACATATTTTATTTGATTAATTAGTTAAATATATATTTTTAAAATAACACCTTTTGGATGAAAACTGAACCACTTCATACAAAAAGCTACTAAACACGTAGGAATAACTTTTACTTGCCAGTAAAGCAAAGAACTTTTGCTTTCTTTTTCCTTGAAATTGCAAGGAGAATCACTTCCACATTTTTTAAGTCTTTTTATATTAATAAAAATAAAAAATATATATTAGACAAACCAAAATAAAATAAAATAAAATTAGAATTGCATTTTTTTTGTTTACAAATTCCTCTCCCTCGCACCGCCTAATTAATAAATAAATATTCCAGCAAAAATATTAACCTGCTTCAGACTTTCTTTCTATCTATGTCTTCTTTTTCTCCGCACTGTTGTTAACTATCGAATTCTCACAGCTCCGTCGCTATGGCGGAGGCCTTGATCAAGCTTGTCGATTCTCTCTCGTTCGGCAAAAACGATAAGTCCTTGTCGTCAATCGATCTAGTTCACAATCTTCGTTCCGACGATGACTCGATCAGACCAGGCCTTGAAAAGCTCTATCTGGTTCTCAAATGCGGTGTCGACCCCGCCGGAGACGACGCTAAGCTAGGGCTTCAATCTTGGAACGCGTCTCAGATTCAAGAAGTTTGCGCTCTAGCGTCTGCGATCGCTTTTGCTTCTCGATCTCTTTCCGGTACTTTTCCTCGTTTCGTTTTCTCTGTCAAGAACTGATTCCGAATGTTTACTTTTCTTGATAACGAGAGAGAATTCGAGCATTTTTTTATTTTCGAAGCTCTCAAAACTATTTCTAAAGCCGCTACTTCCGAGTTTAAAAGTGCTTACTTACTAGTTTAGTTAGTGTGTGAAGTATTGATACTACTATTTTTTGATCTTTTCTTTGACAATCGACTGCTATGATTGTGAAATTCAAAATGGGTGTTGCTTGAATTATACACTTACTACGTTTGAATGTCATTTTGTGAATAGTGGAGCAAGTGGAACCAGTTGTTCTCGCGATTGCACAAACATCAGTGGAACTAGCTGTTTGTTATTTGGAAAGATCAGAATTCAGCAGTGATGATTTAAGTATTCAGGTTTGTGACTTCCGAAGCACCTTGTCTTTTTTCAAATTGTATGTGTGTGCACTTTGAAACGGAAGATTTTTAGAAGTGCATGTTTTTCTTTTGTTGATCATTTTCATAATGAGTAATGAATTTCTGATTGTGCTCTGTCTATACTAGGCGTGAGGCTTTGTTCGGGGTGATGTTTGTATTAATTTGTTTATTGACTGTGTTGAAATAGCTCAACCTTAAGCTGATCATTAATGATGAAACGAGACAAAACCCGAGTCTCTGACTCAAAGTAGAACTATGTAACCAGCAGTCACCCTTCATCAACTCTGTAGGGTTTTTATTTTTTATGGTTAAAGTAATGATAAGGTGGTCATAAATCATCCCTTTGTTTGGTTTTTGTGTCCAATATATATTTTACGATCGTAGGTAGCCTAATAGTTATTTTCTATTTCAGAATAATATGGTACAACTTTTAGAAACAGCATTGGTTGATGGAGCCAATAAGGTACCTGAGGCAGTGCAACCTTTATCTGTAAATAGCCTCTTAGAGTTGCCGGTGGTTGCTAGTAATTCAAGTGGCATGGAGTTTGTTAACCGCATTAAGTGCAATCTTCAAGGTATTTTTTTCCTTCTGAGATTTTTGGTTGATATATTGTTGTGGTGGATGCGTGATTTTGTCTAATTGTTGTTTTAACTAACAATATGCTTTTCCTACTTTTGCCTCAGATAGAGCTATTTGTTCAAGGGAGGAGAAGGTGGTTGATCGGATCTTTTTGACATTAGCTTCTGAGTGTATACAAGCTGATAGACAGACTACTGCATTAATTGAACCTGTTCTCCCGCATGATCTAAAAAAAATGGTTTTTCTGTCTCAACATTGGGCTGTTGCTCATGTGGAATGCATTCGAAAGTTGATTTTGGTCTGCAGAGAACTGATTGTTTTCCCTGATATGTTTGATGAAAAGATGGGCGGTACAAACTTCCGCAAGAGATTAATGCTCAGTTTGAGGATTTTAAAGCTACTAGGAAGTTTTGCAAAGGACATTCCCTTCATTGAATATGATACCTTGTTGGTCCAAGCTGTTGCTTCTTTAGCTGATACACTGCCTTACTTATTTAGACCTGGATTTGAATTCGTTAGTAACAATGCTGCCGTGGAGGGTAGCTTTGAAAGTCTTGCTCTGTCGCTATTGGAGGAATTTCTTGATCTTTCCCGGGTTATTTTTTGCAACAGCTATGTTTTTCTGAATATTCAAGCTTGCATAATAGCCTCCATATTGGACAATTTGGATTCTTCAGTTTGGAGGTATAACAAATTGGCTGCCAACCTGAAGCCCCCACTAGTGTATTTTCCTCGAATTGTTATTTACATATTGAAACTCATTCATGATCTCAAAAGACAAACTAACCGAACTCTTAGCTGGAAGGAGTTGGACATAGAGATTATTAGCAAAAATGTTGATTTACCAACTGATTTGCCTTCTTGCCATGTTCATACGGAGAAAATAACTTTGCTCAAGAGGTACACATTTGAACAATTCTTGGAGATGATTTTCCCTTCCTCTAATCAGTGGCTGGACAATCTGATGCATGCTCTCTTTTTTCTTCACTCTGAGGGTTTAAAATTAAAGCCAAAAGTGGAGAGATCATACTCTATTGGTGCAAAAACTAGTTGCAATTCTGAAGTTGAAAATGTAGTTTTCCATGAAGATGAGGCACTTTTTGGAGATCTTTTCTCTGAAAGTGGTCGCTCTGTAGGATCTGTAGATTGTAATGAACAGCAACCTGTTGCTACCAATTCCAGTTCTAGCCACTGTAACATGCCCATTGAAGCTGCTATTGAACTGTTAAGCTTTCTCAAAGTTGGCATCTTTTCTCTCGAATGGCATCCTTCACTTTCTGAAGATGGCTGCATGAAACTGAGTAGAGATCATGTTGATATATTGCTCTCCTTAGTCCTATCTCAGGGGTATTGTTCTGATGATAGGGTTTCTGATAGCTGCTACCCTTTACACGAAGAGAAAAAAATTGGTCGTGTACAAGAAATTTGCTTTGAACTCTTGCAAGATCTTCTTACGCGGCATGCTTTGGCTGATTCACTTGAAGAGTATCTTGTTGAGAAAGTTTTGAACATTGAAAATGATATGTTTGTTTACAATGATCAGACCCTTACTTTGCTAGCCCACTCTCTTTTCTGTAGAGTGGGTGCGGCTGGTAGCAAATTGAGGGCCCTGATTTTCAGAGAATATGTGCGTTTTATTGTTGAGAAGGCGAAAGCAATTTGTTTAAAATGTCCTAGCTTGAAGGATACTCTTGGTACTCTTCCGTCTTTGTATCATATAGAGATTCTACTTATGGCCTTCCACTTATCATCATCAGAAGAAAAGGCATCACTAGCAAACTTAATAGTTTCTTCCCTCAAAACAATTGATGCTCCAACAGAAAGTTTTGACAGCACACATTTATCATGCTGGGCTTTACTGGTTTCAAGGTTGGTTTTAGTTCTTCGTCATATGATATTCTATCCGAGTACCTGCCCTCCTTCTTTGCTTCTACATCTCCGCTCTAAGATAAGGGAATCCCCGCATTCATCTGCGCATCTACCTAATTATGTGAATGATCATATGTCATCTTGGGCTTCAATTGTTGTAAAGAGTGTAATGGGTGCATGGTTTGAGGAGGAATCTATCATCGGTAGCTTAATAAGTCAACTGGTTGATGTTTCAGCTGTCAACACTTCAGTTTCTAAAGATGACATGGCTATTGGTTTCTTATCCTTGAGTTGGAATGAGATTTTGTCCACCACTTCAAGGATTCTGGGGTTCTGGAAAGGTAGCCGGGCCACAGTGGTAGAGGATTTAATTGTTGAAAGATACATGTTCTTGCTTTGTTGGGATTTTTCCACTGTAGATCTTGCTTCTGACCAAGTGCTGTCTTTGAAGAATGACCCACCGATTCCTGACAGTTCTAACATGGAATATTTGTTTTTCTTCAGCCGCTTGATTCTAGGCCATTGGGATGCCCTCGGCAAGTGTCCTATTTTTTCTGAAGTGGTACTTAGCTTACTTCAGCACTTGAATACTGAACATTTATCTGAAGATATTAAGGAATTAGGCTGGGATTTTTTGAGAGATGGGATGTCATTGTCAGTGGTCCTATTCTTACTAAATGATGGCATTCAGAGACAGGGAATGAAGAACATAGTTTCTGGAGTGGGCTCCACCTGGACAAAAAATGTCTCTAGGGACAACGAGCATAAACTTCTTGCCGAGCATTTGATTTCTTCCATGATGGAGGGTGGCCAAGTTGAAATGCTGGTAAAGCTGCTGTCATCTTTATTGAATAAATATATATGCATCCTTCAGAAATCTTTTCTAGCTACATTTGATATTAGCGAGAAGGGTGACAGTAGCTTTTCACATCTGCTGCTCCTAAAGCATACTGGATTTGAGAAAGGCTTTCTAGATGAGATTGAGAAAATTCGCACTAGCTCTGCCCAGTTGGAGTCTGTTTTTGACCTATTACCAAAGTTGGATGCTATTGTTGACCAAAGAGCTACCGCAGTGTCTAATTTCTCCTGGGAATTTATATTGCATGGCTTACCCTTTAATCTTCAGGTTCCTAGCAGCATCCTTCTGTCCTGCCTTCTCAGAATAAGAGGTATTATTTCTGTTTTAGAAGGAATTTTTAAAACAGATGATATGAAAGGAAGTGGCTGTTTTGGGACTGAGGTACTTTGTCAGATCCTTGATAGTGTGATGAAAATCAAGCACGATAAGATTTTTGAAAGCATTCATGACAAGTGTGATGCTATTTATGATAGTTTGGTTGTTGGGATGGGAGAATTGGACTATTCCAATTTATTTTTATTGGCTCACATGGAGGGGTTTTTAAGGGACATAACTGTAAGGGGAGTAAGTGACAGCAATATATGTGAGTGCATTATTACCAAGGCTATTGATACCATGGATAGTCTCAGGAAAGATCCTTCAAAGTTTGATATTTTCAAATTTTACCTTGGTGTAGAAGATATATCGGAGAAGCTGAAAGAGCTCTTTGAGTTTCAACGTGGTGATTTATTAGTCCTACTTAATTCTCTGGATAATTGTTTCTCTGAATCAGTTAATGTGAAGGTTCTCAACTTCTTCCTTGATTTGTTAGCTGGAGAGTTATGTCCTGATCTCAAACAGAAGATACAAAATAAATTCCTCAGCATGGATATGATTTGCCTGTCTAAGTGGTTGGAAAACAGGCTTTTAGGTTGTGTAACAGAATCTTCAGCTGGAGTCAGCAGTGGAAAAGGGTGTTCTGTTACTGTCAGAGAATCAACCATGAGTTTCATTTTATGCCTTGTATCCTCACCTGAACCGCAATCAAGAGAACTGCAGTCTCACATTTTCACAGTTGTGCTGGGATCTCTCCATCTTGCATTTTTGCATTTTGATATTCATGTAGCCAAGTCTTTTTTCCAATTTACTGTTCAACTGTCTAAAGGAGAAAATTCAATGAAATTGCTTTTAAAAAGGACTGTGATGCTGATGGAGAAGCTAGTTGGTGATGAACGTCTCCTACCGGGGCTAAAGTTCCTTTTTGGTTTTCTTGAAACTGTTTTGAGTGACTGTGGCTCTGGCAGGATTTCCCCAGAAAGGTGCTCGGGGAAGTCTTTATCAAGTAATACTCTTGCTGTTGGACCTATTGCTTCTAAGGCAGTAGGCTCAAGGAAGAACTCTGAAACACTGGTTCTATCTACTGATCAAGTAGGATCCACAGCTCTTGAATGTGATGGAACTTCTGTTGATGAGGATGAAGATGATGGAACTTCTGATGGTGAGGTGGCCAGCTTGGATAAGGAGGAAGAAGAGGATGGTAACAGTGAAAAGTCCCTTGCTTCTAAAGTTTGTACATTTACATCCAGTGGTAGCAATTTTATGGAACAACATTGGTACTTTTGTTATACATGTGATTTGACTGTGTCAAAAGGTTGTTGTTCTGTGTGTGCAAAAGTTTGTCATCGTGGTCACCGTGTTGTCTATTCTCGTTCAAGTCGTTTCTTTTGTGATTGTGGAGCTGGGGGTGTTAGAGGGAGCAGTTGTCAATGTTTAAAGCCACGCAAATTTACTGGAAGCACCAATACACCAGTTCGTAATGCAAGTAATTTTCAGTCATTTTTACCATTCCCAGATGATGGAGACCAGCTGCCAGAAAGTGACTCAGATCTTGACGAGGACACCAATACAGACATAGATAATCCAACAAGGTTGTACATCCAAAGAGAGCTTCAAGATGGTATCCCATTGTTGCTTGATGAACTTGATTTTGAAGGTCGGATTCTTGAGCTGTGCTCTTTGTTGTTGCCTTCTATAACAAGTAAGAGGGACTCAAATCTGTCCAAAGACAATAAAGTCATTCTTGGCAAAGACAAGCAGCTTTCATTTGGTGTTGATCTCTTGCAATTGAAGAAGGCCTATAAAAGTGGATCACTTGATTTGAAGATAAAGGCAGATTATTCAAATGCCAAGGAACTTAAATCACATTTAGCTAGTGGGTCTCTTGTTAAGTCTTTGCTCAGTGTCAGTACTCGAGGACGACTTGCTGTTGGAGAAGGTGACAAAGTTGCTATATTTGATGTTGGCCAGTTAATTGGACAAGCAACCATTGCTCCTGTCACAGCAGACAAAACCAATGTCAAGCCTCTATCAAAGAATGTTGTTCGCTTTGAAATTGTGCATCTTACTTTCAATTCTGTGATAGAAAATTACCTTGCTGTAGCAGGCTATGAAGACTGCCAAGTGCTAACATTGAATCCTCGTGGTGAGGTTACTGATCGTCTTGCCATTGAGCTTGCACTGCAAGGGGCGTATATTAGACGAGTGGACTGGGTTCCAGGTTCTCAAGTTCAGTTGATGGTGGTTACGAACAAGTTTGTCAAAATATACGATCTGTCCCAAGATAACATCAGTCCTGTGCACTACTTCACCTTGCCAGATGACATGATTGTTGACGCAACACTTTTTGTGGCTCAGAGAAGGATGTTCCTGTTTGTTCTTTCAGAACAGGGAAGTTTATTCAGGCTAGAGTTGTCAATGGAAGGTAGTGTTGGGGCTACACCATTGACAGAGAAAATTCAAATACAGGGCAGAGATATACAAGCAAAGGGCTCATCTTTGTTCTTCTCAACAACTTATAAGTTACTCTTCGTGTCCTCTCAAGATGGAACCACTCTGATAGGTAGGCTAAGCCCTGATGCCACATCTCTAAGTGAGACATCTACTGTTTTTGAGGAAGAACAAGATGGAAAATTGCGCCCTGCAGGACTGCACCGTTGGAAAGAGCTGCTGGCTGGTAGTGGGTTCTTTGTTTGCTACTCCAGTGCTAAATCAAATTCTGCTCTTGCAGTATCCATTGAAGCTAATGAGTTATTTGCTCAGAACATGCGGCATGCAGTAGGTTCTACCTCGCCTTTAGTTGGTGTAACTGCTTACAAGCCTTTATCTAAAGATAAAATCCATTGTCTTGTCTTACATGATGATGGTAGTCTTCAGATATACTCACATGTTCCAGTTGGAGTTGATGCTGCTGCTAATTTAACTGCAGAGAAGGTTAAAAAATTGGGTCCCGGTATTCTTAGCAATAAGGCTTATGCTGGTGTGAATCCAGAATTCCCTCTGGATTTCTTTGAGAAGACGGTTTGCATTACTGTAGAGGTGAAATTGAGTGGTGATGCCATTAGAAATGGTGATTCCGAAGGGGCGAAACAGAGCTTGGCATCTGAAGATGGCTACTTGGAAAGCCCCACCCCAGCAGGATTTAAGGTATTGTTCTTGGACTCTATTTACCAGTTCTTCATTGGTTCTTCCTGTTTAGCTGGAAGTTCTGGTTGCCTTGTGTATTTGTTTATATATATATATATATATATCTATATATATATGCTTAAAAGGTGTTGCAATGGACACCCTTAATTTTTCTCTCCACCCTCTTTTCATTAATTAATTATTTCCAAATATATAATTTTGGAAAATTGACATATATGTCCTCCTTAAATATTAAGAAATAATATAAATTTATTTTTAACACCTCTAAAACAACTAATATATCACTTTATATATTAATTAATTTATCATTTTTAAAAAAAAAAAAATTGGACATATTTTAATTTTTACATGTATGAAAATTAAATATTGTAATTATACTAATGAACTTGATTCTAATAAGACAACTTTTTTTAAAAAAAAATTATAATTTAAATTATTTATATTTATACTTGTTCTTTTTTTAATTAAAAAAAAATTAAAATTGTGATTAATTTTTTTATTTTTAAAAATCAATATTTTTAATTGAGAGTGCTAAATATGTTTTAAATAATAAATTATCAAGATTAAACAAATTAAGAAAACAAAATTATTTTCTAATGGGTAATTTTGTACTTAATTTTTTTTTAAAAGGTGTGTAAAAAGAAATTTTAAGAATTTATTATGTGTTTATAGAAATGGGTGTGTTGGAAAGAAAAAAAGTGGGTGTATATAGAAGCACCCATTTATATATTTTTTAAACAAAAAATCACTAATTGTGTTATTAATTTGAAATATATACAAGGAGTTTATTATATATAATTGAGATTCAGTTCCAGATAAAAATAAAAATAAAAAAGAGGCCGTAGTAGTGATATTACTTATTGAGATGATTGTTTTTCTGGCCATTTTTTGTCAGTTTATGCCTGGTCTTTTTCAGTTAATTTTACTCAGAAATTCAATCTCATTTAGCCAGTAGCGTATAGATTGCTTCTGTACCTTTTACTTTCATTTCTTACTCATTGTTTGTTCACTGTAATTGTCAACACTTCATCTATTTTGGCCCTTTTGTTTGAATGTTTCTCTGGTTGTAGTAATTTTGTTTTCTTAATTGTTTGCAGATATCTGTCTCCAATTCAAACCCTGATGTTGTCATGGTTGGTTTTCGTTTGCACGTGGGTAATACATCAGCAAATCATATTCCTTCTGAAATAAATATTTTTCAGAGGGTTATTAAGTTGGACGAGGGAATGCGATCTTGGTATGATATACCATTTACAGTTGCTGAATCACTCCTTGCCGATGAAGAGTTTACAATCTCTATTGGACCAACTTTCAATGGTTCTGCACTGCCCAGAATTGACTCTCTTGAAGTTTATGGTAGGGCTAAGGATGAATTTGGTTGGAAAGAGAAAATGGATGCTGTACTGGACATGGAAGCTCGTGCATTGGGTTGTAATTCCTTGCTTTCGGGATCTGGTAGAAAACGACGGTCTATGCAGTCTGCTCCTGTTCAGGAGCAAGTCATTGCAGATGGTCTCAAGCTTCTTTCAAATCTTTATTCATTCTGTAGGTCTCAAGGATGCTCTAAGGTTGAAGAAGCACAACTAGAACTAAGCAAACTTAAGTGCAGACAGTTACTAGAGAAGATATTTGAAAGTGATCGTGAGCCGTTGTTGCAGGCTGCTGCTTGCCGTGTGTTGCAGGCTGTGTTCCCCAAAAAAGAAATATATTACCAAGTAATTTCAGAATGCATGGTTTTATATAATCTGAGTGTTTCATTGTACTCATTTGATGTTTGTTCACAAACCTAGACATTGTTTTTATCGCTAATTAGGAATTCCTTACACAGGTTAAGGACACCATGCGGCTTCTAGGAGTGGTGAAATCAACCTCTGTGCTCTCTTCGAGGCTTGGAGCTGGTGGTATTGCTGGGGCATGTCTAATAGAAGAGTTTACAGCCCAGATGCGTGCAGTCTCTAAGATTGCATTGCACCGTCGATCTAACTTGGCTACTTTTCTTGAAGCAAATGGTAGTTGCATGTTTTCTGATGTCACATGTTTATATGATTTTTTTAAGTCACTTTTAATGGACATTAAAATGATTTTTGAAGCATGAATAATTTATACGTAAAATTTTTGTTCTACAAAGGTGAATTAATTAAAGCTACCTTGAATTAATCGAGAATATTATTAATTTATCTAGTAGTTTTTTTGCCCACTTTTAAGATTTCTTAGCAGGTCTAACAAAATGTGCTAAGGTGTTGGTGTGACTCTTGTGATGGTAGTTTTAGTTGGATGTTATGTTTTCTGTTGCGTGACCTGTCTATAGGTCTCTTAGAGTGTCAAATATTATAGGTTTTTATTAGATGTAGGATGTATCTATAGTTTCAGCCATTCTTCTTCTTTCTGTTTAAAATGTGCTACTACTATTCAATCACATATCTTTTTTATTCTGGATGATTTGTTTTCTGCTTTTCATTGTGTTATATTGTCTGATTAATTATGTTTGCCATTGTTCATGAAGGTTCTGAAGTGGTTGATGGCCTTATGCAAGTTCTTTGGGGAATATTAGACTTTGAGCAACCTGACACACAAACTATGAATAACATAGTTGTATCATCTGTTGAGCTTATTTATTGTTATGCGGAATGTCTCACATTACATGGAAAGGATCCAGGAGCACTCACAGTTGCACCTGCTGTTGTTTTATTCAAGAAACTTCTATTTTCCCCTAATGAAGCTGTTCAGACTTCCAGCAGGTAACTGAAAACTTTTAATCTGTATCATGATTTTAGAGTTAAATTGTAAGATCTTCACTTAAACCTTACTTTCTTTGCCAGCTTGGCTATATCTTCGAGGTTGCTTCAGGTTCCATTTCCAAAGCAAACCATGTTGGCCACAGATGATGCCATGGAAAATGCAGTATCTTCTAGTATGTCTGCTGATGCAACTCCTGGAAATCCCCAAGTAATGAATGAGGAAGATTCTATCAATTCATCAGTACAGTACTGCTGTGATGGCTGCTCCACAGTTCCCATACTTCGAAGGCGATGGCATTGTACCATTTGTCCAGATTTTGATCTATGTGAAGCATGCTATGAAGTACTAGGTGCAGACAGGCTTCCTCCACCACACTCTAGAGATCATCCTATGTCAGCAATTCCAATTGAAGTGGAATCATTAGGGGCTGATGGCAATGAGTTTCATTTCACACCTGATGACACCAGTGATCAAAGTATGTTGCCAGTCCCAGCAGGTTCCAGCATCCAAAGTTCTGCTCCCTCAATTCATGTTCTGGAACCTAATGAATCTGGAGAATTTTCTGCTTCAGTGAATGATATTGTTTCAATTTCTGCTTCAAAACGTGCTGTAAATACCTTGCTTTTGTCTGAACTTCTAGAACAGCTGAAAGGATGGATGCAGTCAACTACTGGGGTCCGGGCAATCCCAATTATGCAGCTTTTCTACAGATTATCATCAGCTGTGGGTGGGCCTTTCATAGATGTCTCTAAGCCTGAAAGCTTGGGTTTAGAGAAACTAATCAAATGGTTTTTGGTTGAAATTAATCTTAGCCAACCTTTTAATGCCAAAACACGTTCTACATTTGGGGAAGTTGCAATTCTTGTATTCATGTTTTTCACACTGATGCTCCGTAACTGGCACCAACCTGGCACTGATGGATCCACTTCAAAATCTGCTGGAACGACAGATGCACATGATAAAAATGCCTCAACTTCCTCCGATGATCAAGAAAAGAATGACTTTGCAACCCAGTTGCTCCGAGCTTGCAATTCTCTTAGGCAACAAGCTTTTGTCAATTATCTAATGGATATCTTGCAACAGCTGGTGCAAGTTTTTAAGTCCCCAGCTGCTAATCATGAAAGTGGAAGTCTTGGTTCTGGTTGTGGAGCTTTACTAACAGTTCGAAGGGATTTGCCAGCTGGAAACTTCTCTCCTTTCTTTTCAGACTCATATGCCAAAGCCCATCGCATGGATATTTTTGTGGACTATCATAGACTACTGTTGGAGAATACTTTTAGGTTGGTCTATACCTTGGTTCGACCAGAAAAGCAAGATAAAACTGGGGATAAAGAGAAGGTTTTCAAGATTTCTCCTGGAAAGGATCTGAAACTCGAAGGATATCAGGATGTTCTCTGCAGTTACATAAATAATACAAACACTAATTTTGTCAGAAGATATGCAAGGCGGCTTTTCCTGCATCTTTGTGGAAGCAAAACTCACTATTACAGTGTTAGAGACTCTTGGCAATTTTCAAGTGAAATGAAGAAACTTTTCAAACATGTAAACAAATCTGGTGGTTTTCATAACACTGTACCATATGAGAGAAGTGTTAAGATAGTGAAGTCCTTAACCACTATGGCTGAAGTAGCTGCTGCCCGGCCTCGAAACTGGCAGAAGTATTGTTTGAGGCATGGAGATGTTTTGCCCTTCTTAATGAATGGAGTATTTTACATTGGAGAAGAATCTGTTGTTCAGACTCTGAAGCTCTTAAATCTGGCCTTCTATACAGGGAAAGATATTGGCAACTCTTTACAGAAAATTGAAGCTGCAGATACAGGAATTAGTTCAAACAAAACAAGTACACAATCTGTGGATCAAAAAAAGAAGAAGAAAGGCGAAGATGGAATGGAATCTGGTTCAGAAAAATCATGTTTGGACATGGAGTCTGCTGTTGAAATCTTCACTGACAAGGATGGAGATGTCTTGATGCAATTTATTGATTACTTTCTGCTGGAATGGAATTCAAGCTCTGTTCGTTCAGAAGCCAAGTCAGTTCTTTATGGTGTTTGGCATCATGCAAAGCAGTCAGTCAGGGAAACCATGTTGGTGGCCCTATTGCATAAAGTAAAATGTCTCCCCATGTATGGCCAGAACATTGTTGAGTATACTGAACTTGTCACATGGCTGTTGGGAAAAGTTCCTGATGTCAGTTTGAAGCAACAAAATGCTGAACTTGTGGACCGTTGTTTAACGTCTGATGTTATCAAATTTATCTTTGAGACACTTCATTCCCAGAATGAGCTTTTAGCAAATCATCCAAATTCCCAGATATACAATACTTTGAGCGGACTAGTTGAATTTGATGGCTATTATCTTGAAAGTGAGCCTTGTGTTGCTTGTAGCTCTCCTGAGGTACCCTACAGTAGGATGAAGCTAGAAAGTCTGAAATCTGAAACAAAATTCACTGACAACCGTATCATTGTCAAATGCACTGGTAGTTATACCATCCAAACAGTGACAATGAATGTCCATGATGCCAGGAAGTCTAAATCAGTGAAAGTTTTGAATTTGTATTACAACAATCGACCTGTGGCCGACTTGTCGGAGCTGAAAAACAATTGGTCTTTGTGGAAGCGTGCCAAGAGTTGCCATCTTGCTTTTAATCAAACTGAACTAAAAGTAGACTTTCCTATTCCTATAACAGCTTGTAACTTCATGATTGAGCTGGATTCCTTCTATGAGAATCTTCAGGCTTTATCTCTTGAACCACTGCAGTGCCCTCGTTGCAGTCGGCCAGTCACAGATAAGCATGGTATCTGTAGCAACTGCCATGAGAATGCATATCAATGCAGGCAATGTCGCAACATCAATTACGAAAACCTCGACTCTTTCCTATGCAATGAATGTGGATACTGTAAGTATGGTAGGTTTGAGTTCAATTTCATGGCAAAACCAAGTTTTAGCTTTGATAATATGGAGAATGATGAAGATATGAAGAAAGGTTTGGCTGCAATAGAATCTGAATCAGAAAATGCTCATAGGAGATATCAACAACTTCTGGGCTTCAAGAAGCCCCTCCTCAAGATTGTGTCAAGCATTGGAGAGAGTGAAATTGACTCACAACAAAAGGACTCCGTACAACAAATGGTCTCATTGCCTGGACCTTCATGTAAGATAAACCGCAAAATAGCTCTTCTTGGTGTCTTATATGGTGAAAAGTGCAAAGCTGCTTTTGATTCTGTTAGCAAAAGTGTACAGACATTGCAAGGGCTGCGTCGGGTTTTGATGAATTATTTGCACCAGAAGAACTCTGATAATGGAGTGGCTTCTTCAAGATTTGTGGTTTCCAGGTCTCCGAATAATTGCTATGGCTGTGCTAGTACATTTGTGACACAATGTCTTGAGATATTGCAGGTTTTGTCAAAGCATTCTAATTCAAAAAAACAACTTGTTGCAGCTGGGATTTTATCTGAGTTGTTTGAAAATAACATTCACCAAGGTCCTAAAACGGCACGCATTCAAGCTAGGGTAGTTCTTTGTGCATTCTCAGAGGGTGATGTTAATGCAGTGAGTGAGTTGAACAGTTTAATACAGAGGAAAGTCATGTACTGCCTTGAACACCATCGATCCATGGACATTGCTCTGGCCACACGTGAAGAATTATCTTTGCTTTCAGAAGTGTGCTCTTTAACTGATGAATGCTGGGAATCAAGATTACGTGTTGTTTTTCAGCTTTTATTTTCTTCAATCAAATTGGGTGCCAAACATCCTGCCATATCTGAACATGTTATTCTTCCTTGTTTGAGGATTATATCCCAGGCTTGCACTCCTCCAAAACCTGATGGAGCAGACAAGGAATCTGTCACGGGAAAATCTAATTTGGTTTCGCTGACTAAGGAGGAAAATACTCAAAATGTTTCGGGATCTTTGGCTGGGCTGGGTGGTGGAAGCAAGTCTGTTTCAGAATCAGAGAAAAACTGGGATGCTTCTCAGAAAACCCAGGATATTCAACTGCTGAGCTATACAGAGTGGGAGAAGGGAGCGTCATATCTAGATTTTGTTAGAAGGCAATACAAAGTGTCCCAGGCAGTCAAAGGTGGTATCCAGAGGTCACGGCCTCAGAGGCAAGATTTCCTGGTTCTTAAATACGGTCTTAGGTGGAAGCAACGTGCTAGCAAGACCTCTAAAAGTGACTTGTCAGTTTTTGAGTTGGGTTCATGGGTTAGAGAACTTGTTCTGAGTGCTTGTTCTCAATCTATAAGGTCGGAAATGTGCATGTTGATAAGTTTGCTTGGGGCTCAAAGTTCATCAAGACGATTTCGGTTGCTGAACTTGCTTGTGTCTTTATTACCAGCAACACTTCCTGCTGGAGAAAGTGCTGCAGAGTATTTTGAATTGCTCTTTAAGATGATAGAGTCAGAAGATGCTCGTCTTTTCTTGACTGTACGAGGATGTCTACGTACAATTTGCAAACTAATTACCAAAGAAGTGGAAAATGTTGAATCCTTGGAAAGGAGCTTGCGCATTGACATATCTCAAGGATTTATACTTCACAAACTTATAGAGCTTCTTGGTAAATTTCTGGAGGTTCCTAAGATTAGATCCAGGTACGCTTGGTTTTTTAACCAGATTTGATGTTTTGGTTTTTATAGTGTTTATGTTATGTAATGTTTGATATTGTGTTATAATTAAACATGCATATACATATCCACATGATAGTTATCATCATATCTTATGTGTACTCCTTTCAATATTCATGCCAGATTCATGAAAGATGATTTGCTTTCTGAAGTTCTTGAGGCTCTTATTGTCATACGTGGCTTGATAGTACAGAAGACAAAGTTGATTAGTGATTGTAATCGACTTCTGAAAGATCTTTTGGATAGTCTTCTTCTTGAAAACAGTGAAAATAAACGGCAATTTATCAGGGCCTGTATCTGTGGATTGCAAATTCATGGAGAGGAGAGAAAAAAGCGAACTTGTCTGGTATGGATGTTGTGCTAGATAATAATTGTGCTACTTCAATGTTGTCTATATCTGCCATTTGCATTGGTCTTCTTGAAATATATGTATAATATGATCCTGTTTATTTTATGTTCAATTATGCTAAATAGCATTTTATAATTTGCAGTAGCAGACTCAAATTATGTTCTTGATTTTTCCTTTTTCTTTTTCTTTGCTAAGTATAGGAATATGGACCTGGTTTTGCTGTTGTGTTAATTTTGGATTGTTTCAATTATATTTACAGTTTATCCTAGAGCAGCTGTGCAATCTGATCTGCCCATCAAAACCAGAGCCTGTATATCTTTTAGTTCTTAACAAGGCACATACTCAGGAAGAGTTTATCAGGGGATCAATGACAAAGAATCCTTATTCCAGTGCCGAGATTGGTCCATTGATGCGTGATGTGAAAAATAAAATTTGCCATCAGCTGGATCTGTTAGGTCTTCTTGAAGATGATTATGGCATGGAGTTGCTAGTTGCAGGAAATATTATCTCTCTTGATTTGAGCATAGCTCAAGTCTATGAGCAAGTCTGGAAAAAGTCGAATCAATCTTCAAACTCGTTGGCTAATTCAACCTTATTATCTTCTAATGCTGCTACATCAGGAAGAGATTGTCCACCCATGACTGTGACTTACCGGCTTCAGGTTTGTTGAAGCTACTTTGATTTTATTTTTTATTCTCATCTAATCTTTTTTATTGGTAAAAAGTTAAAGGAAATGAATTACCCCTAAGTTTTTCGTTGTTCAGCAAGCTAGTCTCTGAGAATTTTTTTTTACAATCAATTGCTTTAGTTCTAAAAATAGTAGCTATTAACTCTTTATTGTTAATTTATTTCGCAAAATTTCTTGTTTTTAATAGAAAATATTGAATTTTTCCACACTATGATGTCAAAAAATTTGGGATCTGTATAATAATATATAGAAAATACTTTTTTTTCCATAGTAAGAAACTTAGAATTTTATTAAAATATAATCAGTAAGGACTTATTTGATATCCTTTTCAAAACTAAAGGACTTGAAAGCCAAAAGGAATTTCTCATGGGTTAGATTATTAAACAGCAAAAAACTTTAAAGGGGTTTTATGCTTAAAATCCTCAAGTATCATTTGGTCTTTTATGGATATATGCATGTAATATGTATCATTTTCTTTAGCATTCTGTATATATCGTTTGTACTGTATCAGTCTCATAGAATGTTTGTATACCGTCATAGTGAAGATGTGATATCTTTCTTTTACTTTCCTTCTTAGAAATATCTATTGGTATATTTATTCAGAGTATGTGCATACTAATAGCAGGTACTGCATCAATTTTCTTTAAATAGTATTTATTTATTTAAATATTTTGTGTGGTGTATTGTTGGCAGGGATTAGATGGTGAGGCCACTGAGCCAATGATTAAAGAATTAGAAGAAGATCGTGAAGAGTCACAAGATCCAGAGGTTGAGTTTGCAATTGCTGGTGCCGTTCGAGAGTATAATGGGCTAGAAATTATATTGGGCATGATCCAGGTATGTGATTAATTATCCTGAATCTGTTGAGGTGTCTTTGATGTTTATCAGTTTCAAAGCTTGTTCAATATATATGGCTTTTTACTGCAAATTTTGTTTTTTGGACTTGAATTTTGACTGCTATAGTTAGTTAGGGACAAAACAGAGATGTTGCAGGACTCTGGATTAATTTTTTTAGTGTGAGGTATAAATTAATTGATAGCTTTTAACCTACTCTAGATCGTGACATGACATATATGCTCATTTTTGTTATCTTTACCATTATATTTTATAAAGTTTGGTAAGTTTAATTATTAATCCTTGGTTTCAAAGATGCTTGAACGCAAAGTCTTATGAATACTCTTAAAAAAAAAAAGAGGTATCTGACATTTATTTCTGTGTGTAGCGTTTGAGGGATGGTTTTAAGTCCAACCAAGAGCAGCTGGTGGCAGTTCTTAATCTTCTGATGCACTGCTGTAAAATAAGAGAGAACAGACGAGCATTGTTGAGGTTAGGAGGTTTAAGTTTGCTACTTGAAACAGCAAGGCGTGCTTTCTCTGTGGATGCTATAGAGCCAGCTGAAGGCATTCTTTTAATAGTTGAGAGCCTAACGCTAGAAGCAAATGAAAGTGATAATATTAGCATCACACAGAATGCTCTTACTGTTAGTAGTGAAGAAACAGGTGAACAGGCCAAGAAAATTGTTCTCATGTTCCTGGAGCGATTGTCTCATCCTTTGAGTCTTAAGAAATCAAGCAAACAGCAGAGAAATACTGAGATGGTAGCGAGAATTTTACCTTACTTGACATATGGTGAGCCAGCAGCGATGGAAGCACTTATTCAGCATTTTAGCCCCTATTTGCAAGACTGGAGTGAATTTGACAGGTTGCAGAAACAACATGAAGACAACCCCAAAGATGAAAGCATTGCTCAACAAGCTGCCAAGGAGAAGTTCACATTGGAAAATTTTGTTAGAGTTTCAGAGTCTCTTAAAACAAGTTCCTGCGGAGAGAGATTGAAAGACATTATCCTTGAGAGGGGGATAACAGGAATTGCAGTTAGGCACCTGAGGAACAGTTTTGCTGTAACTGGGCAAGCTGGCTTTAAATCCAGTCCAGAATGGGCTTTGGGTTTAAAACTGCCATCTGTTCCTTTAATATTGTCTATGTTGAGGGGTTTGTCCATGGGGCATTTGGCCACTCAAAGGTGCATTGATGAAGGAGGAATTTTACCCTTGCTCCATGCTCTTGAAGGTGTACCTGGAGAAAATGAGATTGGGGCTAGGGCTGAAAACTTACTAGATACACTTTCTAATAAGGAGGGAAAAGGAGATGGTTTCTTAGAGGAGAAGGTAAGGAGGTTGAGACATGCCACGAAGGATGAAATGAGGCGCTTAGCTTTGAAAAAGAGAGAACAAATGCTTCAGGTAATTACTGTTAACTCATTGAAGATTCAATACATTTTGCCTTCTATGTTCTGAGTTTAATAAAGTATGTTATGTTTAACTGTAGTCTTCTCAGTGAACACAAGAACTTTACAGAAGGATTACTTTAGATTAATAACACTTTCTGTTATGTTCATTTTGTAAATTTTTTTTTTATGGAATACTTTAACAGGTGAAATGAGTGGTAATTATATCGAAATTATGACTGTTTCCAAGTAGTGGAAATGTTTTTTCTGGGATCTAGGATTCATTTAATAATTTATAAATGCAAAAGGTGAGGCTATGTTCAAGATTTGGCCTTCATTTTTGTCTAATAACAAGGATTTTAAAATGGCTTCTGTTTCTTTTATTCTTCTTTGCTAGAAACATGCATCTGCAACTATTTGTGTTTAAAGTATTAAAGGACCCCTTTCTCCTCCATGTCATCTTTGCTTAATTGTATATATAGAGTTCTGTGCCAATACGATTTTAAGAAATGCATAAAAGGGGCTTTTATAGCATTAACTTTTTCATATGCGTCTTTTGTTTTATTTTCATCTTTTGAGGGTTTCTTCTGTATTGAAAAGAAGAGACAAAGGAAGGCATTCCATACATGTGCCAAAGCTTATCATCAGCATTTTGCTTTTGTTGGCAACATAAGGAAGATGTATAAACTAATCGATACTGAGAATCTCTGTTTCTTATATTTTGTGATTTATTGGTCCAGGGGCTTGGAATGCGTCAGGAGCTAGCTTCGGATGGTGGTGAGCGTATTGTGGTTGCTCGCCCACTTCTTGAAGGATTAGAAGATGTAGAGGAGGAGGAGGGTGGATTGGCATGCATGGTGTGTCGTGAGGGCTACAGTTTGAGGCCTACTGATTTGTTGGGTGTCTATTCTTACAGCAAGCGGGTTAATCTAGGTGCTGGGACTTCTGCTAGTGCTCGTGGGGATTGTGTTTACACAACTGTCAGTTATTTCAATATAATTCATTTCCAGTGCCATCAAGAGGCTAAAAGAGCAGATGCTGCCCTCAAGAATCCAAAGAAAGAGTGGGAAGGAGCGACTCTCAGAAACAATGAATCTCTCTGCAATTCTCTCTTTCCTGTGAGAGGTCCATCAGTTCCACTAGCACATTATATTCGATATGTTGACCAGTACTGGGACAACCTCAATGCCCTTGGACGTGCCGATGGAAGCCGGCTTAGGCTATTAACTTATGACATTGTTCTGGTAAGGACTGTTGTATCTCTGTTTCTTCTCACTTTCATTGAATGTGTTTTCATTTCCTTTAGGAGTGCATTCTGTTAGACGATGGTTTTTACTCTAACCTCATGCAGTGCTGAACAAGAGTAACTTTTTAAACTGGCATGTAATGTAGATGACTCACTGTCATAAGTTTGTTCCATTAATCTCTAATTGTCTGAATGGACAAATTAGTGATTTTTTTTTGGGTGGTGAACATCAAATAATGGGTGCAAAAGATAATTTATCATTGTCAATTATTACTTTTATAATTATGATGATCATGAGTTTCTTAGGCCTTAGTAGTTCTTTCTATTTTTCAAGTTTTGATTTATATGTCAATCCCTATTAAAGTCGTGCTACTTTTGTCTTGTAGATGCTAGCTCGTTTTGCAACAGGGGCATCATTCAGTGCAGAAAGCAGAGGTGGTGGAAGGGAGAGCAACTCTAGATTTCTTCCTTTCATGATCCAAATGGCCCGCCAACTTCTTGATCAGGGAAGCCATTCTCAGCGCCGCACCATGGCAAAGGCTGTATCAACATATTTAACATCTTCTACAGTAGAATCCAGACCCTCCACCCCTGGATCACAATTACCTTCAGGCACTGAGGAAACTGTCCAATTTATGATGGTTAATTCACTTCTCTCAGAGTCCTACGAATCATGGTTGCAACATCGCCCTGCATTCTTGCAGCGAGGCATCTACCATGCATATATGCAACACACTCACAGTCTTTCATCTGCCCGTGCTTCATCTTCCGTTACTAGTGGTAGCAAAAGCCCTGCTTCAGAAACTGGAAATGCTGATGATATCTTGCCCATTGTTCGTCCAATGCTTGTCTATACTGGTTTGATTGAGCAGCTGCAGCGTTTCTTTAAGATTAAAAAACCGACAAATGTGGTGCCAGCCAAAGCAGAAGGAACTTCTGCAGTTACAGAGGGTGATGATGAAAGTGGAAGCTTGGAACCTTGGGAGGTGGTGATGAAAGATCGACTGTTGAACGTAAGGGAGATGGTGGGGTTCTCTAAGGAGCTGCTATCATGGTTAGACGAAATAAACTCTGCCTGTGATTTGCAGGAGGCTTTTGACATCATTGGAATGCTTGCCGATGTATTATGCGGTGGCTTTACCCAGTGTGAAGATTTTGTGCAGGCTGCGATTAATGCTAAGAAAAGTTGAGCCTATTGCTGAATTGGGAGCGTAGTGTCTTTTTGAATTTTCTTGTTGGTTGCTGAAGAAATGTACATGACTTTACTTACGCATATTTGTGTTTGATTACCAATGAAAAATGGGGTTACAAACGCCATGATGTATAAACTTTGAGTCTCCGATGAACGCATGCGGCTATTGGTAATCAATATAAATTTCCCATAATAGTGCTTTGTCTGCTGTAAAATTTTGGCTTTACATCCGATTTCGCATGGTAAGAATGGTTTTAGAAAATTAGGGTCAAGCTCGTTTTAGAAATTAATAATCAACGATTGATAGAGCTGTGTATTGAAAAATATTAGGCATAAATAGATTTTAACCCTTCACACTTTTGTAGTGGCACCGTTAGTTATCCCAACCAGTTATGCAAAACTAAACATAGCCTTACAATAAGCATTTTGCGTGGAATGACAAGGGAGCTGTTACGTATTCGGAACTCATTTCTCTTGAAATAGACTCTTTGAAAACCTCGATGATTACAGATATATAAAAGAATTTCAGCTTAATAAGAGTATCCAGCACGAGTCAAAAACTTACATGCACAAAGAAAAAAAAAACTGCAGAACAATATGATAACATCACTTTAGTAACGTCCCCAAAACCATGTTATAGAGAAGGGAAAGCAAATGAACTTGGTGATTGAGAAGTTTCGGTTGCTTCTTCAAAACTCCTTTCCCCGTGAAGCTAAATGGGGTTTCTAAGCCTAATATGGCTCCTCATGTCATTTTATGACAAGCTATATGTAGCCAGGCACTATCTTCAGTTCATTGCATCATAGTCATCCAACTTGTCATTGTATTCTAGCACCTTCCTCTTTATCTTAGATGAATCCACCCATGTAATGAAGTCTTCCATGTTCCTTGTCACAAGGAATGCTGGATCAGTGATAGTGTCTGGACCAACTCGTATATGCCCCTGCTCGATGTATGTGACAGCCTCCTTCAAGTGCTCTGCAAACTTCAACCGCACCAGAATAGTCGAAAGCCTGCGTCTACAGAGAACAAGGAAAAGGAGAAACAAAGCAAAATTAAGAAATTAATATATCGTTATATAATATGCCATCTTATGCCCAAACAATTTTGAAAATCAGATAATAAAACAAGTCTATCCTTTAGTTTCTAATCAATGAGTCAGATGAGCTTTGTTATATAAAAAATTTGAGAATGAAATCTACAATATTCTTTCAAGGAAATTTGGTGTCTAACAGACGTTCTACCTGCAAAAAGCAGAGACTGTTAAGCGCTCACACAAAGCCAAGCTTTGCCTTGATGGTATCACACCAATGTTGTACCTGTGAAAAGCAAATGATACTAAAAATCAACAGCCGTTAAAAAAAATATAAATATAGATAGTTCTATGAACACTCCAAATTCTAAGATATCATATGATAGTTATTGGTACATTGATTACTTCTTCCCTGATGCTGAATTTTGGAACGCATGCATGTAATATGCATAAAACCTCAAAATTACATATTTTCTCTGTAGATTGTACCTAAATTAACTTTTACAAAGTTTTTGGCTAAAGTAAAAAAAAACAACCAGCATGTATACGAAAAGGAATATGCTGAACAAGAACAAGTACTCAAAAAGGTTTCTTCAACAAAACTCAACATTATTGTCGCAACTGGATTAAAGACACAACACATCTCATGATTATCAAGCATTTTGTCAACATAAGTACAGCAAAATAATTTTTTTATAAATCCTATCCAGCCTTAAATCACTAAACTCTGTTCTTTTTTGACACATACATACATATATGTGTGTGTGTATACATAAACACATAAATTTCCTTAAAAAAGAAAAGAAAGGAAGAAAAAAAAAACTATATATGAACTGTGACCAATTTACTTTGTTCCATATCTGTGTGCCATTGGATTCGATACCTCAACTAAAAACCATGTACACTAACACTTATCACCTTTTTTAATAAATGATGAACAAAACACTACTTTTCCTTACCAAAATTAAGGGCAAAAAAACTATAGCATTGAAGAGAATGATAAAGAGGGACTTACATCTTCTCCAAGAGCATATCAGTCATCTGAATACGAAAAGGGTCTTTTCCATCCATCTTCATCAATATGTTTACCAACTTATGCACCATTCGACACAAACCCGAATATCTGATTCCATTTTTTTTTTCAAAAAATCAAATTTATAAATAAGCATTGATATAGAGAAATAAATAGAACAAAAAGCATCATGGAACAATTAAAAGAAAATTACTTCTTATAATCGTCACGACCAGTAACATGGTAGCGCTGCATAACCTGGGATTCCCTGTGACCTCCTTCGCTCTTCCATTCCAAGAAGTTGACTTTCTTCAGTAGCTTTTTCTCATGGAAACTTAGCTTCCTCATGGTTTTACTAACTGTTGTTGTACGGACCTACAAGCCCTTTGGAAACCAGCAAATTGCAAATTTACAGGTTCTAAAACCCTAGTCAAAGAGAGGTAGGGGATTATGGGTAAGAGAAAGTTAGCAATTCTTAACGGAGCCCCAATTCGGCCCAATTAGAAATCCTGACCCAGTAACTTCAACGAATTTTATCCCCACCAAGTCCGGCTCAATTAATGTTCATCAGTATATCAAAATTTGTTTTTGTTACGAAAACATATCTATTTCTATTCTATATAAAGAAAGGTGTATTTAACTGTTTTTTTATTAATTTTTAACATAATATTATAAATATTTAATCAAATATATTTTTAAGAGTAATTAGAATAAATATTTATTAATTATATTAATATAAATTTAAATATTATAAAATATCATTATTAAAATAATATTGTTATACCCATTTTTTGGGCATAATTATGTGTCAAAGAATAGTGATATTAATGATCTTGGAATTACTAGTTATTTCCTTCAAATGGAAGATAAACATAACTTATAGCATGTTTATTCTCACAAATTAGGCATGCATGTGCCAACACGCAAGTATGGTGTGCTTGTTCGCTTACATCAAGTCATCATGTGCTAACAGAGAAGTTCTTCTACTTTTGTTCGCACAAGGCAAGTCATCACATGCTAACAAGAGGATTCTGGTCGCTTAGTAACACACTTTTGTTCCTGTTCATTTATAGTTGCTTGATGAATGCTAAAAGAGATGCCTTCCCTTGTTAAGTTTATGCATGTTCGTTCAAGACAGGCTACATGCACTAACAGAATAGTGGCGGGTGACAAGTCACCATTTATCAAAATACAACTATATTTGTGTTGCTATAATGTTGTAATGTATTATTTACGGGTCAAGCCCAATAGCTTAGGCCCGTAATTTAAATGTAACCCTAAACTCCCCACTATATATAAATAGAGGAGGCAATTCATAATGTTGAAATCTCACTCTTGTATAAATAGTCCTTATGTAATGTAAAGGCGAAGGAGGGCTGTAGAACAACCAGCAACGTAAGTTCACCAGAAACTATTGTTCTTCAAGCTTAAATATCAATTAAAGTGACTAAGTGGACGTAAGTCATCTTTTTGGGGTCGAATCACTATAAAATATGGTGTTATATATTTTATCATATCTCAATTCTTGAATTCATGCTCTTATGTTCTCACGTTGATGAAAAAACGGTGTCAACAGTTTGGTGCTTTCATTGAGATAGCAGATTCAAGATGAAGAGATTCAATCCAACTAAGTCTACAAATAAAGACTTTGATGAAATCATCTACAACAAACCCCCAAATTTGCCAAGGGCTAGATCAATCCATTTGTTCATTTGTACCTATGCCATATGCGGTTTAATTGCTAATCGTAAGCAAACACCACATTCGTCCAAGACAAAGTATGGATCCATATGGAAAATAATTTCACTTAATTGCGTTCAAATTAGGGCACAATGTTGAAATTAAAAATCCATTGATTTTGATTTACAAGGTGGAGCGATCACAGTGGTCTAAGGAAAGATCCAACTATGGTGGCGGCTTAGTAAATTATCTGTACTAAATTTCAACCGTGTACCCGTAGCAATCTGCAAGCTTCTCCAAAATTTGGAAGTAAATGTGGGGTCCCAATCTGGCAGAATCGACTTCAGAGCCCCATGAAGACGCATTATCTCTCTCACATAGAGATTTGCATACTGGTCAATTGTATAAGTCGTCCTCACCAGTAGAAAGTGAGCCAATTTGGTGGACAAAAAGCTTAAGAACATATAGAAAGATCTGTTCGTTTGAGTCTTTTGGATGGAGCATGTCCGCCCATGCATTCATACATGGGGCGAACAGAACTCAATGAAGACAACTTGAAAGTGTAACGCCCCAACCCCAGGGACCGCTACGGTGTGCCTTGTAAATAGTGCTAAACTCGCTAATCGAGTTATTTGGCCAAAATCGTGTAACTAAGTGTGATTAGCGGTTGAACAATTAAAAATTTTGGTTAAGATGTAACGTTTCACTAGAACGTTTAACATATACATTAGGATCCCGAAAATATAGTTTCAGAGTTTATTACAGAAAATATTTACAACAGGTCGTTTTAAGCGGCAAAACAAGGTTCAACCCTAGTTCCTCTTTAAACCTCGGTCGTGGCGGACGAGCAGCTGCATATGTACACGTCATCACCTAAGCTCTCCAACTCAAGGATGGTCCAGCTTCCTTTTACCTTTACCTGCACCACATAGCACCCGTGAGCCGAAGCCCAGCAAGAAAACACAATATAACATGATATAATATCAACAGTAATTGTATTGATTATTGAAAACCAACAGTTCACGCAAATAGGTGACTATCACAAGAGTCACAAATGTGGGGTCAGCACCCTTTAGCCATGTGACGATAGGGTCACCAGGGCTTAACTGGTAGGTTGTCCTTTCATAAGTTCGATCAGGACAGGTGCATGGTGAATGGTCACCAACATAACCTTCCTCCCGACTCTAGAGTCGTAACTATGGACAGTGTCCCCTAGCCATGTGACAAACAGTCACCGGGGTCATATATACCTTGGCTATGAACATCTGGTCTTAGACCAGGCAAGCGCTTATAGTTTTCATTGACTTCCAGTCGGTCCAGCATTAATACCCCACATATGAGTCATTCAATGCCGACCTCGATTAGATCTAATCTTCATTTAGCCCGGCGTTCACAACGCTCTGCCATTTCTGACTTTTGGGTCAGTGAAACACGACCAGTGCTCAGCCCGTTGTGAACTTAACTGATAAGTCACAGCTTCACAGACGGATCTGACACCATTGCCGATTCTGACTAATAAGTCAGCGCCATACACATGTAAGCCATGCCACCAAACATATATCACATGTCCAATATCCATAAACAAGGCATTCAACATGCTTACTTAACAGGTACTAGTACAATTAGGACCATGCACAACACAGAGGCTCAAGCTCCGAACGATATCATACCCAGCATACAAAGCATGTCCCAATCACATGTTTCTCACGCATCATATGCATAATATTCAACAATCCAACATGCACCAATAATAGCCATGCATGTCACATTCAATAGTCAACCAACATGCATCAAGAATAGTCATGCATGTCATACTTAATAATCAACCCACATGCATCAAGAATAGTCATGCATGTCATATATACAAAGGGTGCAGTTTTCTTACCTCAGATTCGAGCTAAAATGATTAAAAGAACGACCCTTGAGAACGATCAACTTTTAGTCCTTTAACGGTCACCTAGTCATAACCAAATATAGGATACCATCAATAAAAAATGATCAACATAAGTTTCCAAACCAATATCTAGCCTCTGGGACACCAATCCCCACTTAACTGGGTTCTAGGTTCAACCCCGAGGCCTAAGGCTTGAATCCCCAAGCTAAAAACACCATTCTGCCCAAAATGTCACTAAGGGCCGCGGCCCGCCCTAGCTGCGCCGCAACGCGCCCCCCAGACAGAGACAACCCTCTCTGCCAGATGCCTTGAGCCGCGGCGCACCACAGCCATGCCGCGGCTCAATACCCAGTTTTGCCAAAATGTCAGCACGCACCAGCTCGCCTCCTTTGTGTTTTCCCTTGGAACCAAGCTCTCTAACCAGCTCCAAAGCTTCTCCAAACACTCAATTAAACCTCTAAACATCACCCATAACTCCCCCTCCTCAAAACCCAAGCTAAACATCAATTAAAACCTCTTCAAATCCAAACTTTCAACAAGAATCAAAAGCTGAAAAACTAAAGGGAAAAACAGAGCACAACCAGAAACTAAAGACTAGAACTCACCTCAAACTCGATTTTGAATCCCCTTTAATGGCTGAAACAAGTTCCCTAGCTTCCACCTTTGATCTTCTAACTTAACACCTTGAGATGGCTCTCAAAATTTGAAGGGAAAAAGAAGGAGAAATCTTGTACGGGAGAGAAGGAGATAAGTCTCTGTTTTGTTCTGTTTTCCACAGCCTTCTAAACACTCAAAGGTTGATATAAATCCTTAAGGTCAAAAGACCATAATGCCCCTAGGCCAAATTAAATCCCTCTAAAGACTTTCGAGGGTAAAACCGTCCTTTCCCGCCTATCACGTTAATCGTAATTAACGCTCTCCAATTCCCGCTATTGTCAATATTCTCAAGTACCAATAAATCATATCCCATTACCCTTTTATTCCCGGTAATGTACTAGTCATCAAAATGACCCCGAGACTCACCCCGAGCCCCGAACTTAAACCCGTTATGACTAGACCGAACACTTACATCTCATGATCGTCTCACGCCGAATAGCTCGAACCAATCCACCTTATAATGTGGCTATATTAATTAATCACAATCATGCACCCAAAATACACAATTACGCCCACAGCGGCCAAATTACCAAAATACCCTTATAATAATAAATACTCCCATATGCATGCATTCACCATCATATAATAATATAATTCACGTAAACATGCATATAATCATTAAATACCATAACAAATCAATTATGGCCCTCCCGGCCTCCTAATCAAGGTCCTAAACCTTATTAGGAAATTTGAGGCATTACAACTATCCCCTCCTTACAGAAATTTCGTCCTCGAAATTTACTCAACAGCTCGGAACAAGAATTCCACACGAGTGACACAAATTCCTTAAGTCATTCCTTGACCTCACTATTTCTATAGCCTTACCTTAACCCAAGGTACATTCTGCTCAATAGAATCTCATTACTTATGTCACAACCTGAACTGGCTTTTCCTTACCAGAACACTTAACCTAACCTTCAGATTCTCATAGCTTAATGTATAACCCATGTCCACCGCATGGAAGTACATGACTCACTGTATACAACTGCCAGTGCCAAAAGTAAACTGGTTCAGAGTCACCCTATTCAGACCCAATCAGGTTCCAACTGCTGAAACAAACTAGAGCTTAACTTGTCTTAATTCCTCACCCATTTTCCCATGGTGATACCTTAGAGAAGATACATTCTCCTACCTGGAATTTCCACATTCCTACTTTCCAGTTCAATAGTACTTTTCCATTTATTCTGAGAAATGAGCAACCAAGATTCAAATTCCAACAATCTCATTAATCCCCTGAACCACCTCAGGATTCAGATATACATTAACGCATTCATCTTATAAGATGTTCCTCCAATAATAATTGGATAACCCTCTCTCTCTGATTTTCCATCAGTCTGAGAGTAATAAGCTGTACTGAGTGTTATCTCTGTTCTCATGGCCTTCCAACCCTTCCAAAACTTGGAAGTCACAATAAAGTCTTCATCTAATAAGATAGACCTTAAGTCTCATGAAGGCGCTCTATATCTTTCACAAAGAGATATGAATACTGATCAGCTGTGCTATTCACCTATCCTTACTGATAAAATAAACTCACTTGGACCACCAGTCCACAAAGACTTAATGCCAATTCATACTGATCCATCAACTTGGGAATCCCACCGCGAAACTCATCGCGATGCTCTCCTATTCCCACTATAATAAATCCCAAAGGCTGTAATGGCCTTGCTGTTTCCTGATATTCTGTCTCGACCTGCTAACAGGTTAAGAGCTTTACACGCATCTCATTACTTCCCTCTTCATCTCAGGCCATCTCTATAAAGCCTTCATAACCCGTTACCTCTTTACAATGCCTGAATGAAGCGAACACAAGAATAGCATGAGATTCATCCAGAATCTCTCAGTTAATCTCAATGTCCGTCGGATCCCAAGTCCGATCTCTATACCAGAACAAATCCATATCTTCCGCTGCACAACTCTTAGCTAATCCAGCTAAAGCTTTCCATTCAACCTTGCCCATCTATGGCTCACTTAACCATCTTTCCTTTTCTTTTTTTTTTATCTTTCTTGAGATAATAATCTCAAACAATAAACTGGCCAGCTAATGGAGTTTCGATTTGATTGATATGCATTATATGCGCTAACCTACACTAGCCATTAAAGTTGTATGTATGTAATCTTCGAACTGACTTGCACTTGTCACCTGAGCTGACTTAAACAAGTAATCTCTGAACTGACTTGCACTTGTCCCCCGAGTTGACTTGAACAAGTCATCTTCAAACTGTCTTGCACTTTTCACCTAAGCTGACTTGAACAAGTAATCTCTTAACTGACTTACACTTGTCACTCGAGCTGACTTGAACAAGTCATCTCCTAACTAACTCTTACTTGTCACCCGAGCTGACTTGAACAAGTAATCTCTGAACTGACTTGTATTACCCATTCGAACCAAACTCTAGGGATGAGTATGGCCAAGAAAAGATTGAAAAATTACAATGTGATGGCAAAGCAAATATGTTCTCGCTTGTGCTAATGAGTGGAACGAACGTAATGCTGCGAAGAATCAAAAGAGAACTTGTTCGCCCTTTATACGAACATGTTTGCCTATAGTGCACTTTACAAAACGAACATGAACATAAAAGTATGATTGGAACTCTTCAAAGCTATCGCAAGAAGTCTGCTCGTCCACAAGCCCTCATAGAAGCTAAAACAACTTATTTTGACCTATTCGCCTGACTATGTACTTAAGAAACTGTAACGTCCTACTAATCCAGGACTGTTACATCGTGTGTTTAAAATAGTGATTAACTCGATAAGCGAGTCATTTAGACTCAAAAGTGTAATTAAAATTAAACTAAGGTTTAGGTACTAAAAAATTTTGTCAATAAAATTAAACTTTTCATTAAAAGGTTTGAACATATATATGGGATCCCAAAAGTTTATAAATGAAAGATAGCTATATCAAACATTACAAAAATAGCCGACCTAAGCGGCAAAACCGAGCTAATGTTCACAGTTCCTCAAAATAACTTGACCATGATGGCCTAGCAAGCCAAATATGTACACGCCGATCCAAAGCCAAGGTCAAGGAACGCCTTAGGGGCAGGAGTTTCCTTGGGTGGTAAGAATATTACAGGTGCCTTGGGAAATAGTTATGAGTCTTCTTGCATATCAGAATCAGTTAGTAGGTGGTTATGACACCTCAGTGATAGGAAAAAAAAAAGATTGTTTATGCATCATGTTGATTAAAGGATTTAACCAGAACTAGAGTAGAGTTTCTGGTGGGCCAGGTGATCAGTTTTATGTTTGAGATTATTATTTTGGAAAGGATAAAAAGGAAAGATGACTAAGTGATCCGCAGATAAGAAAGATTGAGTGGAAAATCTTAGCTGGATTAGCTAAGGATTTAACAGTGTCAGGCATGAACGTATTGTGATATAAGGATCGGATTTGGGATCCGATGGACACTGGGATTAATTGGGAGATTCTGGCTTGAGAGAATATCCAACAACAACTATCAGTGGCCCACTCTAGACTGTCTACAGGTCGAAAGGTGGCTGGAATTCATGATGTAGATGCCATCACTTCTTTGGCAGCCCAAGTGTCCTCTATTTCTAATATGCTCAAGACAATGAATATGGGGATGAATCAATCAATGGGGCAGCTTATGGGGACACAATTTGGGCAAATGGAGAACATTTCTTGTGTGTATTGTGGTGAGGGTCATACTTTTGAAAACTGTCATTCTAATCCAGCAGTTGTGTGTTACATGGGGAATCAAAATAGGAATGACCCTTATTCTAATTCCTACAACCCATCATGGAGGAAACATCCCAACTTCTCGTGGAGTAATCAAGGGGCTGGCCCTAGTAATTCTTCTATGCCTCTAAGACCAAATTTCCCGCTGGGTTATCCCCAACAAGCACCGCAACAAAGGCCACAACAACAAGCAATGCAATCTAGCTCTCTTGAGGACATGTTGAAGGGGTATATAGTGAAGAATGAAGCCATGATCCAAAACCAAGCAGCATTATTGAGAAACTTGGAGATTCAAGTTGGACAACTTGCTAATGAGATGCATAGTCAACCCCAAGGTTCATTGCCAAGTGACACCATAAATCAAAGACGAGAAGGTAAAGAGGAGTGCAAAGCAATCACTTTGAGAAGTGGAAAGGAGTAGGAGAATTCCAAGACAAATTCTGGGCATGAGGGTGAGCCCTCTTCAATCCAAATAAATGAGGAAATTCAAAAAGATGCTGAAATTCCCAGTGTACAAAAATCTGCCTCTACCCAGAATGCTGCAGGAATGTCGCAGCATCAGCACCCAGACAACTCAATTTCAAAGCAGCCACCTCCATTTCCCCAACGGTTTGAGAAGCAAAAGCAAGATGCTCAATTCAAGAAATTTCTAGATGTTTTAAAGTAGTTGCGTATTAACATCCCACTTGTGGAAGCCCTTGAACAAATGTCCAACTATGCAAATTTTTTGAAAGATATTCTTACAAAGAAGAGAAGGATGGGGGAGTTTGAAACTGTAGCTTTAACCAAGGAGTGTAGCTCATTCTTGCAGAACAAGTTGCCTCCTAAAATGAAAGATCCAGGAAGTTTCACCATTCCATGTACCATTGGAGACTCTTATAGTGGGATGGCTTTGTGTGATTTGGGTGCTAGCATAAACTTGATGCCAATGTCTGTGTTCAAGCGGTTAGGGATTGGAGAGGTTAAACCTACAACAGTTACCCTTCAACTAGCTGATAGATCCCTCGCTCACCCTGATGGAAAAATTGAAGATGTGTTGTTAAGAGTTGACAAATTCATTTTTCTCGTTGACTTTATTGTTCTAGACTATAAGGCGGATATAGAGGTGCCTATTATTTTGGGGAGGCCATTCCTTGCTACAGGTAGAACCTTGATAGATGTGGAAAAGGGGGAGCTCACAATGAGAGCTCAAGAAGAACAAGTAACTTTCAAGGTATTCAATCCTATACGTTCTCCAGATGAAGTAGGAAATTGTTTTGCCATTACTGTCAAAAACTCTAATATGGAGGAAGAGGTACCCATAAGGTATAGCAAGAAAGTGAGGACGAGGCCATCTCCTAAAGAATTTGAGAGCAACAATGAGCTAGGGGCAAGTATAAATAAGGCATCATCTCATTTGCAAGAGCCACATAGGAAGAAGAAAAAGAAAAAGAAGTGTGGTAGGAAAGCTCATTCCCAAAGGTTCGAAGTAGGGCAGAGGGTGTTTTTCTCTAATTCTCAAATGAAAGCAAGTTCCATACATCTAACATCAAGTTTCTCTAATTCATTCTTGATAATTAAAGTATTTCCTTGTGGTGCATTATACTTGCGTGATGAAATTTCAGGAAGAAAGTTGAAGGTGAAAGGGAAAGAACTTAAGTTTGGGGGTGGCGATGTTAATCAAAATAAGACCTCGCTCATTTTGAAGGATCCTTGAAGAAATTGTAACAAATTGGGTTGCTACGGTGTTGTGAGGATTAATTGTAAAGCAGCCCAATTCAATTAAAAAAAACAAAAAACAAACAAAGAGAGTTTAATTTATTTAGTTTTAGTTTTCTTAAGTTTTTTTTATTTTGATTTCTGCTTTCACTTGGTCTTGTGGGTAGTGTTTCTGTGTTTCAGGTGTAAATGTAGCAAAGGAAAAATGGGAAGCAGTGGAATTGAAATTTGGGGGGTGCTAGACTGATTTGGAAAAATTTTGGTTTAGCAGCAGGCAATCTTTCTGCAATCTCCCAGTTGCGGTCAAATAATTGCAGTCGCATTTGTGGGCGCAACTGGGCATATATAGAGCTAACATGGAAATACTAAATGTTGAACAGTGTTTAAAGAGGCTTCCAAATTGAAATATGTGGGCTGGGTTCAGGGAGTTAAAAAAAAAAATAATAAATAAATAAAAGTTACTTTTCTCTAAGTGAAAAAAAACCCTAAATTTACTTTCCCTTTCATCTTATTATTGCCCGATACCCAGCCCTCCACAGCTGCGCCTCCCTCAACCAGCATCCCACGACCGAGCCTCCCACGGCCGCGCCTCACCACCCCTGAACCATTCCCAGTCGTGAACCCCCAGCTCCCATCCCAACCCCGTCACCTTCCATCTCCATCTCACACCCCACAACCCAGTATCTCCGCCTCCCAACCCCACGGCCGAAGTCCACGAACCCACGCCCAAGACCCGAACCCATGGCCTCCCAGCCATGCCACCCACGACCGTGACCCCAGTTCGCTAGCTCCGCCGGTCCTCGGCCCCGACAGCCCAGCAATCTCACTCTAGCGCCCTAGGTCTCTCATGCTGCCCAGTTCGTAGCATCCCAAACACCCCAGGTTTCAGTGCTCATTTAAACTCTTTCTGAGTTAATTTTTAAGGGTTTTGCTACTGTTGTTTGAGCTGAGTTGTTCATTTGAGCTACATAGTGGAAATTTTCTTTTGACTCACCTTGAGCTGAATTCTGAGACTACATGTCATTGGGTTTGGATGTGCATTATCAAGTAATTGCTATATAATTTTTGGGGTGTAAGTTGCATTCAGGTGATAATTTTGGGTTGTTTCTTGAAGACAATTTTGATCTATTTTGTTGTTCTTTGGAGCTATTTTGAGTTCATGTACTAGATGCCTTTTGGGTGCACTTGGCGTGTTCATTGAGGACATTTGTAGGTTATTATGCTGGCTGTTTGGGACTGCCATGAGTTGTTATATTATTTCATATAATATAATATTAGATTAAATAATGTGACAAAATGTGATTTGTCACACCTTGTAACATATTATTGAGAGTCACAAAATTAGACACATGTGTGTGCCCAAATGTGACATATTTTGGAGTTACAAAATCAGTTACAAATTTGTAACCCCCAAATATTACCCAATAATGTGTATATTTTATGTTACACATTTGAGATTGGATTTCATAAAGTCATGATGATATATGACTGTTGGAGACATGTTTTTAACTCCCAATAGGTGTTTGGAGGTTACAAAATAATGTGGGAAAGGATTTGGGACGTTTTGGAAAAATGACTTTTTTGTGCTGAAAATGGCCTGTGGCTGCGGCCACTGAAAAGTCCTGGGCGCGGCCAGTGAGGCTGACAGCCTATGTGAATTTTAAGTTTTTTCCAAATTGAACAGTTCTAACATCCCAAATAACTCCCAAATCTCAATTTTAATTCCATAACCATCCAATTAAACATTGGTAACAGCCATGGGAGTTGGTGGAATTTGAAATTCAAAGGGGTATCTCAAACTCTATAAATATGAGCCTAATGCTCACTTGTATGACACACAATTTTTCATCCACAAAGCACTTGGCTGAAAAATACACCAAAAGGCTTGATAATTCCAGAGAGCTATTTCCTAGAGAGATCCATTAGTGCTTAGAGAATAGGGGGAAATAATCTTTTGGACAAAGGTCTTGAACCTTGTTCAAGTTGGTGATCCCCACTACTCTACACTTTGGTTGCGTGAGAGTTTCTTTGTGTTTTCATTCTTTTGATCTTGTTCTTCTTATTTACTTGTATTATTATAGTATTGAGTTTGTAATCTTCTTCTTCTACATCTTTCTATTTACTTGTATTTTGAGCAATTGAGTTGTAATATTTATTTAATCAATTATCTTGTCCATTGTATCTTTGCATAGAGTTGTATTTTTGGTTTTTCCATATTTCCATTGAGCAATTATAATATATATTCTCTAACAATCAAAGGCTTATGTTCCTTTTCAATGGAAGGAGAAACCATAGAGATCTTGTGAGGATCCAACCTTGAAAAGATGGTAAGATAAGGTAATGTTCTTCTTTTGTTTTCTTAGAAGATCTAATATTTTTCATATAGTGATAGAAATGAGAAGAAGAAAAATTTATAAATAAGGTTCATTGTTTTCTAATCTTCTTTGTATATAGTGGTTAGATTAGAAGATAATATAATATCTTGAGTTTTTGTTATATGTGATTAATGTGTAAACAATCTAGTATATTATTGTGTAATATGCTAGCATGTTATAGAATTGTCTTATTATGAGATAATGAGAAATTATTAAGATGACAATTTTATGGGTTTTATATGACATGCCTATATATTGATTTTGCGAATCAATAGAATATATCAATATGTGGATATGTGAATTATTGTATGATATCAATATTATTATGGGATTAACAATGCATGCTAATATGATGGATATATGTTGAAAAATTGTGTGAAATTTCTTTGAGACATAATTATGTTAATATATAAATGTATATTGATTTATACATGAGAATTATCATGATTATTATGATATGCCATATAATATGATTATTAAGGTGATAATAATGTAAATATGTTTATCATATATTATTGCAATGTGATGAGTTACCACTGGGCATGTACACTCGCCACTGACTGGGCATGTACACTCGCCACTGAAGACAAGCTCGACTCATGGTTTGGTAATTATTTATATGTTTATGTGTTTAACTGCTTAAATAGAATATAAATGTTTTACCTGCCTGCATGAGATACATTAATAAGTCTTGGTCTGTAACGCCCTGGATAGCCAAGACCGTTACACTGTGTATTTATAAAAGTGCAAGACTCGCTAATCGAGTCATTATCCCAAAAACGTGTCACTAAACGTGTAGGAGCTAGGGTTAAAAAGGTTTTGGTCTCAAAAGACTCATTTCATATAATTAAACTGTAGTAAACATGGGATCCCATAAGAAAAAAAAGTTAGAATAAGTTTACAGACTCTCAAAAGTACATGAGTAATCACTAGCCATATTAAGGCAAAACAGACAGCCTTCAGGTTTCACGTCCTTTCCTAGACCTCAACTGTGGCGGTCGAGCACCTGGCTATGTACATTCCGCTCGTTGAGCTCTCCATTCAAGGCTGGTCTAATTTGCCCTTGCCTTTACCTGTTATATTATATCATATAATATAAAATTAGATTAAATAATGTGACAAAATGTGATTTGTCACACCTTGTAACATATTATTGAGAGTCACAAAATTAGACACATGTGTGTGCCCAAATGTGACATATTTTGGAGTTACAAAATCAGTTACAAATTTGTAACTCCCAAATATTACCCAATAATGTGTATATTATATGTTACACATTTGAGATTGGATTTCACAAAGTCATGATGATATATGACTGTTGGAGACATGTTTTTAACTCCCAATAGGTGTTTGGAGGTTACAAAATCATGTGGGAAATGATTTGGGACGTTTTGGAACGTTTTGGAAAAATGACTTTTTTGTGCTGAAAATGGCCTGTGGCCGCGGCCTGGGGGATAGAAGCCAGTGGCCGCGGCCAGTGAGGCTGACAGCCTATGTGAATTTTAAGTTTTTTCCAAATTGAACGGTTCTAACATCTCAAATAACTCCCAAATCTCTATTTTAATTCCATAAACATCCAATTAAACATTGGTAACAGCCATGAGGGTTGGTGGAATTTGAAATTCAAAGGGGTATCTCAAACTCTATAAATAGGAGCATAATGCTCACTTGCAAGACACACCATTTTTCATCCACAAAGCACTTGGCTGAAAAATACACCTTGAGGCTTGATTATTCCAGAAAGCTATTTCCTTGAGAGATCCCTTAGTGCTTAGAGAATATGGGGGAAATAAGCTTTTGGACAAAGGTCTTGAACCTTGTTCAAGTTGGTGATCCCCACTACTCTACACTTTGGTTGTGTGAGAGTTTCTTTGTGTTTTCATTCTTTTGATCTTGTTCTTCTTATTTACTTGTATTATTATAGTATTGAGTTTGTAATCTTCTTCTTCTACATCTTTCTATTTACTTGTATTTTGAGCAATTGAGTTGTAATATTTATTTAATCAATTATCTTGTCCATTGTATCTTTGCATAGAGTTGTATTTTTGGTTTTTCCATATTTCCATTGAGCAATTATAATATATATTCTCTAACAATCAAAAGCTTATGTTCCTTTTCAATGGAAGGAGAAACCATAGAGATCTTGTGAGGATCCAACCTTGAAAAGATGGTAAGATAAGGTAATGTTCTTCTTTTGTTTTCTTAGAAGATCTAATATTTTTCATATAGTGATAGAAATGAGAAGAAGAAAAATTTATAAATAAGGTTCATTGTTTTCTAATCTTCTTTGTATATAGTGGCTAGATTAAAAGATAATATAATATCTTGAGTTTTTGTTATATGTGATTAATGTGTAAACAATCTAGTATATTATTGTGTAATATGCTAGCATGTTATAGAATTGTCTTATTATGAGATAATGAGAAATTATTAAGATGACAATTTTATGGGTTTTATATGACATGCCTATATATTGATTTTGCGAATCAATAGAAATGTGAAATCATATGTGGATGATATTATTAATCCATGTTTCATATTAATAAAGAGCCATATTAGTTGACAACAATGTGAAATTATATTGAAATATAATCTTGTAAACATTTGTGAGATGTTAATATGCTTTATCCTATATTGATGAGAATTATCATGATTATTGTGGTGTGCCATATAATATGATTATTAAGGTGATAATAATATTAATATGTTTTATCCTCTATTATTGCAATGTGATGAGTTACCATTCATTTGGTAAATAAAGAGAATTATTTGAGAAATGAAATTTCCCATTTAAGTGTTGACCATCTCATTTTTATGAGATAAGAAAAGATGAACCTAAGAAGGTTACATCTTTTAATGGTTGTGTCTTGCCATTGCAAGAAAAATGGATCAAGGTGGATTCAAAAATTGTGGGATGACATGTTGACTCAATAGACTTATAGTCTAGAGTGTGGTCAAATGAAATATATTTGAGAATTATTTAGTGACAATAATTCTTAAATATTCAATGAGACATTTCAAAATTGGAGAAGCAATTTTGAATCTTTACACCAATGGTGAATAAAAGAGAACTTTATTCATTTTGGTTAAAGATGGTGATATGTTTAAATTAATCTCAATGAGGAAATAATTTTAAACAAAAACATAAGAAATCAAAGTGTTTAAATAAATCAATGAGGATTTATTTTCTTTGATTTAAAGTGTTTCAAGAATTGACATCTTCAAATTGATTTTGATGAGAAAATCAATGGATGTAAAATTGGCGTTTTCAAAAGAATCTCAAAGAGACTCTTAAGAAGTACACAAAAGTTGTTTAAGTGATTTTGAGATTATTTAGACAACTAAAATTGAAAATTTGTGATTATTTGTTTGAGAAATTCTCACATTACATTTGTGTTCACATTTTATTTTGTGAAATATATAAAAGAAAGCAACCAATTGAAAGTTACTTTCACAGAAATGTGCCTTGCTTTAGCAAGTAAATGAATCAAGATAAACATTGAGGTTTTTTATCTTGATCTGTTGAGTGTTTATCATGAAGCTTAAGGACTCATGATGAACTTTGAGAATCATAGGTCTAGATTTATCTTGGAGGATAAATGACTTATTAGAAATGAAGAGATTTCTATTTTAAAGTGATATTTTATTATCACTATGTGAGAAATGTGGGGGTGATGCTCCAAAGTTAATCAATTTATTTTGTTGTTAATCAATTGATTAATGTGGTCATCCTATCAAATAGGTGATTTGGAATTCCACATTTTAAATCACATTGGCTATATGTGTATAGAATGGATAAATCTAGACATGCTTGGTGTCTAAAGTTACTGTTTGTAATATTTTGATTCAAGAAGGAATCAACTTAAAACATAAAGAAGAATTTTAGAAACAAAGAGATTTCTAGAATTAATATTCAAATGTTTATCTTGGATATTAAACTATAAAATAGTGGGGGTGTTGACTATGGTCAAAATCACTATTTTAAAGGGGTAACTATTTTAATCAAACTATGGCTAGCAACAAAGTTTGAATAAAATAATGAGAGTGTCTAAGTATGCATACATGAGAAAAGAAATGATTCAAATGGAATCAATTTTACATCTCAAGAGATGGGACCTAGACTCCCTAAAGAGATTCACGGTTGATGGTAACCTATCTTAATACTAGTAACCAAACTAGTATTAGGTTCAATAGGTAATAACAAGTCAATCAAGTGAATAGATAGTGGTACTCAAATTTTGTTCCATCTGAGATATGAGTACTAGTGTGTTACCAAAATGAGGGTTAAAACCGAAAGGTTTTTTAATAGAACTCAGTCTTGAAAAGACAAGTATTTTAGGGTAACAAAATACTGTAAGAGTTCTACCTATATAGACCTAGGGGTGGTGTCGCCCCTCATGAGAATTGGGAGTCATTCTCAAGAAAATTCTATGAATGGAATGTGCACATGGCCATTAACGGTGCAAAAGCGAGATATTGAGGTCTCAAGTGAACATAGCAAAGGTGTGTGTGTTATCACCGGTTTGTTATCAAGGGATAGTGGTTCCATGCTTCGGCAACCAAAATTTCGACAAACTTTGTGATAATTACACTAAGGTAAAATTCAAGTCGAAAGACATTTTACTTTATGCACCAATGCAAAGGTTTCTAAAGAGAGTGATTATTTAATCAAGTGGGGGAATATTATATTTTAATATAATGTTTGATTGATTAAATAAGTGTTACAAAAAGTGATTATTTAATCTAGTGGGGGAATGTTATATTATTTCATATAATATAATATTAGATTAAATAATGTGACAAAATGTGATTTGTCACACAAATGTGATTTGTCACACCTTGTAACATATTATTGAGAGTCACAAAATTAGACACATGTGTGTGCCCAAATGTGACATATTTTGGAGTTACAAAATCAGTTACAAATTTGTAACTCCCAAATATTACCCAATAATGTGTATATTATATGTTACACATTTGAGATTGGATTTCATAAAGTCATGATGATATATGACTGTTGGAGACATGTTTTTAACTCCCAATAGGTGTTTGGAGGTTACAAAATAATGTGGGAAAGGATTTGGGACGTTTTGGAAAAATGACTTTTTTGTGCTGAAAATGGCCTGTGGCCGCGGCCTGGGGGACAGAAGCCAGTGGCCGCGGCCACTGAAAAGTCCTGGGCGCGGCCAGTGAGGCTGACAGCCTATGTGAATTTTCAGTTTTTTCCAAATTGAACGGTTCTAACATCCCAAATAACTTCCAAATCTCAATTTTAATTCCATAAACATCCAATTAAACATTGGTAATAGCCATGGGGGTTGGTGGAATTTGAAATTCAAAGGGTATCTCAAACTCTATAAATAGGAGCCTAATGCTCACTTGTATGACACACCATTTTTCATCCACAAAGCACTTGGCTGAAAAATACACCAAAAGGCTTGATAATTCCAGAGAGCTATTTCCTAGAGAGATCCCTTAGTGCTTAGAGAATAGGGAGAAATAAGCTTTTGGATAAAGGTCTTGAACCTTGTTCAAGTTGGTGATCCCCACTACTCTACACTTTGGCTGTGTGAGAGTTTATTTGTGTTTTCATTCTTTTGTTCCTCTTGTTCTTTTATTTATTTGTATTATTATAGTATTGAGCTTGTAATCTTCTTCCTCTACATCATATTTCTATTTACTTGTATTTTGAGCAATTGAGTTGTAATGTTTATTTAATCAATATTATCATGTCCATTGTAATTTTTGCATAGAGTTGTATTTGGTTTTTCCATATTTCCATTGAGTATTAAGATATATTCTCTAACATGAGTTACAGTGACTGTTGAAATTTTGGGGGAATTATTGCTTGTTTGAAGAGTGTTGACTATCATTTTGAGCTGTTTGGTGAACAATCGTTGCATTGGATTTGAACTGAATGTTGGTGCTGAGTCGTTGCACTAATTAGTCATAGTTGCTGCCTCTTGTTGCTATTGACTTTAAGACATTATCATGGGCACCAAGTGTGATGCTAAGAACACAAAGAAAGACAAATTTAAGGAGAATTTTCCACAGAACGGTTGTTTTAAATCCCTGCCAACCGCATCTAAATTTGATACACTCATCAAGCCCAGAGAGTTATTACATGAGCGGGGTTTCACATTGACAGACTCAGCCACTCTGGGGATGCCGTCTTTCATTTCTAGTCTTATCAGTGCCCGGGGATGGCAGACCTTTGCACAGCATCATGATACACCTTTAGTGGCAGTGGTTGTGGTTGTGGTGAAAGAATTTTATGCTAGTTGGCTTGACCCTGAGGACTCTACAGTCTATGTGCATTCGGTTCCGGTTGATTGCTCTCTGAGGGCCATAAATGCGGTGTATGGGTTGCTGGACATAGTTGATGAATATACATGCTTCTTGGAGACCCTTTCAGAGGATGAGGTCAACACAACTTTATTGTCATTAATAGTTGAGGGTACTGGTTGGGTCGCCGCTGAGGAGCATGGAAAGCGTGCTATTGAGCGAAAGCGGCTATTGCCTCAAGCAAAAGTGTGGTACAATTTCCTTCGTAGTCGTTTGAGCCCCACTACTCATGATGAGACTGTGTCCTTGGAGCGTCTCCTATTGTTACAGCTTTAATGATTGGATACACCATCAATGTGGGCAATATCATCGCGTGTTGAAGAAGAGGATCACTAAGGCAGCTGGCAAGTTATTCTTCCCCACCACTATTACCTTGCTCTGTCGCGCAGCTGGTGTTCCCATTGGTGATGGCCCTCCTGAAGAACTAGTGAGCAATAAAAGCAAATTCTCCAGAGGAAGCATTAACAAAGTTCTGGGGGGATCTAAAGGGTCTTCCTCCCCTGAATGCAGCCCACCTCGCGCACCTACTGGTGCCAATTCTAGCAACTCGAACCGTGCAGCCATCTTTGCTAAATTTGACAAGCAAGATACTCGGCAGGAGCTAATTTGTGATAGGCTACACCAATTCTGGCGCTACACCAAACAACATAATCGTGTCATGGAAAAGGCAATGCTCACAAATTTCACTAGGCCTTTTCCTTCATTTTCTTCATTCCCAGATGGCATTCTTGAACCTTGGACTCCACCTGCCGAGCCTGACAATGCATCATCCGATGAAGAGTGACTTGAGGGAGTTTTTTCGATCCTTTCTTAGCTTTATTTTTTTATTTTATTTTTTTGCTCGTTCGTAGTTGTCTTGTTGTTTTGAGTCGGTCCTTCATTGTAATTTTTTTTTTAGTTGTGTTGTCTTTTGCTTTGTCACAGTGAGGACACTGTGATCTCTAAGTTTGGGGGAGTTGGTGTTTATTTTGTGTTTTATATATATGTGTTGTGTTTTGTAAAAGGAATTTTAGTATTGTAGTAGTGCCTAAATTTTTTGGGATCATTGATGAAAAAAAAAAGGGGGAAATTGCATCTTAGAGCGGATCTTAAGCATGTTTGAATTGGTTTGATTTAGGCATCAATTTGGCAAACCTTGGAATGTGAAAAATGTGTGATCTTAACATGTGTGCTTGGCTTTATCATGATTCTTAGAAACTCTAAATAATGCTAATTGATTGTGAGAGTCTAAGATCTTAGAATTGTCTTGTTAATTTTCCTTGAGGCGAAATCCTAGGAGGCTTAGCAAACTAGAAATGATATAGGCACATTTTGTTGGATCGATTGAGCTTTTCTAGCCTACCCTTGAAATTATTATCCATTGTTGCCCACTTTGAGCTTCTTGGCATATTCTTTGTTGATTCACCTTTATGCATATAGCCATATCCCTTCTCATGTTATAATTCTCATATTGTGTTCCCTAACTATCTCTTAACTTAGTTTGTCTTATAAGTTAAGTCTAAGTTTTGGGGTGGGATAAAAGGGGTGTATTTATATATTTCATATCGAAAAAAAAAAAATTTTAAAAAGAAGAGAAAAGGTGTTTGTTTTATTTAGTTGTTTCATTTTTTTTTTTGTAAAATATATATATGTCCTAGTTATTTGAGTAAAAAAAAGAGAAAAATATATAAAAAAAAAAGTAAATATTCATTGTATTGGACATATATATAGTGTTAAAATATATATATATATGCATTGAAATAAATGAAAGGGAGAGTGGGGTGAACTTGTGAGAAAAAGAAAGAGAAGAGGGTAGATCATTTGTACTACAAGGTTCTAAAGCAAACTAAGATTGGAGGTTTTTTAGCCTAGAAATTCCTAAATTTCCATACCCTTAGCCTAGCCTCATTACAATCTTAAGAAGACCTATCGATCTAGAATGCTAAGCTATTCTACATTAGTGGAGAGGAGTTAGCAAGTCAACATATGAGACAAGGATTAGGCTTGAGGACCGACTTTTAGTGTGATTTAAGGAATCGAAGAGGATTGAGAAGAGCTTTGTGCACACGCGTTGGGTCAAACATTTGGAACATGACTTAGTTGTCTTATTAATGTTTAAAAAAGGTTGGTTCATGCATGCTCAAGAGGTAAAAATCAGCTCATTTTAATTAAATTTCTGAGATCATTACCCCATAATTTAGGCATTATACTTCAAGAAACGATTCCTTTTCAATTTGTGGTTGTAAGTTTTGTTTTGTTGTCTTTGTGAGTGTCTTTTGTGTTGTTGTTTTGTTTATTTTATTTTATTTATTTTGTTTTTGTTTTGTTGAGGCATCACTCGAGGACGAGCAATGGTTTAAGTTTAGGGGTGTGATAACTCTACAACATAGAGTTATCTTAGTCACTTTTAGGCCTATAATTCAATGAGATTAGAGTTATATTTGTTCTTTTTGTTTAATTTTGATTTATTTGTGTTTGTGTTAGTTTTGATAAGTTTAGTGTTTGATATTTATGAAATGATTAGAAATGGCTCATTAATAGGTGAAAAATCATCTTGTGAATAGAAGACTTGAAAATGCTCGCTTTGGTTTTTAGTTTCTTTTGTTGAGCAGGAAAACTCAGAAATGCGACCACATTTATTTTAACCGCATTTCTTGGAGCTATGCGTGGATGACGTGGCTGCTCACTTAAGTAACTGTTGAAGTGGCATTTTTTGAGGAGGACAGCTAGAATTCTTTAATCTACATCACCTTTGGGTCCCATAACAAGGGGTGCACGTGAGGAACAAGGATTTTTCTGAATTTGGAAGGAAACCCTAAGGAGGCAAAAGGGGATATTACATATATTTTTTCTCTTTTTCCCTTTTTCATCAGACCACCATTGAAGAAAGAAACCAGCCGCCCCCACCATGGGAGATACCAGATTTTGAGCTTCAAGAAGAAGGAAAGAAAGTGCAAGGAAGAAGGAAAAGAAGAGACAAATTCATCTAGCTCTTAGTGTTTGGATTTTATTTTCTCTACGCTTAATCTTGGTATTTGAATTCCTTTAATTAACTCTCATGAAACCCATGGCTAAAATTATTATAATTGTTCTCTTGAATTTTAGTATGAACTAAACTTTTGTAGTTAGAGATGCTAATGAACTCTAATATGTAATTTGGGTGTGTGGGTAATTTTAATGTTAAAGTTGATTTGAGGTTTTTTTCAATCAATGGGTATTATTGTTTATACTTGCTCTATGTTTGGCCAACTTGAGTAGGTAATTAAATTGGTATTGATGCTGGAAAAATTAATATTAATAGATACAAAGATTGATTGATGCATGTTCTTAACTTTTATGTTTTGGAAATTGTGTTTATATAGGAATATATAATCACCTTGCATGACTTTATAGGTTTGTGCTCAAATTGATATTCTTAACATTGATTGGGCATAGGAATATGTTAATTAATGCAAGAATTGAACCTTAATTGCTTAGGAAAAAGAATTAAGACAAGTAGAAACCTAGTCAACATTACCCAGAATTGCGCCCGCATTGTTACCCGCATCTGTGCCCAAAATTGCATATTAGAGGAAATTAGTAGCTCTAACTTCCCATCATCGCTTGATTAATCATTTGCTTACTGTTTTAGTTTCGTTTTGTTCGTTAGTTCACTCATTTATATATTTCGTTTTTTTTTTATTTTAGTTCAATCAACCTTATTGCTTATTTTTATTCCAAATTGTTGGGTTTTGATCTCTACAATATCTTTCTTAAACAATCCCTGAGGAGACGATATTAAAATACTTACTATTATATTACTTGCATGCGATTGTGTACACTTGCACATTAAATATCATAAGAAAATATCGCTAACACCTGCCCCAGCTCGCGACCCAGTTGGCGACCCAGCTGACCTGGACCTGCCCTGGACCGTGATCCGATCCCCGACCCATCGACCCGCTACTCCTCTTCCTTTAGCCCAGTTGCCCACGTGGCATGTTTTTATTGGCTGCGAATGGGTCAAAGCTCTAGCTGCCACCAACCACTTTTCCATCCCACTTTGTGTGCTCTTTGGGCCTTGGACCTTCTATTTTGAGCTCTAAAGCTCACATTTTGTGGTGTTTTAGAAAAATGGCAAAATGACTATTCACCAAAATAGCTAAGTTAATATTAATAATAAGATTTGATTTTTTAAAATCATATTTTATTATTAATATTTTAGATTTATATTGTAAACTCCTTTTGTTGTTTAAATTCTTTTTAGTCATTTTCTCCCTCTATAAATAGGAACTCTTCTTTCACATTTGATATGTAATTTTTAGGTAGCAAAACTCTACCAAATTTTAGTCTCACTTCTCATTTTTTTCTCTCTAAAATTTTATGAGAATGTCTAGCATAATAGGCTAACCTTCTTAGGAAGGTTAGGATGATCCTATATGCACTATGACTTTATTTGATATTTTTGATTCACCATGTGCTTAAAGTTTATATATTTAAGTGATTTTTTTTCTTTCATCTCTCTTTCTTCATCTTGTTATCTTTATTTATGTTTACTAATAGTATATAGATGTGGTCAAGCACTTTCTATGTATTATCAAATTGCTGAAAATAATATAGATAATGTCTTTATCATTTTCTCTATCTCATTTTGCTAAATCTATATAGAATTGGTCATGCTCTTTCTATGTATTTTATAAATAGTAAAAGTAATATTTGTGTTAGGTTTTATGTCCAATCTTTTATTGCATTATTGCCAGTGGTATAATATCATTTTCAGATTTCTCATAAGATTTATCTCATCCTTCCATGGTAAAGAATATTAATCACTTGAATGCATTTTTGTGAAATATATTTGTGCTTCAATGTTAAATCTTCCAAATGAATAGTTGGGATGTGAACTATTCATTTGTGTAATTTTTGTGAATCAAAGATCCAAATAAATAAATATGCATATTGGTGACTCTTGATCCTTCCTACTTGTTACATATTGTACATCACACTTTATTCTATCTTTATATCTAATATCTAAATCTCAAAAACAACAAAAATATCACTTGTTCTATTTTCCTCATATTATTTATATCTTAGCTTTATTTATTGATTAACTTTATTTCTTTGTCTCCTTGTGGAATCGGCCGCCCGATCTATACTACTACAACCACCGCTTATTGGATGCATGTTTTGGGCACTAAACAGACCTATGGACCAATAAGTCCAAGCTCCAATAAATAAAATATTCTTAACCAAAACTCTTTGATTCAATAATCATATTTATTAATCTCATGATTATTCCACTTTAAATATGAGACTGCACTTTTGAGAATTAATGACATATATTTATTGAGTACTTTATCCTAATCATAAAGTGTCCATTGATATAATCATTACATACAAATTAATTCTCTATTGATGATTCATAATTAAGTGGGAATAAAATTATCGTTTTACCCTTTTAATTATATCTTAATTCCTAGTGTACCATTGACTTTACTAGTGAAGGTTAATTCATAATCTGATTATGAATTTGACGTCAATACCCTTTTCAATTCCAAAAACCAACCCAATAGGGAACCATCATTCAATCTATAAGAAGGTATAGAATTCATATCTGTTAAGCTATGTCCCCAACCATATACATCATTGAGTCTCCAAAATAATAGTTCTTAGCCTGATCATTCTAACAAATCGCGCATGAATCAAAAAATCAAATGATATATATAGGAGTTCATAGTAACTTCCGGATTAAGATCAGTTTGTATGTGATCATCAGTTGATGTGTTTTATAATACTATGAAACGGTATTTAAACAAGTATTATTAAATCACATCTGGTGCAGTTCTACATACTCTCAGCATGCAAAGTACCTCCACTAAAGTGTCCTACTACACTAGTAACTTGGATCTAGGTCACATGTATTCATAATACTAGTGGACTGTACTAGCAGTAGTTAATCTAAAGATTCCATAACTTTATTTTACTGCGAACTATTTAAGTTCATTATCTCAATCTCAATCCTCTCATACCAATATGAGATTGAGACCACATAGATGAAATTGAGAATTTTCTGATCTTTACTTAATATTATTAACAATAATATAGTACAATAACTACATATATATAGTAATTCAACCCATTCATTTATTTCATTACAACTATTCTCAACTACAATTGCTTTAAGGGCACAATTCCCAACAAGAAATCCCTATACGCTTTAGAGAACGAGGCCTAACTGGGTTGTAAAAAAAGTTGGATACCTCAGTGGTCGTACAAACTAGGTACCTAAAAAGATAAGAAAAGATTTAGGTTCTATTCACATACACATTACAAGGCATGTTGGCCCATATGTATACTAGTAGGGCTAACATAACCAAAAAAAGGACCAAGAAGAAACATGGAACTCTGTTCGTTTTTACCCTATAGTATAGAACTCATTCACATACTAAGTAAAAAAAATGTGCGCAGAGCTATTCGCCATTATTTTTGTCCATAAAATGAACAAGTGAGGGAGATGACACATGTAATTATACATGGAACGAATATAACCAAATATTGGTGCACAAGTCAGCCAAAGGTCTATTCGTGTATCCATGCCTACATGATGTATAATGAATGAGGAAGTGGTCACAGAAAGAGCACATGCATACTTGTAAATGAGGCCTATTCGTTATGCCCTATGCAAAGGACACCTGTTTCGCTTTAATTCACAAGAGAAAAATTGGACAAAGGCCTAAGTGAAGCTGTTCGCGTGTGCTCACATATATAATATGTTTGCCTTTGGTTTTATAGGAAAATCTTATTTGTTTGCATGTACTATACATGGTGCGAATAGAATATAAAGGTGTGAATTCATTTGTTTCCACTTAGAAAGCAATCAAAACACACAAAGGTCAACAGAACAAGAACAAGCAGGTTACTTACATGCATGTAGAAGAAACGAACAAAGATTTATATGAAGCAAGAGTCTTGTTCGCTTATAATACAAAGATTATTAATTCCCTATTCTACTTGATAGTAAAAACGTGACACATTCACTAATGCTACAAAGAGACTACTAAGGGCCTTAAAACATATGTGATGTCCATTAACACATATACGCATCAAATGGGGTCTAAGGGATAAAGCTCATGGTCATCCTTAAGCACTATAAATCTGTCAAAACAACAATAATACCCAAGATCAAATGCAAGATGCAAAAGAGAGCTTATGGAGAGAAAACCCTTACCTATAGTCATTAGGGTGCTGTAACGCCCTAAACTCCAGGGACCGTTACGGTGTGCCTTGTTAACAGTGCTAAACTCGCTAATCGAGTCATTTGGCCAAAATCGTGTAACTAAGTATGATTAGCGGTTTAGGGATTAAAATTTTTGGTTAAGATGTAACGTTTCATTAGAACGTTTACTACATACATTGAGATCCCAAAAATATAATTTAAAGGTCTATTACAAGAAAATATTTACAACATGCCAATCTAAGCGGCAAAATAGGGTTTAACCCTAGTTCTTCTTTCAACCCTCGGTCGTGGCGGTCGAGTAGCCGCATATGTGCACGTCGTCACCTAAGCTCTCCAACTCAAGAATGGTCCAGCTTTCTTTTGCCTTTACCTGTACCACATAGCACCTGTGAGCCGAAGCCCAGCAAGAAAACTCAACATGCTCATGAACAGTAATAACATGTCATCGAATCATAATGTGCATGCCTAGCAATAATAGCTTCCATCATGCATGCAAATAAGTTCAAATAAATGATTATGGGGTCCTGCATCTGAATAGAAGACTAATGAGTCATTCTTTGAGGACCTGCTTCTTGGATAGATGACTAAAAGTCGATCTTGGAGTGGGTGACTAATGAGTCACACCCTGTATAAGTGACTAATTAGTCACACTTTGTATAGATGACTAATGAGTCATACCCTGTGCAGATGACTAATAAGTCCATCTCTGTCTAGGTGACTAATGAGTCACACTCTATATAGGTGAATAATGAGTCACACTCTATATGGGAGACTAATGAGTCTCACTCTTTACAGGCGACTAATGAGTCACACTCTGTATAGATGACTAATAAGCCAATCTTTGTATGGATGACTAATGAGTCATACCCTGTATAGGTGACTAATGAGTCACACTCTATATTAGTGACTAGTAAGTCACGCTTGGTATTAGTGACTAATAAGTCACACTCTGTATAGATGACTAATAAGTCAATCTCTGGAGGTTTCATACCCTCCTAGCCATGTGACATGTAGGTCACCTTAGCCTTTCTGGCTCTGGCTCTAATTAACTAGCCCATAGACTAGACAAACGCTTTTAATTTTCATCGAACTTGAGGTCGGTCCGGCATTAATGCTCATTTGAGTCATTCAATGCAGATGTTGATTAGATCTAATCTTTTATCAGCTTGCGTTAAACACGCTAAGGCCGTACTTGACTTATAAGTCAATCCCATGTGACTAGTGCTCAATACCACTGCCGAACTTGACTAATGAGTCACAGCTTCACAGTTGACATTGACACCATTGCCAATCCCTGACTAATAAGTCAGTGCTTCCTCATTTAGGTAATACAAACATACATATATCATATGTCAAATATTCAAATATAAGGCATTTGGCATGCTCACTCATTAATCAAAAGCATAAACATAATCATGCACAATTATAGAGACTCAAGCTCTGATCAATCTCAAAATCAATATTCATAGCATGCCCTAATCACATGTTTCTCGTGCATCACATGCATCACATTTAATCACTTGACATGCCTCAACAATAACCATGCATGTCATATTTAACCATCCCACATGCATCAAGAATAACCATGCATGTCACATATACACAGGGTGCAATTTTCTTACCTATGATTCAAGCGAGAATTAATATAAGAACGACCCTTGAGAACGATCAACCTTTAAGCCTTTAGTAGTCACCTAGTCATAACCAAATATGGGACACCATCAATAAAATGAACATAAGGGTTCCCAAGCCAAGATCTAGCCTCCGGGACATCAATCCCCACTAATCCAGGTAATAGGAACCATCCCAAGGCCTAAAACCAAGTTCCCGGGGCCAAAACACTCAAACGGGCTCAAACCTTTCCAAGGGCTGCGACCTTAACACCTTGGGCCACGGCCCCAGCCACTATAGGAGCAAGGGCCGCAGCGCCCTACACCTAGGGCCGCGGCACCCAACAAGGCTAAACTTACTCCACCAGTTGCTTCTTCAAGCTAGGGCCGCGGCCCCCAACCCAGAACCAGCCATAAACCCGTTTTCCATCTTCCCAAACCCTCCAAAAACATACCTAAACACTTCCAAATCATCAAATCAAAGTTCCCAAGCTTCCCAATGATCCAAAACCATCAAATCCCAAGGCTCAAATGAACCAAAAACTCAACGATTCACAAAGTCCAATTCTAAGCTTAAAAAATTAAAACTTAAAACTTGAATTACCTCAAATTGAGTTGTTTCCAACTAAATCCTTCGGCTAATAAGCTTATAATCTTCCCTAGGATCGCTATGCCTCGATCCTCGCTTGATTCCGACTCCTAGAACTCGAGATTTCTTCGAAAATGCTTCAAACGGTAAAATGAACTATCGGGAAGAGAAAGAGAGGTTTTCTAATGTACGGTTCTATCTGACAAGCTCTTCAAGCTTAAGTAACCTCAAATAAAACCTAGTGCTCGGGGTCCTGAAAATACCCCCGAGGACATTATAGTCAAAACTCCCAGAATTTCCTCCTGATCTCAATAACTTCCAATTTATCATCAAATAACATCCTCATAACTCAATATTCCAATAAGAGACCCCGTTATGACAAAATCGCTAATTTATAATATAAGACCGTCTCATGCCGAATAGCTCGAATATATCTCCATAATAATGGGATCTCATTCACAAATCACAATATGCACCAAAATATACAAATATGCCCTCAATGGGCCAAATTACCAAAACACCGTAATAATCAAATGTGGACCCACATGCATGCATATAACATCATATTATAATATAATTCACATAAACATGCATATTATCAGTTAATGGCTTAATTAAATAATTATGGCCCTCCCGGCCTACTAATCCTGCTATTAAACCACATTAGGGATTTCGGGGCATTACAGGTGCTACCATGTGCCTCAAATGCAATTAGTAAGTGTAAACCATCTCATTATGGTTATTAACAATTAGTAGGCACTCCAATCAATAGTTGTGATAATGAAATTATGTTTGTGATTATATTAGTCCATATAATAATTCTAACACAATGTCCCAGCAAATTTGATGGCAACTATAAAGAACGACAAAGTGATACTTTTCACTTTTTTTTCTTCTTTAATATTATAATACTATATATGTATATATTTAATATCAAAAAATATATTAATATAGAAATTTAATATGTATTTCATTAGAGAATATGTTTTTTGTCGTGTTGAAGTTGTAATAAGAAAATGGGATAATGCTAAAATTACACAATTTTTATGTTGATTCAACACAAATATTGTGCAATGGGTTGGAGTTGATCTCATAGAAAAACAATTAAAAGTTAAAACTAATATTTTTTGAAGAAATTATACTTCATACCCAGTTTTAGAAGGACCATTAATTTTTACCTAAATTTTGAAAACTTTAAATTAATACCCACATTTATAATTGAAATACCCATTGTACCCTTTGCTATTCTTTTGAGTAAAAAATATTCAGACCTATTACACACAAATTCAACTTCTCATAGCTCACTCGAGCGACACTTCTGTTCTCACTCCGGTGACCCTTCGGTGCTCACTTCGTCGACACTCCGGTGATTGCGGTTATTGCTGCATCTCGAGTAGTTATGTATTGAGTGGATTCTAGAAGTTATGCTAATTAAGATTTGAGTATGTTTAATTTATTCTCATGTTTTTTGTTCATCCTTAATTAGATTGAAATAATTATATACAAGCTATATACATATTGGTAAAAAATAATATACCTTAATTCAGAATTGAAAGCAAACACAATGATTAAGTTGTAATTATCATTCTTTCAATTAAATGACGTATAAATGGGTCACGTGCTATCACATATATTCTTTTATATTATTATTTTATGGTTTTGAATGGTGGATTAAAGAATTGGGATGATTCGTGATTTGTGTTGTGTATATTTTAAATGAATTTTGTGCACGTGTTTGATGAAATTCCTCAACTGAACTTTATGTGTTTGCAAAAGTTCATAGTGAAATAATTTTTTAGTTCATTCAATTAATGAATCCATATGGGGCCACCCTCTAAAACACCTGAAAATATGGTTGCAGTGTCTCCCTATTACTATGAAAGGAAGAAAGAACTTGTTTCCATGTATATTCAAGTATCTCCCACATCTTAAGAAGATCTCCAATTAGACACTAGCCTTACCATCCATGTTGTCTTTTGTTTGGTGTTGTTTATGGAATATCTCAAGTTCACCTCTAAGCTTTTTTAGCTTCATTTGGTAACGTCTTAATATATGTTTTTTTAATAACTCGAGGTTTTTTCTTCATTGTGTAGCTTTTTAAAGTTAGACATAATCTTCGAACCCACCAACTAATATCTCCTAGGATCTTTTTTAAATAAATTCATTGCATGAAAAGTATTTGTAATGAGTATGTATAATACATCATATAAATAGACACATTATATAAATTTTATTTTTGTCAGGGGCAACTACATGGTAGTTGTATTTTGCCAAATGGACCATTGATCTGGTTGCACCAAGAAAACCAGAATTAAGGGAAGTTATGGAGGAAAACCACAAAAGATTTAGATTTTTCTTGCTTGTCTATGTGGATATTTATTTTTCATTGGTTTCAATTATTTAGTGAGTCACCTTTGTCATGATGGTTGTATACCCTTTTTGCTTGTCTTTGCTTTTCTCGGCAAGAAAATGACTCAAACTCCAATCATACTTTTGCATAACCAAGTGTTATCACCCTATAATATATATGCTATCTATCAAAAAAATTCTCTTGTAATTAATACTTGTCACTTGTGATTTAAGCACTGCTTAACAACATATGTTTTTTTATGTGTGTCAAACTAGTGTAAATATTTTAATTAGATTTGTGAATAATGATGAAGATCCATTGACATATATTAAACTATTTTTGTTTTAAAAGTAATATTTAACTATTTAAATTTTAAAGAGTTGTGGTTTAGATTTTAAGCATTGATGTTTACATTTTAAAAAGGCGTGGTTTAGATTTTAAGCCTAGTGGTTTAAATTTTAAGCATTGAGATTTACATTTTAAAGAGACATGGTTTAAATTTTAAGCATTGTGGTTTAGATTTTAAAGGATCATGGTTTATATTTTATATGGTCGTGGTTTAGATTTTAAGCCCAGTGGTTTAACTTTTAAGCCTTGTAGTTTAAATTTTAAAATGTCGTGGTTTAAATTTTAAGCCTTGTGGTTTAAATTTTAAAGAGTCGTGGTTTAAATTTTAAGCCTTGTAGTTTAAATTTTAAAGAGTTTTGGTTTGGATTTTAAAGACTAGTGGTTTAAATTTTAAGTTTTAAGGTTAACATTTTGAAGACTTGTGGTTTAGATTTTACGCCTTGTGGTTAAACTTTTAAAAGATCGTGTAGCGTCCCAAAACTCCTAATGAGGTTTAGTACCTTGGTTAGTGTGTCGGGAGGGCATAATTGAGATTTTTGGTGAATTATGTGATTTTAATTATATATATGTGATTATGTGGATTATATGAGTTATATTATAATATGACTGCTTATGCATCTTTATATGTATTAAATATGTTTAAAGGTCCTCTTTTGCAAAAAATTGACATTTTCGTAATTTTGACTAGTTGAGAGTAAAATTATAATTTTGTAAGCTATGTGCTTGAGACCACATTATTATGTGGATATATTCATGATATTTGACACGAGTCGATCCTTTTGAGCAATTTAGCGAAAAAGTCACAATGAGGATTAATGCCCGGCTCGGGGTGAGCCAAGGGGTATTTTGGTAATTTTACACATTTCAGGATTGGTTGTTAAACGTGAGTATTTGATGGGGAAAGAAATTGTATTTGATGAATTGACTAAATAATTTGGAGATTAGGGGGGATAATTTGAGGTTTAGTGGGAAATAGAAGCTAATGATAATTTTGCCATTGGGGTATATAGTTTGGAGGTTAACAAGGACTGGGGGTAAATTGGTCACTTGACCAATTGGTGTAGATTTTTGGCTGTCTGGAATCAACCTCCTCTTTCACGTTCAGCTCTCTCTTTCTCTCCTTCTTGCTCTCTTCCTTGTTCCAAGACCAAAACATTCAAGATAGGCCTAAGCTTGTAGGATTTTGAGAAATCCTAGTAAAGATTTGAAGTCTTCTTGAAGATAGGAGCTGTCTAGGCCACTGTAATGCCCTGGTTACTCCAAGATCGTTATTGTGGACTTTAAATAGTGCCTAACTCATTAAGTGAGTCATTTGGTTATAAATGTGCATCTAGGTGTCATTAATAGGCCAGGGTGAAAAATATCGATCAAAAGGAATGTATACATCTTATTTTAAACATTAAACTGTACATGGGCCCATAAAAGTGTTTACAAAGTTATTTACAATCCAAAATGGTCATTACAGTAAAAAAATTACAACCCGCCGACCTAAGCGGCAAAAATAGGGTTAAACCCTAGTTCCTCTAAGAAACACCTTGGCCGTGGTGGTCAAGCGGCCGCATATGTACAAATCGCCACCTAAGCTCTCCACTCAAGGCTGGGTGAGCTTTTCTTTCCCTTTACCTACACCACATAGCACCCGTGAGCCAAGGCTCAGCAAGAAAACTTATTACTGCATGTATACAATATCAATAAATGATCATGTAATCATTCTGGGGCTTGCAGCCCTAATAAATAGGAGACTAATGAGTCACTCCCTGGGTAAGTGACTAATGAGTCACACTCTGGATAGGTGACTAATGAGTCGCACTCTATTTAGGTGACTAATGAGTCACACTCTGTATAGGTGACTAATGAGTCACACTCCGGGGCTCTGCACCCTAAGCCATGTGACGTTTCATTCACCGAAGCCTTTTGGCCCTGACTCTAAGTAACTAGCCTTTAGACTAAACCAGCGCTTTAGTTTTCTTCGACCTTAGGGTCCGTCAAGCATTTAATGCTCACGTTGATTATATCTAATCATTTTGGCACGTGTTAAACACATTAATGTCGCTCTTGACTCTTTAGCCAATACCATACGACCAGTGCTCAATACTACTACCGATCATGACTAATAAGTCAATGCTTCACGACCAGTACTAACACCAATGACATTTCTGAATAATAATTCAGTACAATTCACAAAGAAGCAAAGTTGCTAGGCATTTACAATGCAATCAATGTCCATATATAGAGCATTCAACATGCCTCATCAATAACCATGCATGCTACATACTGGGTGCAGTTTTCTTATCTCTGGTTCGAGCGTGAAATAATAAAAAAATGACCATTGAGAACGATTTGTCCTTAAGCCCCTTAGCAGTCACCTAATCATAACCAAATACAAAATCCCATCAATAAAATAAGTAATAAAAGGTTCCCGGACCAAGACCTAGCCTTCGGGACGTCGAATCCTACTAAACTGGGTAGTAGGAACGATCTCGAGGCCTTAGGTTTGAGTTCCCATGATTAAAACACAATTTTGGCCTAACCTGCCCTTAAGCGTCGCGACCCCACACCTCTAGGTCGCAGCCCGCCTCAATCTCCTAAGAAGACATGTTTCAAACCCTCGGGAAGCTGAGTCAATTGAACAATTGGAATCTCTTCGCCTAAATTTTTCGGCTGTGCCCTCAAAGCGAGGTTGCCAAAACCGAGTCCTTCTATTGTGTGAGTCTGTGTGATCTGATATTGCAAGAGTAGACTCAATAAAACTGGGAATTTCGTTGTCAAACAGAAGGAGGAGTTCATCAAGATTATCAAAGTTGCTTCGCAATTGAACCTCCTCATGAATTAAAGAGCCAATCATGAATTTTTGATAGCATTCATCATCTTCTCGGGGTTGTTTCCCGATGTGGCAGATATTGACTTCAAGAGTCATGTTTCCAAACGATATCTTCATTAGACCATTCTGACAATTGATCAAAGCATTTGCAGTAGCAATGAATGGTCTTCCGAGGATAATATGAATTTTAGACTCCATGTTTACCACAGATTGGGTATCAATAATAAGAAAATCCACGGGGTAATAGAATTTTTCAATTTGAACTAAAACATCCTCAACAATACCCCTAGGCTTTTGGGTGGAATGGTTAGCAAGCTGTAGCACAACAGATGTTGGCTTCATTTCTCCAAGACCGAGTTGCGAGTATACAGTGTAAGGCATGAGATTTACACTCGGGCCAAGATCAAGTAAGTCTTAGCTGACTTCATGGGTCCCAATTTGGTAAGAAATGGTGGGACAACCCGGATCTTTGTATTTTGGCGGTGTCTTTTGTTCAATCACCACACTCACTTGCTCAGTCAAGAAAGGAGTCTTCTTGACATGGTTTTTCCTTTTTGCAGTGCATAGATCCTTGATGATTTTGGCATAAGCGAGCACTTGTTTTATGATGTGAAGCAAAGGAAGATTAATCTTCACTTGTGTCAAGTGCTCAAGGATTTCAGCTCGGTTATCAGGATGTTTCCCAACAGGTTTCAAAGCCTGGGGAAATGGTACTTTTGGAGAGGCATTGAGTGGTGGATTTTCGGGAATAACTTTTGGAGTACTGGGAGAGTTGGATTTCATGGGTGAGTCTTGCAAAGTTTTACCACTTCTAGTCGTGATGGCATTTACTTCCTTGACATTTTGATCATTAGAATTTGAAGATTGGGCCATGTGTTGGCCTTGCACATTGAATTTCGATTGGGAAGGAAGTTTGCCTTTTTCCGCAATGGCCAAGGATTCAGTCAATTTTGAGAATTGACATTTCATTTCCTTGATTTCTTCCATCATTTGGCGATTTAGTTTGGATTGTTTCTCTATGAATTCATGAAGAGTATTCTCGAGAGAATTTCATTGTGGATGAGCATTATATTGAGGTGCAGAATACACCTTTGATGGTTGAACTTGTTGCTCATTTCTCCATTGGCCTCCAGATGATTGAGCTTGGTTGGAATCTCTCCAACTGAAATTTGGGTGGTTTCTCCAACCAGTGTTGTACGTATGGGAGAACGGCTTGTTATATGCCCCTAAGGCATTGCATTGCTCTTCATAAACTCCCATCATTTCATTCAAAGCTAAGCAGTCCTTAGCTAAATGCTCCGTTCCTCCACAAACAAAGCAAGGTTCTTGCGATTCTGCTTGAGCAATCACGTGCAATTTTTGGCCATTTTTCGTCATTAAGACCTCAAACTACTTTTTCAAAGCTTCGAGTTGGGCCTTAACACTATCCTCTTCTCGAAGTTGATAGATCATAGATGGTTTATGTCGGTTGGTGCTATCAGTAGCACTTGGACTAGTCCAGGTGTGAGACTTTTTCGCGGTTTCTTCGAGATATTCAAGAGCATCGTCTGGCTCTTTTTCGAGGAATTCACCATTGCATAGCATTTCTACAAACTGTCATAGAAGTAACTGAACAAATGCCAGTTCTCATAGCCATGGTGCGGGCACTGATTCAACCAATCTTTGAATCTTTCCCAGACTTGATAGAACGTTTCATTGTCCTTTTGGGAAAATGTGGAAATCTGTTGTTTTAGATTGTTGGTCTTATGTCTGGGGAAGTGTTTCAGAAAGAAGGATTTGGTCATCTACTCCCATGTTCCAATAGACCTAGGTCTCAAAGAGTATAACCAGTTTTTGGCTTTGTCTTTCAAGGAGAAAGGGAAGAACTTCAGTCGCACAGAATCGACATTTTTGACTCGGTTATAGAACGTGGCTACTACCTCCTCGAATTCTCTGATATGCACGTATGGGCTTTCGTTTTCCATTCCATGAAATGTGGGCAAGAGTTGAATCATGCCAGGTTTAAAGTCTAATGCTGGGATATTAGGAGGGAAGATAATGCATGAAGGTGTGGAAGTGCGAGAAGGATGGAGGTAGTCATTGAGAGTTCTTGGTTGGATTTCATCATTGAGAGCCATTGCGAATGGATTATTATCAGCTAAAGTTTGTGGAGAATCAGGGTTGGTGGAAGGAGTTCCGGAAGGAGTGGCTGATGAATTGGAAGAAGTGTCACTAGAAGTTTCGTGATGATTCATCCACTCTCGAAAATCAGAATTAGATTTATTTTATGTTTTTATTATTAATATTTTTTTTTTTTTGATTTTTTTTTTGTTAAACTTGTTCCCAGGTAGATTTGGAGGTTTTTGGGCGATCTCCAACGCCTTACTAGAACTCCCCGCGGTTGCTGAGTAAGTATGGTAGATCACAAGTTAAACCATTTCGACCAAACAACCTTTAAGCAGAGTGAAATTGCTTATTTTGACAGAACAAGCTTGGTTTTCTTATAGTAATAAGTTCAACAATGTAATAGTGCAAAGGTAGATGCTCGAAATGTTCCCAGGCCGATTAGGAAGGTTGCCAAGGTACTGTTTTAGACCTACACTTGCCTAGACAGAACTCCCCGAGGTTCCCAGGTAAGTGTGGAGGGTAACGCTATCACAAACCTTATTTAACAACCAATCTTTCTAGACAGAACAATATCGGTTTCTACCATTTGTAATATTACACAATTGTTCCCAATACTAAGCGTTTTATGATTGAAATTTTATGAACAATTTTATATATATATATTTTTAAAAAAAAACCTAAATTCTAAGTAAAACTAAGACAAAGAAAAAGAAAAGCCTAAACTAAGTAACAAAATAAACAACACAAAAATAAAATAAAGAAAAGAAAATTAAAGTGAAGTGAAGATAAAATAACAAGTTTAATCTTTTTTTTTCTTTTCAAATATGTATTAAACTAAAAAATAAAAATAAATTAAGAAAGAGAAATGGAATAAAAAAATTAACTAAAAAATATATATATTTATATGATTCTCTTTTTTTTGTAACCAAAAGAAAGAAAAATAAAATAAATAAATATATATTTTTTACGTTTTTTATATATAAATATATATATGAATATTTATATATATATATGAAATTTTCTCTTTTTTTTTGTTTATTTTGTTTTACCGAGAGAAAGTAAAAATAAAAAATATATATAAATAATTAAATTTTTTATGATTTTTAGTTTTTTTTCTTTTTATTTTTGTTATAATAATAATCCAATTAACTAAAAATTAGTAAATAAAAAAAACTACATGAACACAATATTTATTCCAACAAAAATACAAATAAAGTTACTAACATTTTTGTAAAAATTTCACTAACCTTTGAAAACTACCTCCCCGGCAACGGCGCCAAAATTTGTTTAACGCCCAAAATGTGACTACCACAAAGCGGTAGTTGTAGTAAAATCAGGCGGTCGATCCACAAGGAGGTAACCTAAAACCAAAAGATTAGTAGAAAATAATAGAAAATGTTAGTAACATGAAATAAATAAAAATGGAGATGAAAATAGATTTGAGATTTTTGTGTTGTCTTTTTGATGGAATGATAAAATGAGATGAGTGAAATAATAGTAAGTTGTAATCAAGAGTTTGAGAAATAGAAAGGTTTCAAGAATCATCCATATGCTTGTTTAGTTACTTAGTTACTTTATTTACAAAAATACACAAGTAAATAGTTCACATCCCAACATTTATTTGGAAAATCTAACATTAAAGTCCATATTCTTTTTTAACAAAAGTCAATTTAAGTTATAAAGTTATTTACTTTAAAAGCACAATGTTAATGTTATGAAAAATCTAAAAATGACAAAATACCCAAGGGCAATAATGCAATAGAAGATTAGACATAAAATTATGTATCAATATTACTTTTACTAATTAGAAGTACATAGAAAGAGCATGACTAATCCTATATACTATTAACACAAGTAAATAAAGATAACAAAATAGATATGAAGATGAAAGAACATAAATAACTCAAATGCATTATATTAAGAACATAGTAAATCAAAGTAGCATAATAACATAACTAGCATATGAAATCATCTCTAACCTTCCTAGGAAGATTAGGCCATTATGCTGATTCTCACAAAATTCTAAGAAGAAAATATGAGAAGAAAGTGAGTAGAAATTTTTCTATAGTTTCTTTACTTTAAAAATTACATACTAATTGTGAAGAAAGAATCCCTATTTATAGAGGGAGAAAAAGACTAAAAAGAAATTAAACAACAAAATGAGGTTTACAAAATAAATTTGAAATATTAATAATAAATATGATTTTTTTAAAAAAATAAAATATTATTATAAGTATTAACCTAGTTATTTTGGAGCATGACCAGATTTCTCTTTTTCTAAAACACCAAAAAAAATTGAGATTTGAAGCTCAAAATAGCAATGTACAAGGCCCAATACCCACAAAACATGGGTTGAAGGTGGCTGGTGGCAGAAGTGGGTTTTGACCCATTCCCAGCCAATGGGGAGGCACCACGCGGCGCTGGCTGGGAGAGGAGAAGGGCAGATGGGGTGCTGGGCTGGTTGGCGTGGGTTGGGCTTGTTGGAGGAAGCTTCGGACTGGGCTACTGGAGGAGGCTTCGGACTTGGCTGCTGGAGAAGTTGGGCCTACTTTGGTCAGACGCGGGTTGCTATTTTGCTGGAGAAGGCTAGGAGTTGGGCCGGACAGGTGGTGGGCTTCTCCTATGGATTAGGCCAGCTGCTAAGGAAAAAGAAAACAACAAATTACTCTTTAAAAATGCCATCCTTAATTAATCATTTTCATTTTTCCTCTTTTCTTTTTTTCTTTTACTTTTATTAATGTCAAAATGCAACATAAGTTAAATTAAAATTAATATTTTCCATCAAAGAAATATATCAAAATAAATTTAAGGAAATATTAATTAAAACTTAATTTCATTTAAACTTTAAGCTTAGTAAAATGTCATTTTTAAGCACTAATCACCAGCCGCCTTTGTCTCATGTTCAGATCTTTCTGTGTGAAGAATTACTTCAGACTCTTGTGGTCAGTATAGATCTCATTCTTCTCCCCATAAAGGTAATGCCTCCATACCTTTAATGTAAAGACCACTGCTGCCAACTCTAAATCATGAGTGGGATATCTCTGTTCATACTCCTTCAGCTGACGTGAGGCATAAGCAATCACCTTCCCTGACTGCATCAAAACATAACCCAAACCCTGATGTGAGGCATCACAGTATATCACAAACTTCTCCTGATATGTTGGAAGACTTAGAACTGGAGCTGTAATCAATCTTTGCTTCAGTTCCTGGAAGTTGTTCTCACACTTGTCTGACCACACAAACTTCTGATCTTGCGTGCCAGCTCAGTCAATGAAGTAGTAATCTTTGAGAACCCTTCCATGAAACGTCTGTAATAACATGCCAATCCAAGGAAACTTCTAAACTCTGAAGCATTCTTTGGCCTTGGCCAATCTCTAACCACCTCAATCTTGGTTGAGTCCACCTTAATCCCCTCCTTACTGACAATGTGTCCAAGGAAAGTTACTTGAGATAACCAGAACTCACACTTCTTGAAATTTGCAAACAATCTCTGTTCTCTCAGTCTCTGTAGAACCAACCTCAGATGTTGCTCATGTTCTGACTCTGACTGAGAATAAACCAGAATATTATCGATGAAGACGGTCACAAACTGGTCCACATAATCCTTGAACACTCTATTCATCAAATCCATAAAAGCAGCAGGGGCATTAGTCAATCCAAAGGACATAACTAAGAACTCATAATGCCCATATCTAGTGCGAAAAGTAGTCTTCAGTATATCTCCCTCCTTGACCCTCAGTTGATGATAACTAGATCGAAGGTCTATCTTGGAGAACACCCTCTTACCTTGCAACTGATCAAACATATCTTCTATCCTTGGCAGAGGATACTTGTTCTTGATTGTTAACTTATTTAGTTCTCTGTAATCAATGTACATCCTCAGAGAACCATCATTCTTCTTCACAAACAGAACCGGTGCACCCCAAGGTGAAAAACTAGGTTTGATAAAACCTAAATCTAACAGCTCCTGCAACTGTACCTTTAGTTCTTTTAACTCTGCTGGGGCCATTCTATAAGGTGCTCTAGACACTGGCTCCGTCTCTGGTGCCAATTCTATCACAAATTCAATCTCTCTGTGTGGTGGCAACCCTGGTAATTCTTATAGAAACTCACAGACTAGTCTAGTCTCCTCTGGTCCCGCTGGCATGACCTAAGTGGTATCAACCACACTAGCTAAGAATCCTATGCAACCTCCTTGCAATAGGTCTCTAGACTCAACACGGATATCATAGGTATACGAGGTCCATGCACAGTGCCAACAAACACAAAAGGATCATCACCTTCAGGCTCGAAGGTTACCATCTTCCTTCTGTAATCTATGGTTGCCCCATACCCAGGATCATGTCAAAGTCAGTCATAACTAATTCTATCAAATCAACTGACAACTCTCTGCCCTCTACTGTCATTGACAATGATCTGACCTATTTTTTGGATACTACTAACTCCCCAGTGGGTAACAAGGTCACAAACCCCACAGCATAATAATCACAAGGTCTACATAGTCTATCAATAATTTTACTAACCACAAAAGAATGTGTAGCACCAGAATCAATCAAAATAGTATAAGGGGTTCCAACACTAAAAAGCTGACCTGTAACTACTGAGGGTGAAACCTCAGCTTCTGCCTGAGTCAATGCGAACACTCGAGCTGAGGCCGATCTGTCTGCCTTCCTTGGCTCTTCATTCCTTGCTTTCGGGCAATCTTTCTTGAAATGTCCCACTACTCCACATAAGAAGCAAGTCTTTGCCCTACACTCCCCTATATGACGCCTCTTGCACCAACAACACTTAGGATAAGTCCTCCAGGCCTCACTGCCACCCTGGTGGCCCATTGAAATACCACGTAGTCGTTTGTCGGGACCTGGAGCTGGGAAAGCATCAAGAGCCTTCCTCTTCTGATCACTGGGGCCTCCACCCCTACCTGAACTCACAAATGAAGGTCCTGCCCTCCTAAACTCTCTTCTGACTGCATTATCCCGCCAGATCTTGTTTTCTGCACTCTCAGCTGTGAGAGCCTTTTCAACCACCTGTGCATAAGTAGTAACTCCATCCACCGTGGTAATACGAACATCACGGGATATTCTAGGTTGTAGCCCTTGGAGAAACCTCTCCCTCCTGGTCCCATCAGTGGGCACCAATTCCATTGCAAACTTGGCTAGTCTGTCAAACTTTAAGGCATACTTAGTCACTAACAGACTCCCCTGAAGTAATCTGATGAACTCTTCAGCTTTTGCAGCCCTGATGGCATAATTGTAGTACTTTTCATTGAACAGAGTCTGAAACTCTTCCCAACTCAGGGCATTTACATTTCTGGTCTGGGATATCACTTCCCACCAAATTCGGGCATCCTCCCGAAACATATATGTGGCACAAGTCACCCTCTCATTACCAGACACCCTCATAAAGTCAAGGATGGTGGTAACCATGCTCATCCATTGCTCAGCCTTAGCTGGATCTGCACTACCCTTAAAAACTAGAGGTTGTTGTTTCCTAAACCTTTCATAAAGAAGTTCCCATTTACATCTGGAAACTGCTCAATTGTTGGCACTGCTACAGGTGATGCCTCTGGCAAAATGTTCCCTGCAGGAACCTGTTGTTATCTCAAGAGGCAGATTTCTTCTTCCTGCCTTATAACTCTGGCTTGCAAATCAGCAAACAACTGCTGCCAGTTATCAGGAGCTGGCTATGGAATCTGGCTCTGGTCATTCTCTTGACCCTGTCTATCATTCTGGCCCTAATCATCCTGGCCAGCTGATGAATCTATCTGCCTTGGAATCATACTTATAGCTTATACTGTGCTAAAACAATCAATACAACTAGTTAAGTAGTAATAACTAAACCTCTTGTTGCCTCACGGTCCAAGATCAAGAAAATATTCATCCATGTTCCACAATCGTATTAATAAACATATTGATTCATGATCATAACATTTAACATTTAGCACTTAGCAGTTAACAATTAACAATGCTAATAAGCATGTTCTAGCAATCTCAGTGCTAATAAGCATGTTCTTGCTTATCATGCAATAGTTAAGGCCATGTAACGACCCAAAATTGCTAATAAGGCTTAAGTGCCTTGATTAGTGTGCCAGGAGGGCATAATTGAGGTTAGAGTGAGTATTGTTGACTTAAATGTGTGAATATGTGATTAATGTTGATTATATAATAATTAATGATATTACGTGATAATATGAATATCTATGTGATATATGTGAGAACCACATTATTATGTGGCCAGGTTCATAGAGCGCAACTCGAGACAATCCTAGGGTCAGATAGCGGGAAAAGTCACAACGGGATTTAGGATATGACTTTGGACAAGTCAGGGGTATTTTAGGTATCGGGTAGTGAATTGGACTATCGAGTCATGAAAATAAATATATGGAGATATATTTGAGGTTAGGATGTCTAGGCGGGAATACTGGGGGATTTTATCGTTTTGGCCTCGGGGACGGTTCTGGCACCTCGAGCCTTGGGATTGATTTAGCAATAAGATAGACTTAAGGAAACTTTTATAATAAAATAAACCGACCTAAATTCTACTAAGCTGGTTACTCTCATTCTCACTCTTAAGAAAAAAACAAAGGAAACTAACTAGAAGCACTCAAGGGAATTGGGGATTTGAGCTGAAGAATTTTTGGAAGTTTAGAGGGATTCAAGAGTAATCTTGAGGCTTAGCTCAGTGATTTAACCAGGGTTGAATCAAGATCAAGGTAAGGGTTTAATCCATTTGTTTTCCTGAAATTTAACCTTAAGCTTCAGCTGGATTATTGAAGGTATTACTCAATTGATGATTAGGGTGGAATTGAGCTGGGGAAATCCTTGGAATCAGCTGGGTTTTGGCTAAGGGAAGAGTTCAATCAAGAAGGTAAGCCTTGCTTTATGAATTGATGATTTGAGTTTGAGTTTTGACTAGTTATAACAGGGTGTTTGTGTTCTTAGAGTCTCAAGGATTGGAGGTGAATCTTCTATGGTTTATTGAGCTGAATTTATGTTGAAATTGTGTAGCATGAGTTGGGGATATGTTGGGTGTTGAAGTAGGAAGCTTAGGGGTGGTTTTGGTTGAGGTTTTGGGCTTTAAAATGATGGGTTTTCTGGGCACGAAGGGGAGGGCCAAGGAGGCTCGGCCATGGGAGGGCGCCGCGGCCCCCAAGGCAAGGGTCGCGGCTAAGCTTCAAGGGTCGCAGCCCTTGGTTGCACACATGAGTTTTTGAGGGTTTTAGGCACGGGAATGTGGTCTAGTGTGCTCGGGATTGGTTTCACCACCGTGCTTGGTGGAATTCGGATTCCCGGGAGTTAGTCTTATAATCAGAAACCTATATTCGAGTATTAATGGAACCTTATACTTTGGTAGTGACTAGGTGATAAAGGCTTAGGCTCGGGGTCGGATTGTGCTTGAGGGGCGTGGCTCGTAGTCAATAACCGTACAGACTAAAGGTAAGAAAACTGCACCTGGTTGAATATATGCGATGGGACTAAGGGCTCCCTATTGTAAATGCTTGAAAAGATGGTATTATGTCATGCAAGCCATTTGGTGAACCAACGACCTGAGGGTGTCAAGGGTTTCACTAGCGCACAGGGCGCGGCTCGGCCACTGGTAACCGATGACAACTTATTATGCACTGAGCTCAGTTTAAGTGGGCCGAAGTCAGTGGGTTAAAAAGAGGGTGCGCCTAAGTCGTCGGCCCTGAATATTATGTGATATGAGTGTTGTGTGTGATAGATTGTATCTTGAATCTGATTGTATGTGCTGATTATCTGTTGTGAAGTATCTGATGGGAATACATGCATAATGAGTTAATTATCTGATATCATTGATTGAGTTGTATAAGATGTTTTCTTGCTGGGTCTCGGCTCACGGGTGCTACGTGGTGCAGGTAATGTTAGAGAATATATATTATAATTGCTCAATGGAAATATAGAAAAACCAAAAATACAACTCTATGCAATGATACAATGGACAAGATAATTGATTAAATAAATATTACAACCCAATTGCTCAAAATACAAGTAAATAGAAAGATGTAGAAGAAGAAGATTACAAACTCAATACTATAATAATACAAGTAAATAAGAAGAACAAGATCAAAAGAATGAAAACACAAAGAAACTCTCACACAACCAAAGTGTAGAGTAGTGAGGATCACCAACTTGAGCAAGGTTCAAGACCTTTGTCCAAAAATTTATTTCCCCCTATTCTCTAAGCACTAAGGGATCTCTCAAGGAAATAACTCTCTGGAATAATCAAGCCTCAAGGTATATTTTTCAGCCAAGTGCTTTGTGGATGAAAAATAGTGTGTCTTACAAGTGAGCATTAGACTCCTATTTATAGAGTTTGAGATACCCCTTTGAATTTCAAATTCCACCAACCCTCATGGCTGTTACCAATGTTTAATTGGATGTTTATAGAATTAAAATAGAGATTTGGGAGTTATTTGGGATGTTAGAACCGTTCAATTTGGAAAAAACTTAAAATTCACATAAGCTGTCAGCCTCATTGGCCGTGGCCACTGGCTTCTATCCCCCAGGCCGCGGCCATAGGCCATTTTCAGCACAAAAAAGTCATTTTTCCAAAACGTTCCAAAACATCCCAAATCCTTTCCCACATGATTTTGTAACCTCCAAACACCTATTGGGAGTTAAAAACATGTCTCCAACAGTCATATATCATCATGACTTTGTGAAATCCAATCTCAAATGTGTAACATATAATATACACATTATTGGGTAATATTTGGGAGTTACAAATTTGTAACTGATTTTGTAACTCCAAAATATGTCACATTTGGGCACACACATGTGTCTAATTTTGTGACTCTCAATAATATGTTACAAGGTGTGACAAATCACATTTGTGTGACAAATCATATTTTGTCACATTATTTAATCTAATATTATATTATATGAAATAATATAACATTCCCCCACTAGATTAAATAATCACTCTCTATAGAAACCTTTGCATTGGTGCATAAAGTAAAATGTTTTTCGACTTGAATTTTACCTTAGTGTAATTATCACAAAGTTTGTCGAAATTTTGGTTGCCGAAGCATTGAACCACTATCCCTTGATAACAAACCGGTGATAACACACACACCTTTGCTATGTTCACTTGAGACCTCAATGTCTCGCTTTTGCACCGTTAATGGCCATGTGCACATTCCATTCATAGACTTTTCTTGAGAATGACTCCCAATTCTCATGAGGGACGGCACCACCCCTAGGTCTATATAGGCAGAACTCTTACAATATTTTGTTACCCTAAAATACTTGTCTTTTCAAGACTGAATTCTATTAAAAAACCTTTCGGTTTTAACCCTCATTTTGGTAACACACTAGTACTCATATCTCAGATGGGACAAAATTTGAGTACTACTATCTATTCACTTGATTGACTTGTTATTATCTATTGAACCTAATACTAGTTTGGTTACTAGTATTAAGATAGGTTACCATCAACCGTGAATCTCTATAGGGAGTCTAAGTCCCACCCCTTGGAGTCTAAGTCCCACCCCTTGAGATGTAGAAATAATTCCATTTGAATCATTTCTTTTCTCATGTATGCATACTTAGACACTCTCATTATTTTATTCAAACTTTGTTGCTAGCCATAGTTTGATTAAAATAGTTACCTCTTTAAAATAGTGATTTTGACCATAGTCAACACCTCCACTATTTTATAGTTTAATATCCAAGATAAACATTTGAATATTAATTCTAGAAACCTCTTTGTTTCTAAAATTCTCCTTTATGTTTTAAATTGATTCCTTCTTGAATCAAAATATTACAAACAGTAACTTTAGACACCAAGCATGTCTAGATTTATCCATTCTATACACATATAGCCAATGTGATTTAGAATGTGGAATTCCAAATCACCTATTTGATAGAATGACCAAATTAATCAATTAATTAACAATAAATTGATTAACTTTGGAGCATCACCCCCACATTTTTCACACAGTGATAATAAAATATCACTTTAAAATAAAAATCTATTTATTTCTAATAAGTCATTTATCCTCCAAGATAAAGCTAGACCTATGATTCTCAAAGTTAATCATGAGTCCTTAAGCTTCATGATAAACACTCAATAGATCAAGATAAAAAACCTCAATGTTTGTCTTGATTCATTTACTTGTTAAAGCAAGGCACACTTATTTGAAAGTAACTTTTATATGGTTGCTTTCTTTTATATATTTCATAAAATAAAATGTGAACACAAATGTAATGTGAAAATTTCTCAAACAAATAATCACAAATTTCATTTTTAGTTGTATAAATAATCTATAAATCACTTAAACAACTTTTGTGTATTTCTTAAGAGTCTCTTTGAGATTCTTTTGAAAACATTAATTTGACATCCATTGATTTTCTCATCAAAATCAAAATGAAAATGTCAAATTTTTTTTTTAAACACTTTAAATCAAAGAAAATAAACCCTCATTGATTTATTTAAACACTTTGATTTCTTATATTTTGTTTAAAATTATCTCCTCACTGAGATTAATTTAAACATATCACCATCTTTAACCAAAATGAATAAAGTTCTCTTTTATTCACCATTGGTGTAAAGATTCAAAATTGCTTCTCTAACTTTGTAATGTCTCCTCATTGAGATATTCAATGTTTAAGAATTATTGTCACTAAATAATTCTAAAATATTTTTTCTTTTGACCATTCTTTAGACTATAAGTCTATTGAGTCGATATGTCATCCCACAATTTTTTAATCCACTTTGATCCATTTTTCTTGTAATGGCAAGACACAACCATTAAAAGATGTAACCCCCTTAGTTTCATCTTTTCTTATCTCATAAAGTGAGATGGTAAACACTTAAATGGGAAATTTCATTTCTCAAATAATTCTCTTTATTTACCAAATGTATGGTAACTCATCACATTGCAATAATAGAGGATAAAACATATTAATATTATTATCACCTTAATAATCATATTATATGGCACACCACAATAATCATGATAATTTTCATCAATATAGGATAAAGTATATTAACATCTCACAAATGTTTACAAGATTATATTTCAATATAATTTCACATTGTTGTAAACTAATATGGCTCTTTATTAATATGAAACATGGATTAATAATATCATCCACATATGATTTCACATTTCTATTGATTCACAAAATCAATATATAGGCATGTCATATAAAACTCATAAATTGTCATCTCAATAATTTATCATTATCTCATAATGAGACAATTCTATAACATGCTTATCATATTACTCAATAATCTACTAGATTATTTACATATTAATCACATATCACAAAAACTCAAGATATTATATTATCTTCTAATTTAACCACTAAAAAACAAAGGAGATTAGAAAACAATGAACCTTATTTATAAATTTTTCTTCTTCTCATTTCTATCACTATATGAAAAATATTAGATCTTCTAAGAAAACAAAAGAAGAACATTACCTTATCTTACCATCTTTTCAAGGTTGGATCCTCACAAGATCTCTATGGTTTCTCCTTCCATTGAAAAGGAACATAAGCTTTTGATTGTTAGAGAGTATATATTATAATTGCTCAATGGAAATATGGAAAAACCAAAAATACAACTCTATGCAAAGATATAATGGACAAGATAATTGATTAAATAAATATTACAACTCAATTGCTCAAAATACAAGTAAATAGAAAGATGTAGAAGAAGAATATTACAAACTCAATACTATAATAATACAAGTAAATAAGAAGAACAAGATCAAAAGAATGAAAACACAAAGAAACTCTCACACAACCAAAGTGTAGAGTAGTGGGGATCACCAACTTGAACAAGGTTCAAGACCTTTGTCCAAAAGCTTATTTCCCCCATATTCTCTAAGCACTAAGGGATCTCTCAAGGAAATAGCTCTCTGGAATAATCAAACCTCAAGGTGTATTTTTCAGCCAAGTGCTTTGTGGATGAAAAATGGTGTGTCTTACAAGTGAGCATTAGGCTCCTATTTATAGAGTTTGAGATATCCCTTTGAATTTCAAATTCCACCAACCCTCATGGCTGTTACCAATGTTTAATTGGATGTTTATGGAATTAAAATAGAGATTTTGGAGTTATTTGGGATGTTAGAACCGTTCAATTTGGAAAAAACTTAAAATTCACATAGGCTGTCAGCCTCACTAGCCACGGCCACTGGCTTCTATCCCCCAGGGCCGAGGCCACATGCCATTTTCAGCACAAAAAAGTCATTTTTCTAAAACGTTCCAAAACGTCCAAATTCCTTTCCCACATGATTTTGTAACCTCCAAACACCTATTGGCAGTTAAAAACATGTCTCCAACAGTCATATATCATCATGACTTTGTGAAATCCAATCTCAAATGTGTAACATATAATATACACATTATTGGGTAATATTTGGGAGTTACAAATTTGTAACTGATTTTGTAACTCCAAAATATGTCACATTTGGGCACACACATGTGTCTAATTTTGTGACTCTCAATAATATGTTACAAGGTGTGACAAATCACATTTTGTATATTATATGAAATAATATAACAGGTAAAGGCAAGGGAAAATTAGACCAGCCTTGAATGGAGAGCTCAGCGAGCGGAATGTACATAGCCAGGTGCTCGACTGCCACAGTTGAGGTCTAGGAAAGGACGTGAAACCTGAAGGCTGTCTGTTTTGCCTTAATATGGCTAGTGATTACTCATGTACTTTTGAGAGTCTGTAAACTTATTCTAACTTTTTTTTCTTATGGGATCCCATGTTTACTACAGTTTAATTATATGAAATGAGTCTTTTGAGACCAAAACCTTTTTAACCCTAGCTCCTACACGTTTAGTGACACGTTTTTGGGATAATGACTCGATTAGCGAGTCTTGCACCTTTATAAATACATAGTGTAACGGTCTTGGCTATCCAGGGTGTTATAGGCCAAGACTTATTAATGTATCTCATGCAGGTAGGTAAAACATTTATATTCTATTTAAGCAGTTAAACACATAACCATATAAATAATTACCAAACCATGAGTCGAGCTTGTCTTCAGTGGCGAGTGTACATGCCCAGCCAGTCTACAGGAACCCTAAACCTTGGCATGCTCTGATACCAAGTCGTAATGCTCTGGTTATTCCAAGATCGTTACTGTGGACTTTAAATAGTGCTTAACTCGCTAAATGAGTCATTTTGGTTATAAACGTGCATCTAGATGTCATTAATAGGATATGGTGAAAAATCTCGGTCAAAAGGAATGGAAATATCTTATTTTAAACATTAAACTGTACATGGGCTCATAAAAGTATTTACAATCCAAAATGGTCATTATAGTATAAAAATTACAACCCTCCGACCTAAGCAGCAAAAATAGGGTTAAACTCTAGTTCCTCTAAGAAACACCTTGGTCGTGGTGGTCAAGCGGCCGCATATGTACACATCGCCACCTAAGCTTTCCACTCAAGGCTAGGTGAGCTTTTCTTTCCCTTTACTTGCACCACATAGCACCCGTGAGCCAAGACTCAGCAAGAAAACTTATTACTGCATGTTTACAATATCAATAAATGATCATGTAATCATTCTAGGGCTTGTAGCCCTAATCAGATAAGAGACTAATGAGTCACTCCCTGGGTAGGTGACTAATGAGACACTCTCTGGATATGTGACTAATGAGTCACACTCTGGATAGGTAACTAATGAATCACACTCTGTATAGGTGACTAATGAATCACACTATGTATTGGTGACTAATGAGTCACACTCTAGGGCTTTGCACCCTAAGCCACGTGACGTTTCAGTCACCTGAGCCTTTTGGCCCTAGTTCTAAATAACTAGCCTTTAGACTAGACCAACTCTTTAGTTTTCTTCGACCTTAGGGTTGGTCAAGAATTTAATGCTCATGTTGATTAGATCTAATCATTTTGGCCTGTGTTAAACACATTAATGTCGATCTTGACTCTTAAGCCAATACCATACGACCAGTGCTCAGTACTACTGCTGATCATGACTAATAAGTCAAGGCTTCACGACCAGTACTAACACCAATGTCGTTTCTGACTAATAAGTCAGTACCATTCACAAATAAGCAAAGTTTCTAAGCATTTACAATGCAATCAATGTCCATATATAAATCACTCAACATGCCTCATCACTAACCATGCATGTCACATACTAGGTGCAGTTTTCTTACCTCTAGTTGGAGCGTGAAATAATAAAAGAACGACCCTTGAGAACGACCTGTCCTTAAGCCCATTACCTGTCACCTAATCATAACCAAATACAAAATCTCATCAATAAATTAAGTAATAAAAGATTCCCCGACCAAGACCTAGCCTCCAGGACATCGATTCCTACTAAACCGGGTACTAGGAACGATCTCGAGGCCTTAGGTTTGAGTTTCCATGATTAAAACACAATTTTGGCCCAACCTGCCCTTAAGCGCCGCGACCTCACACCTCTGAGTCGCGGGCCACCTCCAAATAGAGACACTAGCCTCAAGTTGCTTGCATCACACGCGGCTGCCCGCCTCCCAGGCATCGCGACCCCAACGCCCTTCAGCCTCTTCTCTCATCTTCACTAAACTTGGGTCGTGGCGCCCAAGAACAGGGCCGCGACCCCACATGAAAATCAGTCAAAAACCTTAATTTTCCCCTTTTAAAATCCTCCAAAAACCTATCCAAACATATCCAAATCCCAAAATTAAAGTTCTCAAACATCCCAATGATCCAAAACCATCAAAACCCGAGGCTTAAACAACTCAAAAACTCATCAACACATAAAATCCAATTCAAAACTTAGAAACTCAAAAACTCAAAACTTAAAGCTTGGATTACCTCTGATTAAGTCGTTTCTTGCTAAATCCTCCGGTTAATAAGCTTCTAATCTTCCCTAGATTTTCTATAACTCGATCGTCACTTGAATTCGAGTCCTAAAACTCAAGTTTCCTTCGAAAATGTGACGAACAATAAAAAAGGGTAACGAAAGAAAGAGAAAAAGTGTTTGAACATATTTTCCTTCTGACATGTTACTTCAAGGTTAAGTAACCTCAAGTAAATCCTAATGCTCGGGGTCCCAAAAACGCCCCCAAGGGTAAATTAGTCAAAATTCCTAGAATTTCCTCCTTATCTTACTATCTCCCAATATATCATCAAATAATCATTCTCATTATCCAATATCCCAATAATTGACCCCGTTATGACAAAACCGCTAACTTGCATCCTAGGATTGTCTCATGCCGAATAGCTCAAACATATCCACATAATAATGTGGTCTTACCCATAAATCACCAACATGCACATAAATATAAAGATATGCCCTCAATGGGCCAAATTACGAAAATGCCCTTCTAATAAGAAGTGGACCCAGATGCATTAAATTATCATCATATAATAATATAATTCACATAATCGTGGATATAATCACATAATTGCATAATAAATTAATTATGGCACTCCTAGCCCCCTAATCCAGGAACTAAGCCACATTAGGGAATTTGGGACATTACAGCCACCTTACCAGCTGAGAATTCGATTTATGAGAGGTAAGCTTTAGGATTTATGTTCTTTTAGTTATTTTCTTTGGTGTTCTTAGTAAACTTTGGATTTAGGGTTCTGGTGGCATTTGGTATGTTTTGACGATATTTCTATGTTTTTTGTGGTTGGTACTAGTAATCTGAGGTCGAAATTCTATGCTAGTCGGAGTAGAATTGAGCTTTGGGTCGATTTTGGTGTTGGGTCATCGCAGGAGAAAACACAGGTCTAGTTTTGTTTTGTGGTTGCGCCGTAATGCTTAGGAAGAGCGCCGCGACCTACTTGAGTTTCTTCGAGGGTGGGTTTGCATTGGACCATTGTGGCGCCGCGACCCTTTAGAGGGGTGTCGAGGCCCTAAATGGGGAACAATGATAGGGAAGCTCTTTGTTTGTTGGAGCGCCGCAACCCTTTAGGGGAAGTGTTGCATCTCAAAATGCACGAGTTTTATATATGGCCTTCTCGGTTTGTTTTAGAACCACGACGCTGCAGGGGTGCGCCATGGCGCTAATGCAGTTTAGGGTGCATTTTATTTAGAGTTTTGGGGAGTTATCTTGGGAGGCTTGGAGGACGATTTCGCTATCCCGTTTAGTGGAATCCGAGTACCGGGAGCTAGGGCTTGGTCTTGGAGCCCATTATCAGAATTAGCCCTGATTAATGTACCATTGGTGTAACGCCCTGGTTACCCCAGAACAGTTACGGTGAACCGGAAATTTAACTCGCTACCCGAGTCCTTTGGTTAAAAACGTGCTTCTAAGTGCTATTAACAGGCTAAGGTGGAAAACCAATCAAAAGGAAATGATATATTTTATTTAACGCATAAAGTTATTCATGGGCCCATAAAAAACTTTTACAAGTTATTTACAACTCAAAATGGTCATTACAGTTTCAAGTTTACAAACCCGCCGACCTAAGCGGCAAAAAAAAGGGTAAACCCCATAGTTCCTCTGAGAACTCCTTGGCCGTGGTGGTCAAGCGGCCGCATATGTACACATCACCACCTAAGCTCTCCACTCAAGGCTGGGTGAGTTTTTCTTTCCCTTTACCTGCACCACATAGAACCCATGAGCCAAAGCCTAGCAAGAAAACACAATAACACATGAATATAATATCAACAATGATCATAATAATCATTCAGGACTTTCAGTCCAAAATCGATGAGTGACAGTCGCAAAAGTCACTAAGGTGGGTTTAGCTCTCTTTAGCCATGTGACGATAGGGTCATTGGGGCTTAACAAATAAGTGAATCTTTCACTAGCTTATCAAGATAGGTGCTCGATGAACAGGTCACCAATATAACCTATCACATGACCATAGAGTCATAACCGTGGGATTCCGCTCCCTAGCCATGTGACAAGCTGTCACCTAGGCCTTAGGCCCTGGCTCTGAGTAACTAGTCCTAGACTAGTCAAGCGCTTATAAGTTTCATCAAACTTAGGGTCGGTCCAGCATTAATGCCTTAGAGTCATTCAACACTGATATCGATTAGATCTAATCTTCAATCGGCCCTGCATTCAGGACGCTTATGCCGTTTCTGACTCTTAGGTCAGTAATATGCAACCAGTGCCGTCCCTGACTAATCAGTGCCATACACAAGTAAACATCATCTACTAGCATTTAATATGCAATCAATGTCCACATTTATCAACCAACATGCCTCAAAAACAATCATGCATGTCATATACACAGGGTGCAGTTTTCTTACCTCTGGTTTGAGCGAGAAATAAAACAAGAACGACTCCTGAGAACGATCGACCTTTTGGTTCCTTAGCGGTTACCCAATCATAACCAATTATAACCTCCATTAATGAAAATCAACAATGAAACGGTCCTGACCTAAACCCCACTCTCGGGACCTCGAAACATGCCCACACGGTGAGTAGATTCGATCTCGGGCCTTAAGGATTGAAACCCCGAGCCAAAAACCCTTAAAAACACTCAAAACAGGATTCTGGAGGAACAGAGTAGCGCTACAACGCTGCTCAATAGCGCCCCAGCGCTATACTCAGAATCCCAAACCGCCCAACAGAATCCTATGTAGCGCTATAGCGCCCTCTGATGGGCGCTGTAGCGCTACCCCTAGCCAGATACTCCCCTAAAATCTCTTCCTTCGACCCCTTCAATTCCAACTCGATTCCAATGCTTCCAAACCTCATTTTTGGTGCCAAATGAACCCAAAAACCATCCTCACATACCCTAAGCATCACAACCACAAGAACCCTAGCCAAAACTCCCAACAAAACCAACCATCCAACCTAGAAATCCCAACTGAAAACCAGAGCTAAAACAGAGCAAACTAGGGATTTTAATGGCTAGAAACTTACCTCAAGCTCAGATTATGATGCTCTGCAATGGTGGAACACACTCCCAAGCTCTCAAGACTTACTTCCCAAGCTTGAATCATCAAGTTAGACTCAAAAATCACAAAGAAAAAGGGAAGAAAATAGGTACGGGAGAAGCTTTTGAAGATACTATGTTTTCCTCTTCTTTCTACAGCCTTCAATGGCTTATATCTATCCTAGGGGTGAAAAGACCAAAATACCCCTAGGTCAATTAAGGGTTTCTAAAGGCTCCCAAGGGCAAAATTGGTATTTCTCACTTATCTCGTTAATCATAATTAACACTCTCCAATTCCCGCTATTCTCGATATTCTCAAACATCAATAATTCATATCCCGTTACCCTTTAATCCCCGACAACGCTCTAATCATTAAAATCACCCTGAGACTCATCCCGAGCCCCGAACTTAAACCTGTTATGACTAGACCGCTAATTAATATTCCAAAATCGTCTCATACCGAATAGCTCGAAAAAATCCACATTATAATGTGGTCTCAACAATAGGTCATCGACATGCATACAAATATACAATTACGCCCTCAACGAGCCAAATTACCAAAACACCCCTATAATGAAATGTGGACCCACATGCACGCATTTAACATCATATTATAATATAATTCGCATAAACATGCATATAATCATTTAATGGAATAATTAAACAGTTATGGCCCTCCCGGCCTACTAATCCAGCCATTAAACCGCATTAGGGATTTCGGGGCATTACAATTGGTGTTGTGCTAGGGTTTTATGCAAGGCTCGTGTGAAAGGGATCGTGCTCAGGGTCGCTTCACTAATTTGCTCAGGACTTAAGGTAAGAAAACTAACACTTGCACCTTGTGTTGGGCACCGACCCTATTATATGGAAATAGTTATGACTGTATCTAAATTGTGAATAATGGTTGTGTGATTCTATCTGGTTTTATCTGTTGCATCTGATTGTTGAATAATTATTTGTGAGTGGTCGGCACTAGCCGTGTTTGGCAAATTGCATGTGTAATGCAGGTCGAGATGGCGTAGCCACTTAAAGGGTTATGAACCCATTGGTTCGACACATGTTGTATGAATGAATATTGGGTTGACATGAACTGTGCTATCTGTTGTCATGCTTATATGTGTTTTAAATGTCGTGATAGTTCTCTTGCTGGACCTCAGCTCACGAGTGCTTTATGGTTCAGGTAAGGGTAAAGGAAAGCTGGACCAGCCATGGGTTGAAGAGCTATAGGGACAACGTGTACATACTCAGCCTGCTCGACTGCCACGGTCGAGATATTTTGAGGAACAGGGGTTATTGGCTCGATTTTGCCACTTAGGTCGGCTAGTTCTGTAATTTTGTTGTAACCGTATGTTTGATTTAAAACCTTTGGGATCCCTTGTATTTAATCAAACATTTTTAATGAAAAGTTTAACTTCATTGACCAAATTTTTTAATACCGTAACTGTTGTTTAATCTTAATTACACTTTTAAGTCCAAATGACTCGCTTAATGAGTTAAGCACTATTTTTAACACACGGTGTAATGATCCTGGATTAGTAGGACGTTACAGGTCGTGATTTAGATTTTATGTCTTGATTTTTATATTTTAAAGGAATGTGGTTTACATTTTAAGCTTTGTGATTTAAATTTTAAATAGTTGTGGTTTAGATTTTAAGCATTGATGCTCACATTTTAAATAATATTTGTTCATAGATTGTATACAATTCTATAAATATAGTTGTCACACACACATATATAAGACTTCTCAATGGTTACTACCCATAGATGGGTACTAACAATTATGATGACGTGACAACATAGTGACTTGGTATAGCAAGTCACCAACAAGTAAATATTTTTTTCTACATTAATTTTGAATTTAGTTATTTTTTGTCGTAATTAATGCTGTTTCCAACCAATGAGAGACACTAGCTATATTTAAAAATTAACATGCATTTGAAAAATGAAAAGTTTACAATATTATATTTTCATAATAAATACACGTTTTTCATCAGGTAACCTTTCAAAAAATTAAAAAAAATCAAAATTTATTTTTAGAAATATTAATTAACAATTATAAACATGAACCATTGATCTTAATCCAATGATTAATATTAAAGTAACCATCCATGGGCAGTAACCATTAAGAGTGCACTCATATATATATGTCAGCATAAAAATTTCAATTTTACAATAGCAACTTTAGTTTTTATGAGTTACTTTAACAAATATTTAGAATGCATTTCAAAACTAGTACTATTCGAGCCTAGTATGAGTTGTTATGAGCCTATAATTATTCTTTAGACATTTCAACAAGCAATTAGAATGCATTTATAATTTAACTATAATATGACACATATAATACACACTACAATAACACTTAGAACCATGTGCTCAAATAATGGTAATTTGGGAAGTCTCATGATAATAATTGATAAAGTTTAACTAAATATATTTAGTGTCTAATTTTAGTTAACTACTCCTAAAAGTGGATAGTTCTCAACTTTCCCCATTTTTTTTTTATTATTATAGATATGATTGCTATTTATCTCTTTATGAATTTGTAATGCATATTTTTAGGGTGGACAAGGAATTTATATAGTTAGAAGATTTCTCTTCTTTTATTTAGGTTGTTTATCACATTATAAATTTTTTCAATAAATATATTTCATTGCGAAAAAAAGTCATGTCATTTGTTGTTATTAGAATTTTTTAATATATTTAGTTGTGAACAGATTTGTCGTTATAATATATATAACAAAAAAAATCTCATTTTCGTTGTAGTAGGAAAAGAAATGAAAGAAAAGATTTATCTTTTTTATTTTGGGGGTATTTGTGGGATAAATACTCAATGTTTTACACTAGTTATAGTTAAATATATAATATTTTATTTTTATAGCAAAAATATTCAATGTTCAATATATGTTAAAGATAGATACCTAATTTTTTTTCTTTGTGGCAAAAATACCTAAAGTTGCTAAAATATTACTTTTGTCAGTACCTCTTGTGTTAAAACTGTTAAGTATATTGACTAAGCAGACATTTGTCATTCTGTAATCAGTCCATTTTATATTTATTTATTTTTTTAAATATTTTAAATTAGAAAAGTGAATTGAAAATACATTTTAAATTATTACAAATTTAAAAAATATATATTTTGATAACACAAATACATAAATTACAGAGTGATACATATTTGGTGAGTCAATATTTAATAACTCCAACAAAGAAGATGAAAAAAAATAATATTTTAAAAATTTTAAGTATTTTTGCTTAAAGAAAAATATTATATATTTATTTTTAACCTATGTTGAATATTAAATATTTTTTTCATAAAATTAAAAAATTAGATATTTAAGTAAAACAAATGTAAAAGAATTTATTCGCAAATATCTTTTGTTTTTCATGAAAGTTTGATTTTGAATTTTTTTTTCATTTTATTTTATGAAAATGTGGATACTTTAGACGCCGGTAGCAAAGCACATCTTCCTATTTATAATATGTACAATTTGGACTTCTAAATTTGTCGAAGTAACAAAATTTAATGACTTTGACTTCATCATTACCAATTTCAGACTCGACGACGAAAATTAAATACGGTTTGCAGGTCTAAATCTAGAGAGCGTGGATTTGTATCAATCAATTGCTGCAATTACACATATCTTGACTTGACCCCTTGATATTGGCATACAATCCTATGTAGTTTTTTTTTTATTCTGCATAAACTAGGATTGTTGTTTTTAGCTCACATAGAATAGAAGCCTATTTCGGAAAAAACAAGAACTAACTACATTGAGAAATTCATTCCAATTCTTTAGTCAATGAAGTGAAGCAAACCAAAGTTGCAACAAGAAATCAGAACCAACCAAGCCTTAGTAGAACACATTATTAGCAGAGTTTCAGTAAACATAATTCATACCCTGCACTTGTCACTTTTAGCCGTTCAAATTAGAACTATTACTAATATTGGGAATGTGATACAACAAGTGGTGTTTCACTTTGTCAGCTCAAAGTTTTTGATTCTCACTTCTTTCAACTTTCTTACCTTGGATCAAATCATAATCCACCTCATTCGAACATAACAACAACAAATGCTCCCTCACACTATGAGAAGAAGTGACTAAATATTTAAATCCAAACCTCAAAATACTTTAAAGGCAAAGTCGAGCGTGGGATCCAAAACCATTGAGGACAGCATTCAAAATGAGAGCCGAAAATGAAAAAACATCTTAAAGTATTTGTACCTGTGTGAAAAACATAATTTAATTTTAAAACAAAAATAAAAATTGATTTTTTTTCTCCTCTTCTTCCTCTACCTTGATCATGCATTTCTTTGAGATACAGAGAAAAACCCATCAAACAAGAACCAAATTGAGTGGCAAAAATATCCAATTAAAAGAAAGAAAGGAAAACCATTAAACACTAATAACCAGAGGTTTCTTCTTCTTCTTCTTCTACCTAGGATAGTAGTAAAGCTCCAAAAGCTTCTTGTTCTATAAACCAAATTAAGCTTCTTGCTCTACCTTGGATAGTAGTAAGTAAAACCATTCTTCCCGGATATTTCCATTGTTAGTTCTCACCTCAAAATATCAGACTTGCCAAGGTAACCATTTCTTTATACTATTCAGAGTTTGAACCATAAATTTTTTGCAGAACCCACACCTGCAGCTCCGCCCATATCCTCCAAAACTCGCATCACCACCCATAATTGAATAACCACGGCTTACTTTTCTTTCTCTCATTATAAGGCCCTTTTCTCATTGGTGTTTCCATATCCATTTTCCTCAGAAAAAAATATTTTCTTTTTTCTTCTTTTCTTTTAATCGGCAGAAGAGTACAATATGGAGATTTTGGTGGCTACCGGTACATAGCGTCTATTTTGAACCAAATATGGTAATGAGGGCGGGACTTGGGTGTAAATGCACGCTACTCGAGGCTCTCCAACCCAGTTGTAGCTGAGTCGATTCTCACTTTCTCTCTCCAAGGCTCGCATCGGTACCCATCACAAGAGAGTGGAATATAAATTAAATCAAGAAAACGGGTGGATGGGTTGTACTTTTTGTCATTGGGGACCCCACAGACTAGGCTGTGAAAAAAGATTGTATTTTTATATATTTGTGTATATAATATGTGTATTATGTTGCTCTGACTTGCTGAGCCGGTAAAAGGTGGGTAGATACAAGGCTGAATTAGGGTTTTGTTGGTAAGAGTGAGCCAAGAAGAAATATGTTGAGCTTGAGCTCCTACGAGAGTAGTGACCCTAGGCAACTTTTCTCTGAAGGCACCGAAGTTGAAGTTAGCAGCGACGAAGAAGGGTTTAAGGGAGCTTGGTTCAAAGCCTTTGTGGTTGAGAACTTGGGTTCCTCTGCTCCGAAGAAGAGGAGGAAAGTTTTGGTTGAGTACTGGAGTCTTGTCACTGAAGATGGGTTCCAGCCGTTAAGGGAGCATGTTGATTTGTGCCATTTAAGGCCTTTGCCGCCCGACGCTGGTGCTGAAGATTTTGAGGTTGGAGACGTGGTTGATGCTGATTACAGAGATGGGTGGTGGACTGGGGTTGTCAGGAAAGTTTTGGGGTGCGACAAGTATAGAGTATTTTTTGAGAACCCACCAGATTTGATTGAATTTCAGAAGAAGCAAATGCGGTTTCATCAAGATTGGGTTAATGGTAAATGGGTTCGTCCTTTGAAGGAGCAGGTATTATATAACTATGCTTCGTTCTGGTGTTTCTCAAGTATACATGTTACTTTCCTTGGTTAGAATTCTGAAGTTGTTGCTTTGATTTGGGTAATGTTAGTTGTCATAACATCATCTGTTTCTTTCTAATCCATGATTTTTGGTTTTGTTGCACTATTTGGATTGATAATGTTATCACTGGAAAGTTTTATAATGTGATTTGCTCTTGTTATATGCAAATGCAGGAGAACATTAGTAGAGGGACATGGAAATTAGAAAGAAATGAAGTCATTGCATTTTCCATGCCTAGTCTGAGTGATTTTTAGTTGCATGAATAGGCCTTAGTTGTATCTTGATACTTTTTTTACATTTACATCTTTTAAATTATCGTTTGAACATCAAAAATGGAATCTCCACTTCAACTTAGGTGGTACTATAAATGTATTATATTTTCATGACCCCAAAATTAATTTGTTTTCTTTGTTTTTAATTTTTTTTAAAAAAAAATTTCTAAAGAAAATGACAGGGTCTACTTTCAGCTCAGGAACTGATGTAGAAGTGCATTTTGACAATGAGGATTTAAGTGATGCTTGGATCCCTGCAATTGTGGTTAAAGAAAACGATGATAATACCTTTTTGGTGAAGTATCACAACTCTAAGGCTAAGAATTGGAAAGATACTGTAGATTTCACTCATATCCGTCCTGCCTTTCCTCGCAATGCAGGTAGGATTTATGAGTTGTGTGACAAAGTAGATGCATTTAGTGATTTTGCTTGGCGGGTTGGTGAAATCACCAAAATCCTACCTGGGAAGAAATACACTGTCGCTTTCAAGCATGGGAATGGGATGAAGTCCAAGGAGTTCAGTCAAACAGAAATAAGGCCTCTAGTGGAATGGAAAGATGGAAAATGGCTTGTGTGGACAAAGGTATGGGATTTTCCTATTAAATACATGCAATGCATAGTTAATATTTAGTTTTGAGAATGCAACAAATGATACTATAAGTTGCTGAGTGATGTAAATCTGACTGTGGCCCAGGGGCCAAGCTGTTAGTTGCGTTGTCAACTTGGTTTGTGTTCAGTTGCATCATCATCTTGCTGTATTAGAAACAGACAGTTTGGTACCATGCATTTGGTAAAGTTTTTATGATAAATATTATGTGGTATCATTAGCTTAATTAATGGAATTCTGTTACAGGAAGGCTTGGTTGATTTGAATTTAGATTTGCAAGAAGATTTGGAGCACGGTGCCAATAATATAAGCAATGCTGATGTACTTTCTCAACTGGGAAGTTTGGGTTTACTTGACTATACCCATGAAACGAAATCACCTCAGCCTACAAACTCGGGGAAGAATCTGAGAAAGCGCTCTACTGATTGCAGTGAGGATTCAGTTTCTATTACTCCAAACTTGACTCCGGTGTCATCCCCTAACAATGGTGAACATATGCATCCTCTGGAAAAGCAAGAAAACGAAGTTCCCAATGGATCCCCGTCATCTGATAAGGCATGTAAAGCACGGAAATTTAAATTGGCCACCACTCCTGCATCAGCAATTGTGGGGAGTACACGTTTAAGAAAACCTGTTGTTCCTTTTATAATAGAATCTAATTCAAAGGTGAGGCAAACTTAGTGATTTGTAAACTGGTGCAACTGACGTATGCTTTCACATCTCGTCTCCTATAAAATATAGATCTATTTTCAGTTTCTTCTATTTTTGGTGCATACCTGATATATTTTACTCCAATGTGTAGAGGAGTAAGCAACATAAAGGTGGTGGATGTGAAATTAAAATTTCAGATAATGTGCAGCGCAGAGGAAGAACTAAGAAGAGTCAAGTCAAAAGAACAGCAACATCAGCAGTAGGTATGTATGTCTGGGAGAATGAAAAGAAAAAATTATGAGGCATATGTATCACAACAGCTTCATTTCATTTCTGAGAAAATTTGATGCTTAAAGTTTTGCAGGTAAGACTAGAAATGTTAGCAGTGGTGCTGCTGGAAAGGATGTTGAAAAGGAAGGCATAAAAGGAGAATCTGAAGCCGATATAGCATTAGGTACGACCACAAATACAAGTACTGGCGCTGCTGAAAATGTTGTTGAAAAGGAAGGCATTAAAGGAGAAGCGGAACTCCCTGCAGCATTAGGTAAGGCCGGAAAAAATGCATGTCCCAGTACTGCTGAAAACGTTGTTGAAAAAGAAGGTACTGCTGGAAAAGATGCTGAAAAAGAAGGTGCTGCTGGAAAAATTGTTGAAAAAGAAGGTACTGCTGGAAAAATTGTTGAAAAAGAAGGTACTGCTGGAAAAGCTGTTGAAAAGGAAGGTACTGCTGAAAAAGTAGTTGAAAACGAAGGCATAAGAAAAGAAGCCGAAGGCCTCATAGCATCATCATCTACTGAGGAAGTGCAGGGTTCAGTGGCCAAGAGTCTTGTTCAGTTTCTTAGTCAAGAGTTGGTAAATCTACCAAGTGATCCGAAGAATAATTCAGATAATGCATCAGATGACAATAGCACAGTAAGCAATTTACTTCTAAATAATGTTTTTTAAAGCAAGAGAATGATTCTATTCAATAGCAAAGAAACTTTGCTAGTTAAAGTTGTCAGAAAGTAGGCATAAGTTTGTTTCTTTTAAAGAAGAATGGAAGTTTTTCTTTTGTGTCGATTGAATGGCTTGAGAGAAAATAGCATATACTCTTTCAAACAAAGTAGATAGGCTTCAAGAAGCCAAAGCTAGTGATTTTAGCTCTCGCACCACATTACCCATAAAATGATTAAGTCATGAGATATTAAGTTGTTGACACCCAGGTTGTGTCAGCTCAGTTTGCCAGTGATCCAATTTTAGCTGACTTGCATGCATCATAGCCTTGTTCTTTTCCCAAACATGGTATAAAGTCGGCATGAAATAACAATTGTATTCAGCTTTCCTCTTTATTGATCTTGAGCTCAAATGATATTGACTATGGATGTGTGCCCTTTGTTGTGCAGGAGTTTAAGCAGCAATCATCAGGAGGGAGCAACAATAAAAGAAAGAGAGGTAGACCTAGAAAGATAGTAAAGCTTGGCCCAGAAGCTTCAGTGGACGGTGCATATTATTTATAACTGTAATTAGCTTTCAGATGTTTGTATTTGCAAACCGATAATTGTTCTTATGATGAAGCAGGACATGTTGAGGAATTGGCTGTAAAAGCTTGTAAAACCAATGGAGGAGTTGGAGGAGTTGTCCCGCCTGCTCAAGGAGGGAAGGAAACCGCAGGTACGGCAATCTGCAGCCTTGATCTCAATTCCAATCCATTGCTAAAGGATCTATTAAATCCATCAGTAGTAGAAGCTGCTGTTCAATCCAGTAAGTTATAATGATAAGTTACATATTTAGGCTTTTCTTTACAAACACAAACTAACAAAAGAGTACTGAAATTAAGCAAACCTTGAGTCCCTTCGGGGACATCCGATAAAGTTAAGCGAACCATGAATTTTTATCTTATCGGGGGGATTACTTGTTCTCATATCCTCTGTTCAATGTCTAATGGCACTGAGAAATGGTTGTAGAGAATGAATTTCAGAACAATTTTAGCTCATTTTTTTTTCTCCTTATTATTCCCAATTATGTTGTCTTTACTTGAAGCTACAATTGGCATTTTGTAGATCTACAAGATACCTCTAAAGGAAAAAGTGTTCATATTTCTGGGACGAACAGTGCTACAAATGAAGCTGAATCTGAATCGATTTATACTAGAGTATCAAGCGGTACAGATGATGATGATAATCAACCTCTATCAAAGTGGTTTGGGGGAATGCAGAGTCAACCAGGTGTCCTCGAAACAAGTAAGTCACTATTTTATGCTATATGATCTTTATTCAGGAACCTATTGTCCTCCTTGTTTCGCCTTAACACCATATTCAAGTACGGTTGAACTGACTGCATCTGTGCCTTTCTAGAATCACTCGGTAAGACCGTTTTTGACCAACGGTACAAGGATAGAGAACGAGCAAGTATCAGTAAGAAGGCTATTGTTGTTCATGCCTTCAGTGGGAGCGAGCCTGAGGATAGTTTAAGGTTGCCGTTCGTAAAAAGCTCTCCAGTCTGGAAAGCAATTGATTCCATGGAAGTATTTGGAAAGATGGGACAAGTACCACATTTTCGTCCACTTTACAAATGTAAAGAAGAGCATAGGGAAGGAATGGCTATTGGCCACATGGTGACCTTTTCTGGTTTGGTTGACAAGATATCTAAGTTGCAATGCGATGATCGTGGCAGCATTTTCCACAGCACTTTGGAGACACTACAAGAGTTAGAAAAGCATGGCTTTGATGTGTCGCTTCTAAGAAATCGTGTGAATGCATTATTGTTAATTAAAGATAGACAAGCGCGGGCTAGAGACGAGTCAAAAGATGTTGAAAGAAAGATCGTGGAGCATGCTGGTGAGAAAGCTAAACTTGTGGGCGAGATTGATGATGTTTGTAAGAAGATACGTGAACTACAGGAGAAACATGCATTACTCAAATCACTGATGGAGAATAAAGAGCAAGATATAAGAAAGTTGCAGCAGCATGTGGATAATATCAACCAAAGTGCTGCCCTTGAGAAACAAGAATTTGAAAAACTAGCAGCTGCCCCTTTCATATAGCCCTGAGCTGAGCGGTGATTCTCTTACCCCATGTGTCTTTTTTTGGTTGTAGTTGCAGAAATGATTGTTTGCAATGTACTTTTGAAACATTATCAACTATATGTAGTTCGTAGTGTATTCCATTGCTTACCAAAATTAACTACTGTTTATCTTTGTACTTGAGCTCAATGAGTATGCCTATAATCTTTTGTAAAGCACATATCAAGTTTGATTCAGGGGTGGGGGAAAGAGAGCCAAAACTCTGGTGGAAGTTAATTATGTGTTTACTGACATGGCCCGTGATCACTGCTATTTATTCAAGTCTGGGGTGAACAAGAAAAGGCATTAATTTGGTCTGATGATATATATTTAAATATATATATATATATATACTAAATATATATATACATATATATGTAACTAATTCCTACCCGAATGAAAACAAGAGTCAATTTAAGTTTTCCTGGATGGCTCAGTTAATCAGAAATGAGGCCCACTGATGTTGATGTAGATCTGCAGCTACATCAAATGAGTAACCTTAAAAGAAGAATGAACAAACTAATATGTTTTGTGTTCTTTAGATTACTAGATAACGCTTATGAATTAGCTTAACCTAAGCACAATGAAGGGACAGAGTTGGATGGAATGCATTGATTTAGTGTGGTGGCATGGATCAATATAATCGGTTCATGGAGGGAAATGGGTTGTTGTTGATGGCACATTAAACTCACTGCACCAAAATTTGACAACCTATATGGACCACCATGCTAGCTAGGTGGCATTAGTGTCTGTGGTCAATAGGGCTAATTTCTATGATAACCATAAAGAATGGAGTAGATAGCTACTCCTCTTGAGCTATGTAACAAAGGTGCTTAGCAGAGAGAAATAGAAAGAACATCCTCCTCAGATTCCCACACTGTAGTGATAGTTCAGTATACTAACGAGTGATATCATTATGCCATTTTTCTTTTCTGTTGAATTGATCTTAAAGTTGGTTGTTCATCAGGGGAAATAAAGCCCAGCAGAAATTATTCCACCACAGATCCTTAATGTTAGCACAATTATGTATACCAGTGGAGATCCTGAAGGTGTTGTGACAACACAAAACCAGTATGAAGAAGATAAAGGTAAGTAGCATAATTGAACTTCTTGTGATAGATTCTTCATACATTAGTCCATACTTATCTTCCTTTTATCAAATTTTTCTGATATTTTCATTTGTGACTTTGAGTAGATGACAGGAGATTATACATATTTATCATTTCTGCCTTTGACTCGTACCCTTGACTACTTGATCAAATAATACTTTTTCCATAAAATTGCTTCTGTTTGCTATACCATGGGGTATGATATTGATGCTTGTTAATTTTGCCATATTTTGTTTTATAATCCATATCTAATCTCATATGTGGTTACCATATTCATGTTAATTCTCTTATTTGAAAGTTCTTAATGCATTGGAGTAATATTTAATGGAACTAAAGCCAACAGAGTTTTTGAAAGAGTGTGAAGGCAGGCAAATATTCCTAATCATCAGTTTGCAACAGCTTTAGAGTTTAATCATTATACTAATCAAGGATTAAAATATCTATAATTTTCATCGATATTTTACCCAAATATCTCTGTTATATTTTGTAATAAAAAATTAGAATAAATAATATTTTTGTCCCCTGAACTTTTGACACTACCAAACCTCCTAAAATATACGGGTATGTTAAAAATTTTCCATGAACTTTTGATACTATTAGATTGTGCCTCATATTACGATTTGCATAAAATAATTAACATTTTTATGTCCGAACTTTGAAAACTACTGAATTGTGTCCCCTTAAATTATAAAAAATTTAAAAATCTATCTTTCCTATTAGTTCTTACAAAATTATTAAAAAAATTCAATAAAAGACTAAATTTATTTAAAATTCATTTTAAATACATTTAAGTTTAAAAAATATTTTTTAAAAGAAAACTAAAATGTTACAATTAAAAAAAAACACATTCCCTTCTTCTTCATTATTCTTTTTTATTAATTTTTCTAATTACTTTCTATTCTTTCATTTTTGCCCCGTAAAATCCTTTTAGTAATTAAATATATATAAAATATTATAAATTTAAAATGTACTAATTTTACAAAAAATATATAAAACTTAATTAATTAAAAATATTGGAGAAAAAAATGAAAGAATAGAAAGTAATTAGAAAAATATATTAAAAAAGAATAAAGAAGAAGGGAATATGTTTTCTTTTATTTGTAACAATTTAGTTTTTCTTTTAAAAACTATTTTTAATCTTAAATGTATTTAAAAGGAATATTAAATAATTTTAGTCTTTTATTGATTTTTTTTAATTTTTTAAGAATTAATTAGAAAATAGTTTTTAAAATTTTTATAATTAAAGAGGGCACAATTTGGTAATTGTCAAAGTTTGGGGAGTACAAATGCTAATTATTTTATGCAAATTGTAACATGAGGCATGATCTGATAGTATCAATAGTTCATGGGGAAATTTTAACAGACAATATATCTTAGGAGGCACAATCTGATAGTATTAAAAATTCAGGGGAAAAAATGTTATTTATTCAAAAAATTAAATATGTCAAAATATGGAGGAAAAAAAAGAATATCAAAATCGAGAAATATAAAAAATGTAACTTAAACTTTTTCAAAATATCTTGAAAAATATTGATTTTTTTTAGAAATGAATCCTTTAATCGTATTGTTATCCCTGTTTTCCACTCGTGATATGTGGCATCACCTATTGGGTTTGTGGGCCCTCTTAAGAGGTCCGGGCCCATCCTTAACCTGGTGAACGGGGAAGGATGAAACCCTAGTAGCCCAAGCACCATCAAGCCCAACAACATTCAATTGGTGCTAGCATAACAAAGGAACTGGGACTAAGATGCAGGCCTGACTCATCTTCCCGGCCCCGACCAACCTACATCCTCCGGGATGCCAATTGAGGTGACAGACTAACTAGTCGATGGAGATAGACCTTATCAAGAATCCAGGGGAGATACTCAGTATCACGATGTCCATCTTGGAAAATGAACCCGAGTCCTGGTGAGCAAACCAGGACTTCGGTAAATGAATTGTGACATTAGTAAGCGAACCCGGACCAAACTTCCGGATAGGGCAAGCCTAGATTTCCCCAATGCTGACCTGTCCCTATGAAATCCGACAGTTGGTCTCCTCAACTAATCTGCAGAAGAGGGTACGCACGGAACGTACATTGTTCCTAAGAAACAGTACTGCCACTACTCTGACAGATCTTGTCCCCAGGGTCCCCTTAGAAGCCCATGCGGACCAGTTCGTGCTAACGTACAATGGGCAGCTGTAGGGCTTGGCCATGCCTGAGCCGACCCAATGGGCCCAGATTAACTACATCTTATTATGTAACATTCTTTGTATTATGGCTCCATTAGTGAGCAAACTATAATTACATCCCTATTGGGCCCGGATTAATCCGACCCAAGCCCATTGCGCTTGACTTCCTACAAATAGGGACAGTTGTGCACTGTAGCATGGATCTCAGATTTTCTCTTGTAAGCAAATACTCTGTTAAAACTCGTAGAAAACTCAATTCTCAAAAACTCTCTAAAGCCTAATGCTATTGACTCGTGAACTAATGCTCATTAATGCTCCAACCACGTAAAAATTGTGACTGTTCATCTCTAATTCTTTCTTTTTAGCTCTTACTTCTTAATATCTTTCTAGTTTATAAAAACTCGGTAAACACGTATGTATATGAATTTTCACATCTCATATTACTATATATATAACAAAACAATATATATTGGATTATTTAAATTTTTGAATTGTAGAATTCTTGTGTATTCATTTACAGATTTATTATGAACTTTCATATTTTAGATAAATATTTGTCACATATGCATATGCATGAATTTCTAAAAATTTCCATCCTCGTCAATATTTTTCTGATATTATCTAGTCAAGCCTATTTGGTTTGGTTTCCAGGTATAAAGAAAGGAGTACAAGAACTCAATCCAAGAAGGAGAGTGATTTTTGATCTTCCTTGCAAGTAGTAAGTAATTCATCTATTATTATCAATTTACTTCTTATACTAACTATTTTTCTGATGCTGAAGTTCAATGCTTATAATACACTCTTTCATTGCTCTAAAGCAAACTTGCTTGGATGAATTGATGATACAAAAAAAAAAACGCTTCACCTTTTGTAGATCTTTTGGCCTTCAGAAAGGTTGTGCCTTCTCTTTCACTGATACTTATTTCATGGAAAAAGTAGATAAGAATACTAACAATTTCATCACTTTGCTGTCTTCTTACCTTTCTTTCTATGATTTTTCATATAGAAACTAAACTATGCGGACACGTTCGCAGCTCCTTTTTGAGTTCTGAGATCGAAGAATTTTTGCGTCGTGTTACTAGCTGCGCCTTTGTTGTCCAAGGCTACGGTAAGTACAAGGCATCAAGATTTTGTTTTGAGTACATAACATGTCATCAAAGGCCATCTCAGCCTTACATTCTGATTAGCCTAACTAATTCCTATAGTTATGTTTGGACATTAAAACTAGCCAGTGCATTGCTCTGGAAATCTTGCTCGCGTTGGAGGTATTTTCTTAGATGAAGGGAAGTCTGTTTTTGTTGAGTGCCACAAAAAGCCTAAGCTATCATGAGAAGCAATAGTTGAAGATGGTTGGTTCCATACAGGTTGAAGAAGAAAATCTCTTTTTTTTCTAAGTCTCTTTGAAGAAACTTCACTTAAAAACCTCTTTTGATAATTAAGTCCTTGGCATTTCTGAAGATATAGGGGAAATGCTGAGCAGTTAAGATAATTGATAGGAAAAAGAATCTTGTAAAATTGTCCCAAGGTATGTTGCTCTGAGTACTTGGAGAATGTTCATAGTTTCACTCCAATTGTTGAAGATGTAAGTAAAAAACTCTCTCTTCATGATGACTGATTTTTGTTATTTTTCTTTTTCTTTTTCTTTTTCAACTGTTTGTTGGATTTGGATATATGGAAACCATTTTAAATCATCTCTAATTGCAGTGGTTATGCCTAATGAAGAAAACACCGTAAAATGGGCGTGTGAAAATGGTCTTTTTTTTTCTTTCCCGTATAACCATAAGTTACTATATTTTATTTTCTCTCTTCCATATCATATTTGGACAACTTTTATAAAAAATTAATCCCACTACAAAAAATCTTACTTTTAGTCATAGTAAAATTTGTAACAAAAAGTGAAAAAATTATGCCATCCTTGCCCTCGCCTTTTTTAACATTCCAGGACGAAAAATTGTCCCCGTCCCTGCCTTGTTCCCTATTTAGACATAAATCATCGGTGGGTCCCCGTGGGGTTTCGTTTCCGCAGGAAAAATGTGCATTCCTATGTATAACCACATTCTCCATCCATTCTTCACTATGTGCCACTTGGGATTCAAAGACGGATGTGGATAACGTTTGAATATTCAAATCATTAGGAGACCTTTTCATATTTAGCCTAAAATTTCTCGAAACCATTTTGGTTTGATGTGGGGGAGGCATATGAAAGGCATCTGGTAATGAGCTCCCTAGTGTAAAAAATGGAGCATGTTGGAGTGTCTCAAAAGAACCAAAATTTAGGTAAGGGAATGAAGAAAAATGAAATTGAAAATATTTTGGTAAACTTGAGAATAATAAAATTTTAGATTTTGAACGTTTGTATGGTGAAAATTTTAGGAATTTTGAGATATTTGGGAGTGTTGAAAATTTAAATTTAGGGGTTTGTATATGGAGAATTATGAGAATTTTGGGAATTCATTTAAGAAGATAAATTGTGAATGATGTTGAAAGAATTTAAGAGAGAATATATGAAAGAGTAATGATATGTGCACACAAAAATAAGCACCAAAATATTACAATTTCAAAAATTAAAATTAAAATTAAAATCAACGGCTCCAAATTGAAACATTGCACAAAATTAGACCATTACCCATTTCTTTTTTAGGAAATTACATGAAATATGAGATTTTTATAAAACTTTGATAAATATGGCTTTTTTTTCCCTTAATTTTTGTATAGCATAATTTATTTATTTACATTTTTATGGGATTTTCCTCCATATTTTTGTAATTTTATTAAAATATACCTTATACTTAATATAAAATTTCAATATTGATTTTTCTAATTACTTTAGGGATATTTTTATTACTATATATATATATTTTAATTATATTTAGGTTAATAATATATATACATATATATACAATTAATCGTATACATAAAATCATATAATTTCTTCCATTATATATATACATATATGTTGTCCATATTTTTCACCTCCGACACGTGGCAACCCTCAGTGGCTGGCTAGGATGTTTGTGGATATTCTCGAGGCATGTAACTATCCGAGGCCTATAGTCGGAACAAGGGTCTTCCTAGGTGAGACCTTGTCTTTGACAGTGGGCCGTGGGTGCCTTGGTAAGTTACTCCCCAATGTTCGGTCTCGGAGCTGGAGGCTCTTCTGCTCGGACAGTTAAGGCGAGGGGTCTCGTCTCTCAATCGCCTCCTAGGTCCGAGGTTCTAGTTCTCGGACCTAAGACAAGGAGCAACGTGTTAGTAGGTGCGGGTTTTCAGAGTCAGAGGATCGTCTAACAACCTTTATGGGCGATCCGTCAACAGTGTTGTCGAGTGTACGACTTGACAATTCACACACCCACTACGCCGCCTGACACGGAAATACGTACAGCATGCCCTGACAGTCCCAAGGGCATGTTCCCCGTAAAGTGGTTATCTTTCTACAGTGGGCCCCACAACTCTCGTTTGGGCCTTAGTCTCTATTCAATGTAGCCCAATGCATTAAATTGGTATTAATTCCCCAATAATGGGAAGAATTTGTATTAATTACTTATGATTAGTATTAATGATCCCAATCTCTATAAATAGGGCTGAGTGTCTCATTGTAAAGGGTTCAGTTTTTGATAAAGAGAAAACTAATTGTACTCAGAGTAACCTAAACGCTGCTTGAGAATACATCATTGAAGCTTGCACTCACAAGCTTGTAATCCTCCTAATACCAGAGACTCGTGGACTAGGATTCTTTTGTAACCTGGACCACGTAAAAATCTTTGTGTTCTTGCTGTTATTTCTTTAATCTCTCTTATTAAAGTTGATAGAGAAAAAGACAGTCAACATTTTGGTGCTTTCATTGAGAGCTTGAAGGAAGCATTTGAAACATTCACGATCATGGTGACTACACGAAGAAACGTTACAGATGAGGTGCTCCCTCCTACCGGAGTTGAAGGAGGAGAACCCAGTAGAAAACCACCTCAGAACGTACCTGAGATGATGGAGGACTATGATGAGTACACCGAGTACGACAGCGAAGATAATGGTGCCGACTAGGCCCATGGAGGCGGAAGAGACACCGGAGGTGGTGGTGCTCCGTGAGCAGGTGGCTACCCAACAACAAAAACTTGATGCTCAAGAAGGTAACATCGCTGCCCTTCAGGAGATGGTACTTGCCATGAAGGCCACTCTTGCAGCCCATAGGTTGCGAGTGGACCCCAATGGAAACGTGCCACTTGGGCACCCAACAGGTGTGCCACCTTCGCACCCCGTTGGAGTGACACTTGTCAACGTAGCTGATATGCCTCCTGAGCACCCGGCTGCAGAGGCGCGAGATTCGCCAACTGGGGTGCCCGCCGGGCATCCAACAGCAGTTGGAACCTCATTGCCACTGTAGGACCGTGGTAAAGGAAAGGCCAATGATAACCCTGCTTTGAAGCATAAGAGGGCTCGTCAAGAGCCCGAAGGCCACCAAGCTCCGCAACAGGTTGGTAAAGGTAATTAAACAAGGGCCCGAGGACACTGCCAAGCAAAAAGCGCCCGTGGAGCTTGGGGCACTCCACCCTGACGCACCCATATGGACCGTGCGAGGCCTGGAGCTGGTATCCCTTCAGGACCTAACTAGTCCCACAGGAACAGCCGCGTGAGGAATGCCCCACAAAATCGAGAACGGGGCATCAGTATCTTGGTAAACGAAAACTAGTCCGATGGAGAGACTGAAGTGACTCGTCCAGGAGATAATGGTGCGTTTCGAGGACAAGTCGACCTGCGAGACAACCTCAATGCTCGGATGTGTAATAAGGAAAGAGTACACGAGCCTGCTGGTAGAGGCCCGTTAGATCTCTGAGATAATCTCAACGCTCGGAGAAGAGATTGTCAGACCCAGAGTATCAACCAGAATCGCGACCCACTCTGAGCGGAATTAGAAAGTCTGAAGCGAATAATGCTCAGAATGGCCAGGCGACAAGGCCACGAGTTTGACTCAAAAGATGAAGAGGTAGAGCCATGTGCTCCTCACCTTGTTGAGGCCCCACTACCTCTAGGATTCAAAATGCTGTCCATACCAGCTTATGGTGGTGGTTGGGATCCCACAGAACATCTGTCTAAGTTCAACAGGTTGATGTCGGTGCATCGGGTCTCCAACGATGCTAAATGTCACGTGTTCCCACTCACCCCGCGGGACCAGCAGATGAATGATTTAAGAAACTCCAACCAGGGTCCATTCAGACGTGGCAATAGTTATCATCCACCTTCCGAAGACAATTCATAGGGGTACGGAAGGTAAACTTTGAGGTCAACGCCTTGACAAACATCAAGGAAGGACCGTTCGAGACCCTCAAGGCCTACATCAAACACTTCAAAGAAGAAGCGGCAAGAACCAAGAGGGTCGATGGTGGCCAATAGTTGATGGCATTGCAGGTTGGCATTCGTGCGGGATCCCCACTCTGGAATGATCTCCAACGGAGGGATTGCCGATGTCTCGACAACTTCATTCGCCAAACACAAGAATACATCAGCTGGGAGGACGCCCAGATCGGGACATTTGGAGCGTTCGCCCTTTTCCCTACCTCAGCTGCACCTGGCCCCATGGCCTTGGGGATCCAATACTCTCCCTATGTTCACATCCAGCAGGGCTCGTTGGGAACCCAACCTAGCCAGAACGCCACTCTTTCTGGTTACAACGCCATGTCTATTCTTGGATTTGGCATGGCTTCGACAAGGTTCGAGGCAGCGCCCGCTAGATACAATGATTTTTAGCCTGCATTCAGTGTTGGAGTTGTCGCCCATCTTAGCCGGCTGAATCTAGTCGAGCTCCCAATGGCACAAGGCGCAGAGTGAAGGGTAAGGCCCACAAATCCAGAGGGAGTGGAACCACACAACCCGAGATGGGAATCACGTTAGGCGAGAAGTACATCTCGCAGTATTCAAAGTATACTAACTTGGTGGACTCCCGAGAGAACATCTTCATGGCCACGACACAACACGTGCACTACAGGAAGCCACAACCCATCCGAAAAGACAGGGATAGGCGGGACGCTGACAAATTCTGTCGTTTCCACAACGACATAGGGCATCACACCAATGAGTGCCATCAACTCAAGGATGAGATTGAGAATCTCATCAAGCTAGGACACCTCCATCAATATGATAAAGGTGGAGCGCGACAATCACAACCTCTCGTGGCAACACCCGTGGTCCCACCTGCCGCACCACAGGCCCCGTCAATGGCTCCTGTAGTTCCCCAACATCCAGTGGTCCAAGAACCTCCTCCAGTGAATGGGCGGGTAAGAAGCATTTCAGGAGGACCTCACTTGGGGGGCACCTCACGGAGCTTTCAGAATAGGTATGCGCGAGCTCTAAACCACGATGATGAGGTAATGGCTTTGACCCAACTACCTGCCAAAATGCCGCGAATGGCTGACCAAGTCATAACATTCTTTGAAGACGATGCTCGAAGAGTGCATTTCCCGCATCATGATCCATTGGTAATTGAGAGCCAAATATCCAAAAAGATGGTGGTGCAAATTCTTGTAGACAACGAGAGTTCGGTGAATATCCTGTTTAAGTCAGCCTTCAAGAAGATAGGGTTGACTACAGTAGACTTGTCCTGTGCGCCTCGACACTCTATGGGTTCTCAGGAGAAGCCTCATCCCGATAGGGCAGATAAAACTCCCCGTGACGCTTGGAGAGGTACCTCGCCAAGCCTTTAAATATTGCACTGTCGTAGTGGTGGATTGCCCCTCAGCATACAACGCCATTTCGGGATGGCCATCATTGGTGGAGTTTGGGGTAGTCACCTCCATCCGTCATCTGTGCATGAAATTCCCCACGGATGCAGGTATCGGCACAGTCCATGGTGACCAAAAAGAGGCGAGACAGTGCTACAATGTCTCCCTCAAGGCTCCCATGATGATGGTAAGGGAGGAAGGCTCTGAGAACTTCGAGATCTTGGAGGTACAAGCTATGCAAGATTCGAGGCCTGATGAATTAGACCCATGGGTTCAAGAGGAGAGGTTCATTGAACCAATAGAGGAGGTGGAGGAGGTAGTTCTTGATACCTCCACCCCGACAGGAAAGTAAAAGTCGGGGGAAGCTTGAAAATGGAGCTCCGCGAGGTGTTAGTGGTCTTCCTCCGAGAAAACCAAGACGTGTTCGCGTGGTCACATTCTGACATGACTAGCATTGATCTGAATATCAAATTCCATGCCTTAAATGTTGACCCTAGCTTTGCTCCTGTCCAACAGAAGCAACAGATGTTTGACCAAACTCAGAAAGAGGCCCTTAAGGTCGAGGTGGACAAGCTCCTATCTAATGGGTTTATCCGAGAAGCCCAGTATCCCAGGTGGTTATCCAATCATGCATTGATTTTTGGACCTTAACAAGGCTTGTCCGAAGGACTGTTTTCCTCTCCCCAAGACAGACCAGATGGTCGATGCCACCTCCGGACACGAGTTGCTTTCGGGTTGAAGAATGCCGGCGCCACTTACCAAAGGCTAGTTAACAAAATGTTCCAAAACCAGTTGGGGTGGAACATGGAGGTTTATGTGGAAGATATGTTGGTTAAGTCCTGAACCTTCCCATATCACATAGGTGACCTGGCTGAGGTCTTTGCGGTGCTCCGCTGGTTTGGGATGAAGCTCAACCTACAAAAGTCCACATTTGGGGTAGCCTCCGGCAAGTTCCTAGGCTTCATCGTAAGTGCTCGGGGGATTGAGGCTAACCCCGAAAAAATCAAGGCTCTAATCGAAATGCCTTCTCCCCGGAAGCATAAAGATGTTCAAAGCCTGACAGGAAGGATCGTAGCTTTGAACCATTTTGTCTCTAAGGAAACGGACAAGAGCATCTCCTTCTTCAATGTTCTCTGAGGGAGTCAGAGATTTGAATGGACAGAAGAGTGCGAACAGACGTTCCAACATCTCAAGCGCACTTGGAAAACCCTCCAATCTTGTCCAAGCCAGTGGACGGAGAACCTCTCCTACTCTACATGGCTATTTCAGAAAACACCATCAGTGCCGCGTTGGTTAGGGAGGAAAGCCGCATTTAGCACCCTGTCTATTATGTCAACAAAAGGCTCCTCGGGGCAGAATCTAGGTATCCGCTGGTGTTGTTTCCTAAATCGTTCATATACTAACTCCCAACGGTTCTCTAACTCTGTCTCCTATTGTACGGCCAATACTGGAGCAGCAGATGGGGCCTCTAATGAAGTGTTCCCTGCTGGTACCTATTGTTGCCTCAATTGGTGAATCTCTTCATCCTGTCTCTGCAGCCTAGCTTGCATATCAACAAGCATATGTTGCCAGTTTTTAGGAGCTAGGAGAGGGTTCTGACCCTAGTTATTACTTCTGACTTGATTCTCAGCACCGGCTGGCTCATTAGATTGCCCCGGAAGCATACTTCCAAGTGTATCTGCAATCAATGACTATAAGCATGGCGATTCATGATCATACTCAAACAAGATGCTAATAAGCATGTTCTTAACATTTACAAACATTAACAGCGCTAATAAGCACGTTCCTGGCATGCATATACATAACATAATGCTATTAAGCATTTCTAACATTCAAGGGCAAGAGGGATGCTAATAAGCATTTTTTGGCATGCACAGATAGATATCGATGCTAATAAGCATTCCTTTTAACATTTAACGATGCTAATAAGCATCTCTTGGCATACAAGCACATATAGCAGCGCTAATAATCATTTCTGACATTCAAAAACAATAACGATGCTTATAAGCAATCCTACCGCATTTATAAGCGACTATTGTGCTAATAAGCACATCTTTAACATACATAAAGTAGTCAAGGGCCAAGCCCTATCAGAATAGCTCATGCTTTCTATTTAAACAAGCAGGTAAGGCATATATATTTCATTTAAGCAATTACACACATAACTATATTAATAGTTACCAAACCCTTAGTCGAGCTTGTCTTTAGCGACGAGTGTACATGCCCAGTCCATCATCAGGAACCCTTAAACCTTGGCAGCTCTAATACCAAGTTATAACGCCCTGCTAATTAGGGTCCATTACCACATGCATTAAAATTAGTGCTGGACTCGCTAAACGATTCATTTGGACTAAAACATGTGATTAAGCCACTAAGGGTTCAGGTATTAAAAAAATTGGTCAAGACATAAATATTTCCATTAAAAAAACTTGTCTTTACATAGGATCCCAAAATACAAGTTTAAAAGTTGGTTACAACCCAGATATTACAAAATAAGTCGGCCTAAACGGCAAAACAGGGTCCAACCCTAGCTCCCATGTGATATCTTGGCCGTGGCGGTCAAACGAACTGCATATGTACACATCACCACTATCGCTCTCCAACTCATGGCTGGCCAAGCTTCTCCTTACCCTTACCTACCTACACCACAAATCACCCGTGAGCTAAAAGACTTAGCAAGAAAACATATTCAGATAATTCACAAAATATAACAACATGCTTAATAGTAATAACTAGAAGCAAGCGTACACTATGTACAGTTAAGTGACCATAGGGTCACGCAAGTGCGTTTCGCACTCTCATTTATTCATATGGCATCTGAGACAGTCAAGTGCATGAGGCACTCCCGGGGCGGCCTAGTCATAATGACCTGTGCTCAACGTGCATAACGTCGATCACAGCTTATAAGCCGAGTTTTATAGATCCTTGACTTATAAGTCGAGCCTTGGAGACCATCGACTTATAAGCCGAGCCTCCTTTTAACCAAATATGCCCTTGACTAGCAGGTTAAGCTTTAGTCAGACACACTAGACAGATTATCAGCTAATAAACTGAGCTTTCTATCCAGAACAAACATCCACATAATACATTCATCAGATCATTAGGTACAATGCATTATAGTATACTAAGCAGATATGCACTGACACAATTATAATCATGCTCATTAGCTGGGCCAGAGCCCTGTTCACATTTACATTTAATAAACGGGCCAAGCCCCAATCATATTACATTAATAGTTGGGCCAAGCGCCAATCAAATATTTCACGTATTGGGTGCAGTTTTCTTACTTCAATCTTTGTGCAGGTAGTGGAACGACCCCGAGCGCTGATCCTGACCCGAGCCTGGCGAAAACCCTAGTCACAACACAAGTATACGTTCATCAGGACTTAACCCTAGAACCCGAGTTCCAAACCAAAATCTAAATCATAAAACCATGGTTCTTAGTTAACGGGGCACTAAAAATGTCCCCCGAGCCCCCAAGCAAGTTCCCAAATCAGATTCTTGAGCTCCCTGGGCCTAGCCCTAAAAATAAGAAAACAGGCATTTCGGGGCCCCTAGTGCGGTCGCTCCTACCCTGGGCGCGGTCGTGCCCGCAGAAAATCTGGGGCTTCTGGACCATTGGCGCGGTTATGCCAACCCTTTGCACGGTCATGCCCCTCAACTTGAGCCCCCCAAATTGACGCGCTAGGTCCCCATAACCTGAAAATATGCCCAGAATTGATGTTCTTCCCCAAGTCGTAAACTTACAATTTCAAGCCAATATTAGTCCCCCATTTCGACCCATCTAGATGTTTTTAACATAATTCCAGCCACAGAAACCAAACTCTAAGCTTAGGTAGCAAAATCTACTAATCAAACCATCACAACACCTTTTGAAACCTTAAACTAAGAATCAAAATCACAAAACCCCAAACACCATTGAAATGTGAGGGAACCAGAGGTTTACCTTGATTTCTTCTGCCCTAATTCGAACCCTGGCTGGAATCCTTTAGTTTGGTAGCTCTAAACTCCTCAGTAAGCTCAATTTCCCCTTCTATCCCTTCCAAGGCTTCACTTTGGCCTAACTTGAAAATCCCCTTGAGTGAGCTCCCAAAATGCTTCAACAATAGAGAATAAATTGAGGGAATAAATGTGTAAGACCCCTTCCCAAAGGCTGCTGCTAGTTAGCTAACCCAAGTGGTCAAATGACCATTATGCCCCTCGCCCCTTATTATCTTAAAAGTTACCCTCAAGGGAAAATTAGTCGCTAACCTCAAATTATCTCATACAATCTTAAATAATCTATCAAACCAATGTTCATCAATTAATTCTCGTTGCTCTATAATTCCTGGTAATTTACCAAATTATCAAAATACCCCTAAGCTCACCCCGAGCCCGGTATTTAACCTTGTTGTGACTTCTCTGCTAACTAGCTCCCTAAGATCGCCTTGTGCCGGGTAACTCAAATATATCCGCATAATAATGTGGTCGCAATCATATGACACACATATTTACAATTATACCCTTAATGGGTCAAAATTATGAAAATGCCCTTCTAATAAGAAACAGGCCCACATGCATATTTAATACACCTAAACATGTAAGCATACTCATATCATAATACAATTCACATAATTCACATAATATCATGCTCATAACACATAAGCACTCAATTAATTCAATTATTGCGTCCAAACCCCCTAATCCAGGCACTAAGCCATATTAGGGAATTTGGGGCGTTACAGCCTCGGCTCACGAGTGCTCTATGGTGCAGGTAAGGGCAAAGAGAAATTGGACCAACCATGAGTTGGAGAGCTTTGGGGGCATTGTGTAGATATGCGGCCTTTTTGACCACCACGATCAAGATTTCTTTTGTGGATCTAGAACTACTGATCATTTTGCCGCTTAAGACAACTATTTTGTATACTGTTTGTCTTGTATCAATTTATAAACTCTTTTCTGGGATCCCATGTAGATATTAAACTCTTTTAATGAAAAGTATTACTCATTTGGCCAAAAAAATTAGTACCTAACCTTTATATAATTTAATTACCCGTTTAAGTCTAAATGACTCATTTAGCGAGTTGAGCACTATTTTAAACACACAGTGTAACGGTCCTGGATTAGTAGGGCATTACAGCTAGGGTGCGGATAGGTGGCGTGCGCGGGGTGCTGGGTCACGCTAGGAGTGACGCGCGTGAGCAGGAATACAGGGTGCAAGGGCGCACGCAACATGGGCGAATGGACGCATGTGACTAGGAGCAGGGCTCGAGCTCGGGTGCTTGGCTGCTATGAGGTTCGCACCTCTTGGCTCGGGTCCCATTCTTTTCTTTCTTGTGACTAGAATTTTTATATTTAAATTTCAAAAATAAAATTACAAAAATCATAAGCCCTTTATGGCTAACACAAGATTAAAAAAAATCAATTTCATAACCAAATAACACCATATAATTAACGATCCATCATTCAACCATACATTCAAAAAACGTATCCATCCATTCAATATACATATACAAAATGCAAGAAACCCACAGAGTAATTAATATATATATATGTTATCCCCGTTTCCTTCTGGGCGCCCGGGTCCACGCTTCAAGCCCACGGACCGCCCGAATGAGTTTGGGCCCAGACCGGGCTCGTTTGGCAAAGAGTAAAATAGACGTTGGCAGCCCAAGTCTAGATGAGGCCCAAAGGGCATCCGGGGAGTGTCGTTCGGGATGGTCATACGGGAGATGGTATGAGCGTGGCTTCCGGATGACAGTCAGGATTGCAGTGGATGATCCTAGAGCCTGGTAAACGACCCGGGATCCTATGGAATAATCCGACCACCTAGTAAACGTTCCGTGCTCCTGGTAAACGGTCCGGGCTCCTAGGAAATGGTCCGGGCCCCTGGTAAACGATACGGGACCTTGACGAACGGAGGGGGACGTGGGTAAACGAACCTGGGTCAGTTGTCCAAGGTTGGAAAGGTAAAGCATCCGTGACCCTGACATCGTCCCATGAAGCGTGGGGGTTGTCCCCACGCTTCACCTGCAGAAAAGGCTACCTCGGGATTGTACACCGTTGGTTCAGACCTGCGCCGCCACTACTCTGATCGATCGTGTCCCCTGAATCTGCCTCATAACCCTAGATGCCTAGACCAAAGCTCCAATTTTTCAGATTACAGATGTGGTTTGGGGTGGCCCAGTGGGCTCAGATTAGTGTATTTTCTATGTTTTAATCCTTTGTATTGGGCTTCCATTAGAGAAATCAGCGGTGTTTATACCCCTATTGGGCCCGGTCAGCCTAACCCAAGCCCAGTGCACCCGTAAACCTATAAATACAGGTAGAAGGGCATTGAGGAAGGGGGATCTGTGGCTTGTAAACAGGTACTCTGTTGAAATTTGTAGAAAACCCAATTGTTATAGATTCTCTAAGCTCTAATACAATTGTCTCGTGGACTAAGGCTCATTAATGCCCCAACCACGTAAAAATCTTGCTTGCAATTCCATAAATCCTTTCTTCTAAGCTCTCTAATCTTCTATTATTAAGGTTTCCGAAAAACTCGGTAAACATTTTGGTGCTTTCATTGAGAGCCTGAGAAAGCTGGAGTTGATCTCGAACATCTGCAACAATGGTGAACACAAGACACACCACTTTCAATCCTACTAACCAAGAGCCGGGCAATGAAGAGTCGCTGCCTAGCCAGCCTCTTCCTTGGAGTCCACTTGAGGACACTCCCCATCAAATGTACCTGACGAGTCACAGAACTATGAAGGTGGAGCGGAATACGAGGAGGACTACTATGAGGAAGAGGGAAATGAGGGAGAATACCACGACCAAAAGCCTGAGGATCCCGAGATCTTAGAAAGAGTGGACCCCAACCAGGAGGATTCAGAGGTAACTAAACTAAGGCAGCAAGTTCTTGACCAAGAAGCCAGGATTGCTGAACAGAAGGAGGCTACTCAGCGGATGCAAGAGTCCCTCCGAGCCTTACAAGCTTTCATAGCTGCCCAGGGTTCGGTGGTTAATCACCCAGTTGTCTCGCCTCCGGGAACGCAACCGCCAACTCCGCAGGCCCGAAATGGCGCCTCTGAGGACGCGAGCCCGACCCCTCCTCAGGGGCAAGCTCCCGAGCAAGGCTCGGGAAACCCGGACCGAGAGAAGAGGAAGACCGGGGCAATCCCCTAGAGGAAAAAGCCTCCCGTCCAGAAAGCCAGGACACGTCCCTGGCCGCTCCCTAGGAAAGAAAAGGTGTGCCCCGTCCCAGGACAGGGCCACCCGACCAATCCGCAAGGGACACGACTACAGGGTACCAGGCCCCGGTATGCCCCAGGATAGGCCGGACGGGAACAATCTTTACATCCCAACACTTCAGTGAACAAAAGCCACCGGGAGCGCCCACGTAACGACGAGCATCACACCCTCAGCTCTGGGGACGATACGTCTCGGATAGACCTGCGCGACGGGCTGAATGCTCGAAAGGAGCGGGCCCGCAAGGAAAAGATCTGCCCCCGAGGTGGCGACCTTAGAAATGACCTCAACGACAGGAGGAACGAGAGGGTTCCCTTAGAAGATGGTGTGGCCAGGCAGCTCATGGAGCAGTTGGCCGCCTTGAAAAAGGTCACAGACCGCCTGGTCCGAAAACAGGAAGGAGCGGACACTGATTCCGACGAGGAGGATAAGGAACCCTGCGCGAGGCACATTCTGGGCGCTGTGCTCCCTAAGGGATTCAAGATGCCGAGTCTAACCGCCTACACCGGGAACACCGAACCCAGGGATCATCTATCCCGGTATAACCGATTAATGACCGTGGCCCATGTCAGCGACGACGGCAAGTGCCTCTGTTTTTCAATCACTCTAGGTGGGACTGCAGAAGAATGGTGGAAGAGACTCAAGCCAGGATCCATCCAATCCTAGTCAGGACTACAGTCGGCGTTTCGCAAACAATTTGTGGCCGCCATGAGAATGGACATGCAAATCAGTGCCCTCGCCAATATTAAACAACTCCCCACGGAGACATTAAGAGCCTACATCCAGCGTTTCATCGAAGAGGCCTCCAAGAACAAGGTGGACGATGGGAAACGCTTGGTTGCGCTACAATCCGGGATCCAGGCCGGATCCCCCCTCTGGGACGATATGCAGCGTAGCAAGGCGGCTACCCTAGAGGAGTTCATAAGGAGGGCCCAAGGATTTATCAACTGGGAAGAGGCCTAAATCCAGGCGTTCAGATGGCAGTTGGCACCTTAACCCAATGCCTAAGCATTTCCGGGATACGAGGTGCAGTTTCCGGCACAGCAATACGTCACTCCCTCGCTTGCACCAGGATCGGCAGCCGCGCCTGGGATGACCTTCGTCACGCCCACAGTTTATGGCCCTGCCTCTTCGGGGCATGCCCCGGCCCAGTCCACCCCTTTTTTTGAATACGGAGTCGTACCGATCGGGTACAGCATTACCCCCATCAGGGCCCAGCCGTCCTAGGCGGGAGGAACCGAGGCGAGTGTGAACCCCTCCCGGGGGAAAAGATTTGGCAAGGGCCAAAACCGGTCCGAGCCAACTAAGAAGGGAAAGAGGAGCAATGAGCCCCAATACTCAGAGTACACCAACCTAGTGGACACCAGGGAGAACATCTTCCTAGCCACGAAAAGGGCAGTTCATTACCGGAAGCCAACCCCCATGTTCAAAGGAGGAAAAAGCGGTGCGCCTACCATAAGGAGGTGGGCCACACGATTGAAGAATGCCGACAGCTCAAGGATGAGATCAAAAATTTGATCAAGTTGGGGCATCTCCACTAGTGGATCAGGATGCTCGTGGGAGTTCTGGGCCTGTCAGCAGTCCCCGGATAGTCCACGGTCCCGGGTGCACCTAGAGCGTATCCGCATCAGGGAGGGTATGCAAAGGGTCTGGCAGTGCAGGCCCCTCAGGGGGCCGCCGATGTGCAAGCACCTGGGCCTGGAATGGATTATCCGTCCGGGACCGCGTCCCCCCGAGTAAATGGCCATGTGGCCACCATCTCAGGCGAGCCTCATCTAGGAGGTTCGTCTCGGAATGATAAAAAATGCTACCTTAGCGAGCTCGACCACGATCAAGAGGTATGTGCTCTAGTCCAGGCCCCGACTTAGCGCCCGAAGCTGATGAACCTCCCTATCACCTTTACGGAAGACGACGCCTGTAATGTCCATTTCCCACACCATGACCCTCTGGTCATAGACGCCCAGATCGCCAATAAATTGGTGTCTCGGGTACTGGTGGATGACGGAAGCTCCGTCAACATTCTGTTCAAGCTCGCCTTCGTCGCGATTGGCTTAACCGAAATAGATCTGGCCTCATGCCCAACCCAGATCTACGGCTTCAACGGGGACGCAATACTCCCTATGGGAAAAATCCAGTTGCCCGTAACTTTGGGGAACGAGATGCAATGCTCATTCAAGTTTTGTACGTTCGTAGTAGTGGACTGTCCCACTGCTTATAATATCATTTTCGGTCGGCCCGCATTGGTCGAGTTCGGGGCTATCACCTCCATCTGTCACCTATGCATGAAGTTCCCTTGCGATAATGGAGGAGTGGGAACAGTCTGGGGAGATCAGAAGAGTGCCCAAAAATGCTACCACGTGTCCACCCAGCCTATCTACATGGTCTGGGAAGAACCCCACGAGGGAGTCGTCGGCCTGGTTCCACCTCCTCCAGCTGGAAGGATTGTTTGGGAAGAGGATGAGCTGGACCCGCGGATAGGAGACGACCGCGGACTGGAACCCATGGACGAGATTGAAGAGGTGTGCATCAGTGACACTGACCTGACCAGGGTAATCCAAGTCGGGAAGAATCTGACGGTAGAGGTCCGAGCCGCAATCATCGCCTAGGTGAAGGAGAACCAGGACACCCTAGCCTGGTCTCATTCAAATATGACGGGGATCGACCGCAACATCATCTGCCATGCCTTGAACATCGACAAAGATGCGACCCCGGTCTAGCAAAAATGAAGGCCCCTGGGAACGGAAAGGGCAGAGGCCCTCAAGCTAGAAGTTGAAAAGCTGTCCTCGATCAACTTCATCCGTGAAGCTATATATCCCGTATGGCTAGCCAACCCAGTTCTGGTACCAAAGCCGAACGGGACCTGGAGGACATGCATCGATTTCACGGATCTCAACACGGCTTGCCCTAAAGATTGCTTCCTGCTTCCTCGGATCGATTAGATGGTGGATGCGACGTCAGGGTACGAGATCTTGAGTTTCATGGATGCCTACTCAGGCTACAATTAGGTCTCTATGCATGTAGCAGACTAGTTTCCAGACCGACAAAGGGGTATACTGCTACATCGTCATGCCTTTCGGGCTCAAAAATGTTGGAGCCACCTATCAGAGGCTAGTCAACAGAATGTTCCGGACCCAGCTGGGGCGGAACATGGAGGTCTATATTGACGACATGCTGGTCAAATCCAAAACCTCCGACAAACATTCTGACGACTTGGCCGAGGCCTTCGCGATCATTCGAAGGTATGGGATGAAGCTGAATCCCCAAAAATGCACTTTCGGCGTGGCATCTGGGAAGTTCCTGGGGTTCATAGTGAGTTTCTGGGGGATAGAAGCCAATCCAAACAAGATTAAGGCACTGGTTGAAATGCCCTCTCCCTGGAAGCACAAAGACATGCAAAGTCTGACCGGGCGGATAACCGCTTTAAGCCGTTTCGTCTCGAAGGCCACGGACAAGTGCATCCCGTTCTTCAACGTTCTTTGGGGAAGCCAGCGTTTCGAATGGTCAATCGAGTGCGAAGAAGCTTTTCAAAAGCTGAAGGAGCATCTAGCCCAAGCACCAATATTGGCAAAACTGGTGGACGGGGAGTCGCTATACCTCTATTTGGCTGTGACCGAACACGCGATCAGCGCCGCACTAGTGCGGGAGGACGGGAAAACCCAACTCCTGATGTACTACGTGAGCAAGAGGTTATTGGGGCTAGAGTCACGGTATCCAGTAATTGAAAATTGACATTTTTTCTACTAATGGCATCCCGGAAGCTCCAGCCTTACTTTCAGGCTCACGCCATAAAAGTTCTGACCAACCATCCTTTGCGGCAAGTGTTGCAGAAACCCGAATCATCAGGAAGACTCTTGAAGTGGGCTATGGAATTGAGTCAATTTGATATAGCTTACATACCTAGAGTCTTGATCAAGGGACAGGCCTTAGCCGACTTCATTGTGGAGTACTTCAGGATCACCGAAGGGGACGATCCCGCAGCCCCCGCGGCGCCCGTATGGAAGGTGTTCGTGGACGGAGCCTCGAATGAAAATGGAACAGGGGTCGGAATCACCCTAGTGTCACCACAAGGGCACCAGTTACAAAATGCCTTACGTTTCCATTTCAAGGCGTCGAACAACAAAGCTGAGCACGAGGCCATGTTGGCCGGATTGCGTCTGGCCCGGGAAGTAGGGGCCGCGAACTTGGAGATCTATAGCGATTCCCAGCTGATTATCAGACAAGTCTCGGGAGAATACCAAACCAAAGGGGAAAAGATGGCTACTTACGTGACTCAGACGAGAGAAATGCTGCAAACGTTCAAGAGGCACTTCATCCGCTAGATCCCCAGGGGGCGAAACGTGTTTGCAGACACATTGATGAAATTGGCCACCGATGCCGAGACTCAGCTGTCTGGGCTGGTCCCGATCAACCATCTCCCCATCCCTAGCATTCGAACCTCTGCGATCAACGCCGTCGACCACTCCACGTCTTGGATGGGACCCATCATCCACTACTTGACAACCGGAGGGTTACCAGCAGACAAGGCCGCAGCCAGGAAGCTTCAGTACCAGGTCCACAGATACGTCATGATGGACGAAAAACTCTACCGCAGGGGGTTATCCATGCCATACCTCAGATGCATATACGGGATCAAACTGGGCATAATCATGCATGAAATGCACGAAGGCTTCTGTGGATATCATACAGTCGAACTCAGTTTGTCCAAAAAGATTCTGCGCCAAGGATATTTCTGGCCAACCTTGAAGAAAGACTGTGTTGATTACGTCCGCAAATGCGAGCAGTGCCAAAGGTACGTGAAGATCCTGCGAGCCCATCCAACCGAAATAACCCTGATGACAAGTCCCTGGCCTTTCGCAGTATGGGGGATCGACCTAGTAGGATCGCTCCCGACCGGGAAAGGAGGGGTGAAGTACGCCATCGTGGTCGTCGACTACTATACCAAGTGGGTTGAAGTGGAGCCCATGAATACAATCACCTCGAAGAAGGCCTTGGATTTCGTCATAAACAACATCATATGCCGTTACGGGCTCCTCTACAAGATTGTGTCCAACAACGGAAAGCAGTTCGAAAACATCCACTTCACGGATTTCTGTGAAAGACATGGTATCGTCAAAAGCTTCTCTGCAGTCGCCAGGCCTCAAGCGAACGGGTAAGTAGAGGCCGTCAACAGAATCTTGAAAGGAACATTGAAGAAAAAGCTCCAAGCCTGCAAGGGAAGGTGGCCCGAAGAGTTGCCCCGCGTGCTGTGGGCGTGCCGGACCACCGAAAGAACATCCACTGGACACACTCCTTACTCCATGGTGTACGGGTGCGAAGCCATCATCCAGTAGAAATGGCCATCCCGTCCCACAGAAGAGACACGTACGATCCCGCCCAGAACCACGCCTTACTCCAGGAATCCCTTGATCTCATCGAGGAGATCCGGGAAGAGTCACAAGTTCAGTTAAGATGTACCAAGGCAAGATCGCTCGGCATTTTAACTCAAAAGTAAAAAGCCAAAGGTTCAAAACTGGCGATCTGGTCCTGCGAAGAGTCTTCCCTGCAACCCAAGATCTGGGAGTAGGGGTTCCGGGCTGGGAACATACTATTTAAAAGGGTTGATGGCACAGAAGTCCCAAGGGCCTGGAATGCGGAACATCTCCATAAGTACTATTAGTAGTCAGGAGAGCGTGTTTCAATTTTATATTCTTGTTGTAAACAATGTATGCCTCCGGGCGATTCCTTGAATAATAAAAATTGCGTGTACAAAACGTCGTAAAGAAATATTATCAAACAATGAAAATTCCAATCTGCTTCCTTAATCAAGTGAACAAATACGAGAACAAAAACAAAGCAGGAAATTAAAGGCCCAGGCCTAGTCCCGACCCAGATCGACGAGGTCTGAGGGGTACAACCCCAGTTGGACGCAAGGCTCAGGCCTAGTCCCGACCCAGACTGACGAGGTCTCGGGGGTACAAACCCAGTTGGATGCAAGGCTCAGGCCTAGTCTCAACCCAGACCGACGAGGTCTGGGGGGTACAAACCCAGTTGGACGCAAGGCTCAAGCCTAGTCCCGACCCAGACCGACGAGGTCTGGGGGGTACAAACCCAGTTGGACACAAGGCTCAGACCTAGTCCCGACCTAGACCGACAAGGTCTGGAGGGTACAAACCCTGTTGGACAAAGGCTCAGGCCTAGTCCCAACCCGGACCGATAAGGCCCGGTCTCGGCCCGGACGTACGCGGTCCGGGGGTACAATATACAGGACCTAAGGCTCAGGCTGGTCCCGGCCCGGACGTATGCGGTCCGGGGGTACAATTTATAGGACCTAAGGCTCAGACCTGGTCCCGGCCCGGACATGCATGTCCCAAGAATATAAAATACCTAAAACTTGGTTGACCGCACGCGGTCCCAAATAACTAAATACCCATCCACGTCATTCCTACAACAGCATAGGATTATGAGAACACGGACCCCCAGGTATAAGTTGTCTAAAATTAGTCTTAGAAATGGCCCAGGCCATGGGAACCTAACCTAGGGTTCAAAACAAGCTAATCAACTAATCTCTGATGGTCCAGACCGTTAAACTTTCGACACGGGGAACTGGGCAAAGATATTCAGGAATAATTATCAACTCCCTAATGGCCCAGGTCGTTGGAACCTGAGCAGCAGGATTAAAGCAAGCTGATAGGTTAAAAGCAAGAGTAATCTAGCCCAGGTCGTGTAGGTCCAAAGATGGATCACCAAGAGAGTTCCCGGCTGTTGGAACCGGGACCAAACACTCGACTCATTCATGAATAGTGGTAAAACACTTGGTGAAAGCTTAACGAATGGAAATAGGAAAGCATTATACAAGAAACAAAGTAGATAAAAACACAAAAATTGTCTTAGACACACCCGCGTCCGTAAAAGTGTTACAAAATTAAAGAAAAAGAACAATGAAAAGAGGTCCCGGGCCTAGGCCTCGCCCTACCCTGACGTATCCGGGACGGCTTCATCCGCCTCTTCCTTGTCCAGGGGCTCCGCGTCTGCTTTCTCCTTGGCCTCGAATTCAGCCCTCTTCGCGGCAGGGTCAGGGTAGAGCAGGAGGTTCATGTTTTTGTCCTGGAGCTAGGCCATGTAGATAGCCTTGTCGAAGGTAACCTCCAACATGGCATCCGCCTTTTCTTTCTCGCAGCAGGTCTCATCGTGTGCCTTCACCTCCTGCTGGAGCAACTCGTCCAATTCTCTGACCCGGGATTCCAGGTCAGTGATCCTCTCCCGATCCTGGGTAGACTGGGCTGCGGCCGCCTCCTGCAGTGCCTTTACTCGGAGGAGCTCCGCCTCTAGATTGGCCACCAGCTTGCCAGTCTCGACTTCTCTCCTAGACATAGTCTCTTCAAGTTGAAACTTAGTCCGGGCGGCCTCTTCAACCTCTTTGGCCAGGGATTCCTTAACGGCTTCCCGCTGGTTCACGGCCGCCTCCAGCTCCAACTGGATCGTCTCCATCTTCATGGCAATCTCAGCTGCCAAGTCGACATTCTAATGAGCCAGTAGAGCATCCTGGAACAAAGCAAAGTTAGAAAGAGTCCTAACTAAACAAGAAGAAGAAGAAAAAGAAGATGCAAAGCAAACTTACAGCGATGGCTTGATGGCAGAGAGCTTGGGAGATGAACAACATGTCTTGATTGGCGATGGTGGCGTTCTGCTTCAGTTACAGGTTGGACATGGTATTCCCCACCTGGTCCAGTAAGTCCGCCACGAACAGGGCTGTGTCTTGCCCTAGTTTGGGGCAAAAACCCGTCTCGGCGACCAGCCGATCCACGATTGGCTAGGGGGCACTGAATGTCGCCGAACGCTCAGCAAATTTGAACTGACGATGAATTGTCAGGGCCTTGTAAACCTCCTCCCTTTTTTCCCGACCGCTCTCCCAGGTTTGGGAAATTAATTTGGACTGCTCTTCTCGCAGGACTGCCTCCCCCACCTCAGGTAAGGCCGGATGGACAGGGAGAATCGGTGCTACCGAGAGTTCCTTGGCGGTAGAGCGACTCTCCCCAGATGACTCCCCGGCCGAACCATCTCTTCTAGTCCTGGCCTTCTTGGCTCTTGGTTCTGCCTCCGCCACGCCCAAGTCCACAGCTCATTTCCCGGAACTCTGGCTCGCCGTTGGTTCCCGCTCCAGGTCAATCACCGGAGGGTGATTGGGAAGATCGAGGATAGTTGTCGGGTCAACTGTCGTGATCGGAACCGCTGCTAGGGCCACCTCAGTGGATTGAAGCTCTGGCACTGGCATCTACTTAGGCACGTTCCTAGCGGCTTTCCTGGTCGCGACCCTCACCTTGGCGGCCCGGATCTTGAGGGCATACTTCATCTTGTCCACCGAGTTGGACATGTCAAAGTCTTCTGAAATATACACAAACAAAAAAGAGTTAGTAAAATGAATGATTGAACAAGGAAATCAAGACTAAAAGTGATCCGGGACGCACCCTTATCTGGGCCCCGGACCCGACTTAATTCTCCTAAGGCAAAAGAGTAGACTTAGTCCCCCATGTCATCTGGGTGTAGAAAGTTTCCGTATTGAAGGAACCCGGATGAGTACATAAGGATTTCCGAGCCTACGGGAATGGGAGACGAATGTCTCATTTCCCCTTCAGCCCCGAACACGGGGCCTCGGTGTGCTAGCCTATCCCTAACTAAGTCCCCAACTTGGGGAACATAAGTCAAAATCAAAGGTGAGTTACCTCGCCCTGATATGCTAGCTCTGGGGGTCTCCACATTCGGCTGTGCCTCGTCGAAGAGGGCTTCCAACTCCTCGGAAGTAGCCACCTCCCTCTGCTGAGCTTGGTCCATCTTTCGTTTGGCCGCGTCCGCCAGTGCCGCGGCCTCCACGGCTCTGATACGGAGTATTTCTCGCATTGTATCCCCCGGAGGCTTGGGGCCTTGATCGTTTAGTGGGCCACGAGCATCCCGACCACTCGGAGGTTGTCAGTGGTGACGTAGCCCCCCACGTCTAAATCCTTCGTGCTTAGCTCGCAGTAAAATTTCTTTTTGTCTAGGATGAACTGGGTGAGGGGAGTATGGGAATAGGGTCCTACCACCCAAGACAATGAGTTGAGAATGAGGAATAAAAAACCAAGACAAAAAAGAAAAAAGGGGAAGCTAGGGAACGGGAAACCACTTACCCACTCGCTGGAAGTCCAGCATCAGCGTGGGGGTCTTTTCTATAGGAAACCCGGACGTCATGAACCAGTATTGTCTGACGTCCGGGGGATGCTTCCAGGTGCTGGTAGGAGCAGGGTAGTTGCCCCGCGGTTTAAGCCTGTAGAAGTCGTCCAGGGTATTGTCCTTGACCTTGACTTGCGGTTCCAGCTTGTAGAAGTACAAGACCTCTGCCAGGGTCAGCTACAGGATCTCCCCCGCGACATAGAAGATGCACCATCCTGCAAGCAGTTGGTATGCTTGAGGCAGAAGCTAGAAAGGTGCGATCCCCACGAACGTCAGGAATTGCACGAAATAGTCGTGGAGCAGGAGCGTGGCTCCCGCACTGATGTGGCCTACGCTCCAGGCCCCGAATCCACCCACGGAGGTGTGGGTCTTCTCCTCTCTCTTGGCCAGGCGGTTATGGAATAGTCCAGGAGTTGACTCCACGCCCAAACGCTTCTCCAGGGCATATAGCATCCCGTAGTTCCGGAATAGGTTCGACACCACATCCATCTCCCAC